>NC_073307.1:75507519-75837382 GCF_027595985.1 Sorex araneus
TTTTAAATATTAAAAAAAATTAATTAGTTCAAAATTGTTATTATATATAATTAGCATTTAATTCTATGTTAATAGTATTTCTGATAAAAGCATAATATATATGATATATATCTGCATTTATATAATAATGTCTATCCATGTTGTTTATATTTTAGAATAATCTTCAGAAATAATATCTCATGTTTTAAAATATACTGTGAAATTTTTCGCAAAATATATCATTGTGAAATTCATTGAAATAACCTTACACTTCCCATTATTTAGAAAAGATTGCACTTATAAGATTTTGTCTTTTTTGTTGTTGTTTTTTGTTTGGGGGACACTTCCAGCAATGATCAGGGATTATTCATGGCTCTGCACCCAGGAATTACTCCTAGAAGTGCTTGGAGGACCCTACGGGATACTGGTGATTGAACTGGGGTCTGTGCATGAAAGGCAAGTGCCCTACCCACTGTACTATCTCCCCAGACCCAGATCATGCCTTTTCTAAGAATAGGAGTCATTTCACCTAGCGTCTTCAGCAATGCTCCCCAAAGCATCTTATAGATTCATTGTGGCCTCTATAAAGACACCCATGACATTTTTAAAGGAAATGATCAAATACTCCTGAAATTCATGTGGAAGAATAAACCCCCATGAATAGTTAAAACAATCCTTAGGAAAAGAAGATGGGAGGCAGGCATCAACTTCCCCAGCTTCAAAGCAATAGTAATTAACACAGCATGATATTGGAATAAAGGCCTGCAGACCAATGGAATAGAGTTGAATATCCTGACACAAAACTTCAAATATATGAACACTTAATATTTGACAAAAGAGCAATAAATGTGAGGTGGAGCAAGGAAAGCCTATTCAACATGTGATGCTGGGAAAACTGGACAGTTACATGCAAAAAATGAGCTCTAATGTCAGGCACAAAAGTCAGATCAAAATGGATTAAAGACCTCAATATCAGACCTAAATCCACAAGGTATATGGAAAAAAACATAGGCAGAATCCTCCATGACAGTGCAGCTAATGGCATCTTTAAAGTTGAAGCATCACTAACGAAGCATGCAAAAGAAAAAATAAACAAATGGGACTACACCAAGCTAAGAAGTTTCTGCACCTCAAAGGAAATTGTGATTAAAATATAAAGACATACTATAGAATGAGAAAATTATTTATCCAATATCTATCTGGTAAGGTGTTAATATCAAAGATATAAAAGTGGCAATGGTAGAACTTAACAAAAAAAACTCAACCCCTTTAAAAATAGGGAGAAGAAATTAACAAAAACTTTCTCAAAGAAAAAAATACAAATGGCCAATAAGCACAAAAAAAATGCTCTATAACACTAATCATCAGGGAGATGCAAGTCAAGACAACAATGGGTGTCAACTTACACAACAGAGACTGGCACACATCAAAAAGCATTAGAGCAACCAATGCTGGCACAGATTCGGGGAGAATGGGATTTTGATTCATTGTTGGTGTGAATGCCAACTGGTCCAGTCTCTTTGGAAAACAATATGGGCATTCCTCAAAAAACTAGAAATTGAGCTTCCATATAATGCAGCAGTACCACTTCTGGGAATATAATCCTGGGCTACAAAAATGCACAGGAGAAATAGCATCTGCACTTATATGTTCATTGCAGCACTGTTCACAATAGCCAGAATCTGGAAACCTGAGTGTTTGATAACAGATGACTTAGTTAAAGAAACTAAGTTCCATCTACACAATGGAATACTGTACAGCTATTAGAAAAATGAAGTCATGAAATTTGTTTATAAATGGATGAAAATGGAGAGTATTTAATAATTCTCATAGATTTTTATTTTTATAAATGCTAAAAGATAACTTTAAAGTTTGTTTCTGATTACTTTGTGTGTTTTTGCTTAGATCAAGTTTAATTTTTTACATTGAATTTATTTAATATGATGTAATAGACACAGAGCATTGTTTTAGTATCAGTTGTACAACAAAATAATTATACGCTTATTTATTAACTATATTTTCTAGGTTATATATGGACTAGGTTATATATAGTTTCTAGGTTATATATATATATGGACTGGAGCAATATCACACAGTCAACCTGCGTTTGATTCCTCCATCCCTCTCGGAGAGCCCGGCAAGCTACTGAGAGTATCCTGCCCACACGGCAGAGCCTGGCAAGGTACCCATGGCATATTCACTATGCCAAAAACAGTAACAACAAGTCTCAAAAAGGAGATGTCTGGTGCCCACTCAAAGAAGTCGAAGAACAATGGGATGACAGTGCTACAGTGCTACAGATTATATACTAAATTATCTTGATTACTTTGTAACTGGAAGTTTTTTCTTATTGTTGCCTTTTTATAAAACTTTTTAAAAATTTTTTAAATTTCTTTTTTATTTTTTTTTAGTGAGTCACAGTGAGGGTGCAGCTACAGATTCACACCTTTTCGTGCTTCTTTTTCCCTCATGCAATGTTCGAGAGCCCATCCCTCCACCAGTGTCCATTCTCCACCACCAATGAACCCAGTATCCCTCCCACCCCCCAATCCCATCCCCCCATCCCACCCCGCCTCTGTGGCAGGGCATTCCAATTTGTTCTCTCTCTCTCCTTTTGGGTGTTGTGGTTTATAACAGGGGTATTGAGTGACAATTGTGCTCAGTCTCAAGTCTACTTTCAGTACGCATCTCCCTTCCCGTGAAGGATCTCCAATCACATTTTAGTTGGCGTTCCCTTCTCTATCTGGAATGACTTTCCACCAACAAGTGAGGCCCGCTTCCAAGCTATGGAGCCAACCTCCTGGCATTATATACTACTATTCTTGGGTGTTAGCCTCCTACTCTGTTATTTTATATTCCACAGATGAGTGCAATCTTTCTATGTCTGCCCCTCTCTTTCTGGCTCATTTCACTTAGCATGATACTTTCCATGTTGATCCACTTATATGTAAAGTTCATGACTTCATCTTTTCTAACAGCTGCATAGTATTCCATTGTATAGATGTACCAGGGTTTCTTTAACCAGTCATCTGTTCTAGGGCACTCGGGTTTTTTCCAGATTCTGGCTATTGTAAACAGTACTGCAATGAACGTATAAGTGCAGATGTCATTTCGACTGTACTTTTTTGCTTCTCCAGGATATATTCCCAGAAGTGGTATTGCTGGATAGAATGGAAGCTCAATTTCTAATTTTTTGAGAATCGTCCATATTGTTTTCCAAAAAAGGCTGAATTATTCGGCATTCCAACCAGCAGTGTAGAAGGGTCCCTTTCTCCCCACATCCTCTCCAACAGCGGTTGCTTTTGTACTTTTGGATGTGTGCCATTCTCTGTGGTGTGAGGTGTTATCTCATGGTAGTTTTGATCTGCATCTCCCTGATGATTAGTGATGCAGAGCATTTTTTCAAGTACCTTTTAGCCATTCATATCTCTTTCTTGAAAAAGTTTCTGTTCATTTCTTCGGCCCAATATTTGATGGGGTTGGATGTTTTCTTCTTGTGGAGTTCAACCAGTGCTTGGTATACCCTTTATCAAAATCCTTTATCAAAAGGGTATTGGGTGAATATCCTTTCCTATTCTGTAGATTGCCTTTGTATTCTGGTCCCTGTGTCTTTTGCGGTGCAGAAGCTTCTTAGTTTAATATAGTCTCATTTGTTTAACTCTGTTTTTAATTGATTGCTTAGTTCCGTGTCATCTTTGAAGATACCTTTAGCTTCAATATCGTGAAGGGTTTTGTCGACCTTGTCTTCGATGTAACTTATGGATTGTGGTCTGATGTTGAGGTCTTTAACCTATTTTGATCTGATTTGTGCATGGTGTCAGGTCGAGATCTAAGCCCATTCTTTTGCATGTGGTTGTCCAGTTGTGCCAGCACCATTTGTTGAAGAGGCTTTCTTTGCTCCACTTCACATTTCTTGCCACCTTATCAAAGATTAGTTGATCATATATTTGGGGATGTGTGTAGGGATATTCCACTCTGTTCCATTGGTCTGCGGGTCTGCCTTTGTTCCAGTACCATGCTGTTTTAATTGTTACTGCTTTCTAGAAAAATTTAAGGTTGGGGAGGGTGATGGCTCCCATCATTTTTCTCAAGAATTGTTTTATTTATGCTTGGGCATTTATTGTTCCATATGATTTTCAAGATTGCTTGATCCATTTCTTTGAAGAATGTCATAGGTATCCTTAAAGGGATCGTGTTGAATCTGTATAATGCTTTGGGGAGTATTGCCATTTTGACATTGTTGATTCTCCCTATCCATGAGCAGGGATATGTTTCCATTTCCTCATGTCCTCTTTTATTTCATGGAGGAGCGTTTTATAGTTTTTTTTTGTAGGGGTCCTTTACTTTCTTGGTTAAGCTGATTCCAAGGTATTTGATTTTCTGGGGCACGAATGTGAACAGGATTGCTTTTTTCATGTCCCTTTCCTCTGTCTCATTGTTTGCATATAGTAATGCCATGGTTTTTTGGGTATTGATTTTATAGCCTGCGACCTTACTGTACAGGCCAGTGGTTTCTAAGAGTTTCTTACTAGAGCTTTTAGGCTTCTCTAGGTATAGTATCATATTGTCTGCAAATAGTGAGAATTTGTTTTCTTCCTTTCCTATCTGAATCCCCTTAATATCTTTTTCTTGCCTAAGGGCTATTGCTAATACTTCCAGAACTATATTGAAGAGAAGTGGTGAGAGTGGGCATCCTAGTGTTGTCCCCGATCTTAGAGAAAAGGCCCTTAGTTTTTCCCCATTGATGATAATGCTTGCCATAGGTTTGTGATAGATGGCTTTGACTATCTTGAGGAAAGTTCCTTCTATACCCATTTTGGCGAGAGGTTTTATCATAAATGGGTGCTGGATCTTGTCAAATGCTTTCTCTGCATCTATTGATATGATCATATGGTTTTTATCTTTACTTTTCTTGATATGCTGGATTATGTTGGTTGATTTCTGAATGTTAAACCATCCTTGCATCCCCGGGATGAATCCCACTTGGTCAGGGTGTATGATCTTTTTGATGAGTTGTTGGATCCTATTTGCTAGTATTTTGCTGAGGATCTTCGCATCGGTGTTCATCAGGGATATTGGTCTATAGTTTTATTTCTTAGTGGTGTTTTTGTTTGCTTTTGGTATTAGGGAGATATGTGACTCATAGAAACTGTTCGGGAGGGTTCCGGTCTTTTCAATTTCCTGGAAAAGCTTGAAGAGAACTGGCAACAAGTCTTCTTTAAAAGTTTGGAAGAATTCGCCAGTGAATCTGTCTGGACCTGGGCTTTTGTTTTTGGGGAGACTTTTGATTACAGTTTCGATTTTCTTGATATATATGTGCCTATTCAGGTATTCCAAGTCTTCTTGGTTCAGTCTTGGGAGATTGTAGGAAACAAGAAACTCGTCCGTTTCTTTTAGGTTCTCTTGTTTTGTGGCATACAGACTTTCAAAGTAGTCTCTGATGATCTTTTGAATCTCCTTAGTTTCTGTTGTTATGTCCCCCTTTTCATTACTGATTTGGTTTATCAGGGTTCTTTCTCTCTTTCTTTGTGAGTCTTGCTAGCGGTTTATTGATCTTATTTATTTTCTTGAAAAACCAGCTCTTTGTTTCATTGATCTTTCGGATTGTTTTTCGGGTTTCCATATCATTAATTTCTGCTCTAAATTTTATTATTTCTTTTCTTCGATCTGGTTTGGGTTCCTTTTGCTGGTCCTCTTCTAAGATCTTGAGCTGGGAAGTCAAGCTATCTATATAGGCCCTTTCTTCCTTCCTTAGGAAAGCTTGCAGAGCTATAAATTTTCCCCTTGGCAAAGCTTTAGCTGCATCCCATAGGTTCTGGTAGCTTGTGTCTTCATTCTCATTTGTTTCTATATATTTTTTTATTTCCTCCTTAATTTTTTTCGTGACCCACTCATTGTTCAACAGTGAGTTGTTTAATTTCTAGGTGTCTGATTTGGTTCTCCGCGTCTGTGTGTGATTAACTTCCATCTTCAATGCATCATGGTTTGAGAAGATAGTTGATACAATTTCTATCTTCCCGATTCTATTAAGGCATAGTTTGTGACCCAAACGTGGTCTGTTTTGGAAAATGTTCCGTGTGCGCTGGAAAAGAATGTGTATTCTTTCTTTTTGGTATAGGTCTATTAGACCTGTCTCCTCCATTTCTTCCTTTAGCGCCATTGTTTCCTTGCTGAGTGTTGTTCTTGTTGATCTATCCAGAGGTGATAGGGCAGTGTTGAAGTCTCCAACTACTATCATGGCGCTAGTTATGTCCCCCTTAAATTCTCTTAGGAGTTTTTTTAAGTATTTAGCTGGTCTTTCATTAGGTGAATATATGCACCTAGTATGGCCACCCCAGCTTTTCTGAGGGAGTTGTTTGCTTGCAGGATTTTTTTCCATCCTTTGACTTTGAGTCTATGTTTGCTCTGACTGTTCAGATGTGTTTCTTGTAGGTGCAGAAACTTGGGTTTAGTTTCCAAATCCATTTTGCCACTCTGTGCCTCTTGATTGGTAGACTGTTAACATTGAGAGAAATTATTGTCATGGGATTTTGTGCCATCTTTCTGTAGGGTTTGCTGTTCTTGTAGGGTTTTTCCTTGTCTTATAGTAGCCCTTCTAATTCTTCTTTTAAGTTTGGTCTGAGTCTATGAAGTTCTTGAGCTGTTGTTTCTCTGTGAAATAGTGTATGGTTCCTTCAAGTTTAACTGAGAGTTTAGCCAGGTAAAGTAGTCTTGGTAAGGCATTCATTTTTTGAGTTTTTTCACTATATCCCACCATTGCCTTCGGGCTTGGAAGGTTTCTTCTGATTGGTCTGCTGTGAATCTAAGGGGTGCTCCTTTATATATGATTTCTTTCTTTGATCTTGCTGTTTGCAGTATTGTGTCTCTATCCACGTCATCTATCATTCTGCCTATGATATGCCTTGAGGATTTTTTATTTGGGTCCCTTTTAGCTGGCACCCTTCGGACTCCTTGGATCTCGATGGCCACATTCTCTAGCTCTGGGAATTTCTTAGCAGTGATGTCTTTAATTGTTTTTTTTTTCCTTTGGGATTGATTCCCTGTGGTTCTGATACTCCAATGATTCTTATGTTGTTTCTCTTGTGGTCATCCCCTAGGACTCTAATTCGCTCTAAAGCCATTTTGAGATCTTTTGCCATTATTTGTTGTTGCCTCTATGCTTTCTACAACTCATCTTCAAGCTCACTGATTCTGTCTTCGGCTGTAGTCATTCTACTATTGAGGGCTCCTACTGAGTTTTTTATTTCATCTACCCATTCTTTTAATTGTGTCACTTCTGTTGGTAGCTTTGAAATTTCTGCTCTCATTTCTTCCTGGATTATCTTGGTGGACCGTTCCAATGCTGCATCCATATCCTCCCTTAATTTATTGGATGTTCGTTCCATAGTTGCTTTGAGTTGGTGAAACATCTTCACAATTTCCTCTCTGAATTCATTTATTAATTTTTTTTTAGTTTAGTGAGTCACAGTGAGGGTACATTACAGATTCAAACATTTCGTGCTTGTTTTTCCCTCATGCAGTGTTCGGGAGCCCATCCCTCCACCAGTGACCATTCTCCACCACCAATGAACCCAGTATCCCTCCCACCCCCAGTCCCATCCCCCCAACCTCACCCCGCCTCTGAGGCAGGGCATTCCAATTTGTTCTCTTTCTCTCCTTTTGGTGTTGTGGTCTGCAATAGGGGCATTGAGTGGCCATCATGTTCGGTCACTAGTCCACTTTCAGCACGCATTTCCCTTACCACGTGGGATCTCCAATCACATTTTATTTGGTGTTCCCTTCTCCATTCGGTATGACATTCCCCCAGCATGTGAGTCCAAGTATCAAGCTATGGAGTCAACCTCCTGGTATTATACACTACTATTCTTGTGTATTAGTCTCCTACTCTGTTATTTTATATTCCACAGATGAGTGCAATCTTTCTATGTCTGTCCCTCTCTTTCTGACTTATTTCACTTAGCATGATACTTTCCATGTTGATCCACTTATATGCAAAGTTCATGGCTTCATCTTTTCTAACGCTGCATAGTATTCCATTGTATAGATGTACCAGAGTTCTTTAACCAGTCATCTGTTCTTGTCCTCTCTGAATTCTTTATCTGAGAGATTGTATTTCTGGGAATTCCCTGTTGGAGTTTTTGAGATCCTTTCTTCCATCGCTCCTGGCAGTGGGGATTTTCGCTGTTTCTTCATGTTGTTATGGGCTTTACTGTCAGGAGCTCTACCTTAGCTTGTGAGGGGTCCCAATTAAAGACGTGGGGCTATGATCACTTTTAAAAGGACTTTTTGTGCAGCTTGATCTGTTCAGTGATAGTGTTTATGAAATTAGGGTGGGATAGGCTAATTGAAAATTAGCATATAGTGACTAAGATGAACAGGGTATTCTTCAGAGGAATAAGTTATACCGATTGTGACCAAATCAGGATGCATTGAATGGGAGAAATAACTGCGGCCATGTAACGGGTAGCCACTCCAGAAAGAGGCCACGCCCCCTTTTGAGACCATACCCCCTGATGTGGGAACATGCCCCTAACAACCTGTGAGAGGAGACCGGCGATGTTCACGCAGGCGCAGAGGGCTGAGGTGATGGCACTGCCCATGGCCAGGAAGCCCCAGGCAGCAGACGATGGGGAGGCAGGGCTGGACGGGCTAAAAAACACTTTTATTGCATCAGTGTGATGCAGACTCTTACGAAGCTGTTCATGATTGTATTTCAGTCATACAGTATTCCAACACTCATCCCTCAACCAGTGTACATTTTCCATTTCATCTATATTTACTCATTTTCCCTTTCACCTATATTAATCATCCCCTAATTGACCACATTTCTACTAATCATATGCTTTAATTTAATTTTATTTTTCTAAGGAGTTCTTTGGGTTACCTTCTAGGTTCTATCTTGGCGTTAAAATCACCAATAATGATCTTGTAGAAGGTGTGGTCTTCTTTATCGAACTTCTCCAGCTCCATGTAGAACTTCTCAATTTCTTCTTCCTCATAGTTGGATGTTGGTGCATAGAAAATGAAAATAGAAACTGCCAGCAACAAGCCACATCTATTCGAATGTAAGCGTCCAATTTGGGTTGTTCAGCATTCGGAGAAATCAATGCGCATGGCCAAGTCTGTGTTGACAAGGACACCAACACCACCGATGCCTCTACTGACGTATGTTCCAAGGAACAGTTCTTCTCCAGTGTCAAAAACGGCGTGATGTGTTTGATGCCTTCTCATCTTGGTCAATTGAATGATGTCGTACTTGATCTTCTGCGCTTGCACCATCAGGTCCTTGCCAGTGTACGTGCATTAAAAGTGCTAACAGTCATTTTAGTCCTTCTTTGTTTGGGCAGGCTAGTTCAGCTCTGAGATTTTATCAGCCTCTCGTTCATCCTTCTTAATGCTGTCATACTGGGAGCTCTTCCAGGGTCAGGGGAATGAGGTCCATTGTCGTTACTGCTTTTGGCATAACAAATATGCCATGGGTCCTTGCCAGGCTCTGCCATGTGGGCGGGATACTCTCGGTAGCTTGCCAGCTTCTCTGAAAGGGATGGAGTCTTTTAGGGAGACCTACAAATGCAATTATAGGTGTTCTGATGGTCCACACCATATTTGAAGCCCATCAAATATGGTGCAGTAATGATGGAAAATGGGTAAGAAGTGTTCATGATGTGTCAGAAAGAGGCCTGTAGCATGGTGGCTGTTGTGTAGTGGAGGTCGATCCCTGAGGAATTTATCTGGTGCCGGCAGGGTGGGTCTTATGGCTGTGACCCCTGGGTCACTGGAGATTGGTGGATGCAGGTAAAGGATCTCTGTTTCCGGGTCCCATTGTGCCTAGAGTGCAAGGTAACAAAGTTCTGTATTACCTGGTTCTGTGGAACTTGATTCATGCGTGAGGCTCGGCCCGAGCATCCAAAAAAGTGACCTGGAGCATGGTGGCAGTTGTGTAGTGGAGGTCTGCCCCTGAGGAATTTATCTGGCACTGGCAGGGTGGGTCTTATGGCTATGACCCGTGGGTCTCCACATTGGAACCCACGGCCTAGAATGGAATGAACAGGGTGAGAGACTGTCTGAGTTCATCAAGTTGACCAAGACCTCCATGGCAACGTGTAGTTCCAGAAGGCTGAATTTTAACTTTTGACATGGGAGTCTCCCTGTGGACAGTTCCACAACAAAATTGACATCATATTCAATAGACAGTTTTGCTTGACTAATGCCGCTGTTGTCCTAAAATTGCAAACGGGATCAGACCACTATCTCCTTCATGCTAAATTTGACTTCACAGAGTGGGGAGAAAGGGCTGCAAAGTTTAAGAGAACTCCCAGAACAACCACCAACTGGGAGCTCTTTGGCACTACTGCAGCAATATGGAAAGATGACATCATTGACAACATTGACGAAGAATACGATTGACTGATTCAGCACCTCCATGATCGAGGAATTCAGAGAGAGAGAACACTACAAAAAGTTGCCTGTCTTAGAAAATTCTCGAGCTCATCGCCAATGTGGTCTGGCGTGAGCCTCAAGCAATCACAAGGTAACGTCCGAGCTCAAAAAGCTGTGCAGAGAAGCGATAAAGGAAGACCTCAAAGAGAGAAGAGCAGCAGTGTTGGCTAATGCGGCAGAAGCCAGGAAAGGTATTTGCAATGCCCGCCTGTTCTTCGCCAAATATAAGACTAAGATGAATGACCTCCTATGTCCTGGTGGGTCTATCATATCTTCCAGAAGGGCAATGATTATCCACAACTTCTACTCAGATCTCTTTGGTAGCCACGTCCATCTGCCCACATACCAAATTCTGCAGGATGGATAAGTCATTCCCAGCATACTATCTTCCAAAATCCGACATGCCATTTTGT
The DNA here is from genome assembly GCF_027595985.1 of Sorex araneus. Taxonomy (NCBI): domain Eukaryota; kingdom Metazoa; phylum Chordata; class Mammalia; order Eulipotyphla; family Soricidae; genus Sorex; species Sorex araneus. The sequence goes on from NC_073307.1 coordinate 75,518,352, forward strand.
CAGTAAAGAAGCATACAGCACTCAGACAAGGTCAGATCCGAACATCTGAAGAATCTGTAGTCAGTACTCGTCAATACACTGGCTCGGCTCTTCACATGTTACCTGTCTGAAGGCAATGTTCCATCCCAGTGGAAAACCAGCAGTACCATCCTGTTATACAAGAAGGGAGACATCCACAATATCAGCAACTATAGCCCCATCTGCCTCTTGTCCATCATCTACAAGTTATTCACTCAAGTCATCCTGAATAGGATTGGCAGAACACTAGACGAAGGACCACCATGCGAGCAAGCTGGGTTCTGAAAAGGATTCAGTACAATCGACCATATTGTACTGTGACACCTACCATAAACAGTGACCAAGTTTATTGAGGTTTCGCGAGAGTTCAAGATGCCGCTCTATCTAACGTTAATTGATTTAAAGAAGGCCTTTGATTCTGTTGAGACTGCAGCGGTCATTGAAGTCCTAGCCAAACAGGGCATTCAAACTCAATATATCAGGATCCTCTGTGAGCTGTATTACAGATTCACCACCAGGATCTCACCATTCTACAAAGAAGTGATGACCAACGTAAAGAGGGGGCTTGGTAGGGTGACACCTTTTCATCGAAACTCTTCAGTGCCACCCTCGAGAACATCATGCGATGACTGGAATGGGAAGGAATGGGAGTGAAGATAGACAGTCAGCAACTACACAACCTCCCCTTCTCTGATGACATCGTTCTAATAACACCAAACATCAGCCAAACAGCACAAATGCTGGCCGACTTCGACCATGAGTGTGGAAACGTCGGACTACAGCTGAATCTCACGAAGACAATGTTCAGGAAAAACAAACTAGTTCCTGATGTCCCATTTGCCCTCAATGGAACAAATATCTCTGAATGCACCATTATGTGTACCTAGGTCGAGAACTCAACATGACAAACAATCTGGCACTTGAACTGTGCAGGAGGAAGAGAGCAGCATGGAACGCCTTCAAGAGAGTTGAAGAAGTGGTTAAGAGAACAAAGAACCTCTGGCTTCAGGCATATCTTTTCTACTCCACCATTCTTCCTGCACTAACTTACGCTTCAGAGACCTGGACCCTATGAAAATAGGATGAGAACGCTATACGGGTCCCCAAAGAGGAATCGAAAGAGATATGTTTGGAGTATCATGTTTCACTCAGGTGAGAGAAATAATCTGGAGTTCCAACCTCTGTGGACAGTCAAGAATCAGGGATGCTGTCTCATTTGCCAAGGCATCGGAAATCAGATGGGCCAGACATGTAATGCAATTTAGAGATGACCGCTGGACTAGAGCTGTTACTGAGTGGATTCCACAAGATTTTAAAAGACTGCATGGCCGCCCATCTACGAGATGGTCAGACTTCTTCATCAAACTCTGCACAAACAATTTGAGGCTCTTTGTGTTCCTAACAAGCAGATGCCATTGCGCTACACTAGCAAACAACAGGGACAAATGGAGACGTTACTGGTGCCCGCTCGAGCAAATTGAAGATCAACAGGATAACAAGTGATACAACTGATATTTTATAAGGTTGTTCACAGTAATTTATTACATTCAATATTCCAATACCAATCCCACCACCATTACACCTTACTCACCACCATTATTTTGAGTTTTCCCAACTACCACCCAAGTCTTTCCCACTAGCAGGCCCTAAATAATTTATTTTGTATTGCTTGTTACAAATAATTCACTAAAAATCATCAAAAAAGTTTTCCTTAGAAGAAGTTGTCAAGATTGTTGTATCTTACCCTCAAGCCATTGAGCCCTTGTATAAGAGATTACTAACATGTTGTTACAGTTTAAGCATGTGTGCTAATATATTTTTAATTGATATTGGTTGCCTTCTACCTTACAGACTATCCAATGTGTGCTACTCCTGGTACATCAGTGGTGTAGAGTATGAGATGTCATTCCAGGGAATTCAATAATTTTGAATAAGGTGATAATACAGCTAGAGTTAAATTTTTAATTGGATGGTGGCTTTGGGATGTGAGGCATCTCTGCGGCTTGTTGATTTCTTCTGAGATGCATTTGTGAGTCTCTGGGTCATGGCTGGTTAATGAGCTTATATGGTGCTCAGAGTCAGTTTGTGTGCATGACTGCCAGGTTCCTGGAAGAACAGGGGCATTTGGGTGGGGGGTGGCATCACCCATCCTTGATTCCATGAGAGTCTAGAGATTTCAGTCATAGAACCCACATACCTGAGTCTTTGAATAGATTCATTCATATATAAGGCTTATCTGAGCTTGTGGAGCTCAGCCATGAGCATAGTGGCAATTGAGTTCTGAAGGTTTTCGTTGCCAGGGCTCTGTTAGGGTAGGTGAGCGACTCACCCACCTCCCTCTCAGGTGCTGTGGATATGAGGTTCAGCCTGGCACGGGGCCATGGAGCATCTGTTAATAATATACTTATTTATATGCTTTTTGAGTCTTTGAGGCCTTTGTTGTAGTAGTGATTCTGTTTATCTAACTTCTCTATAATAGTATGAAAAAAATGGGGAGGAAGGCACATTGGGTTGTGTTCAGGACAACCCTGAACAAAAGAGATTGTACAGCAGGTTGGGAGATTGTCTTGCATGCAGTGGACTCAGGTTCAATTCCTGGCACACTGTATGGTCCCCCAGCCCCACCAAGAGTGATTGTTGAGCATCAAGCCACGAATAAGCCCTGAGAACTGCCAGATGTGATACTAATATTTTCCCGTTCCATCCATGTTGCAGCAAATTTAATTATTTCATCATTTCTTATAGCCTCATAGTATTCCATTGTGTGTACATACCGCATCTTCACAATCCACTGATTTGTTGTTGGACATCTAGGTTCACTCCAAATCTTAGCTACTGTGAGACATTGCATGTCAAAAACTCAACTTTGAATAACTTTGAAACTCACTGTGCTTTAATAAAATAAAATTGGAAAAATTATAAAAGAGGACGTATTCCTGGCTCAGTGCCCACTGATTTGAGTACCACATTCAGTGACATAATTAAACTGGTGTTTGCTGTATTCAAGGTGAAAACCTTCCCCCTGTATTATCTTTCTGGTCCCATTAGGAATAGATGCTCCTAATATTTTCCAGTGACAAAAATCATTCACCAAATGAAATGCCAACTCAATCATTTTGCTGTTACCTATATTTTTAGTCAGCTGTTTATTGCATTAGCTAGAATTTTAATAAATGTTGTTTGGGGACTAGAGAGAAAGTTCAGTTTGCCCTGCATGTGGCTGACCCAGATTTAATTTCTGACACTCCATACAGTCCCTGAGCTTTGCCAGGAATGATCCCAGAGTACAGAGCCAAGAATAAACCCTGAGCACCATCAAGTGTGGCCAAAATAAAATTAACTAAATAATGTTATTTAGTTGTTGTGATATTACCATATGTCTTCCTGATTCCATTCAAAATTTTTCTGGAGTTTCCCCTTTGCATATAATTTTCACTGGTTAAAAATATGGTTGTTCTCTAGAAGAAATGGATAAATTACTGGACTCCTATAATATCCCAAGGCTGAACCAAGAAGACCTGGAGTACCTGAATAGTCTGATTAATATCAAGGAAATTGAAACGGTAATCAAAAGTCTTCCAAAAACAAAAGCCCAGGTCCAGACGAATTCACTAGCGAGTTCTTTCAAACATTGAAAGAGGACCTATTGCCAGTTCTTCTCAAGCTTTTCCAGGAAATTGAAAAAACAGAAACCCTCCCAAACAGTTTCTACAAGGCTCATAACTCCCTAATACCAAAAGCAAACAAAGATACCACAAAAAAAGAAAACTACAGGCCAATATACCTGATGAACACAGATGCGAAGATTCTCAACAAAATATTAGCAAATAGAATTCAACAACTCATCAAAAAGATCATACACCACGACCAAGTGGGATTCATCCGGGGATGCAAGGATGGTTTAACATCCAGAAATCAATCAACATAATCCATCATATAAACAAAAGAAAAGATAAAAATAATATAATCATATCAATAGATGCAGAAAAAGCATTTGACAAGATCCAGCACCCATTTATGATGGAAACTCTCGCCAAAATGGGTATAGAAGGGACATTCCTCAATATAGTTAAAAGCCGTTTATCAAAAGCCTACAGCAAGCATCATCCTCACTGGGGAAAAACTAAGAGCCTTCCCTAGAAGAACAGGGATGAGACAAGGATGCCCACTCTCCACTTTTGTTCAATATAGTACTGGAAGTACTTGCAATAGCGATTAGGCAAGAAAAATATATTAAGGGCATTCAGGTAGGAAAGGAAGAAATCAAACTCTCACTATTCGCAGATGATATGATACTATACTTAGAGAACCCTAAAACCTCTACCAAGAAACTCCTAGAAACAATAGAATCGTATAGTAAAGTTGCAGGCTATAAAATCAATACCCAAAAGTCCATGGCTTTCCTATATGCAAATAATGAGAGAGAAAGAGAAGAAAGCGACATAATAAAAGCAATCCCATTCACAATTGTGCCTCAAAATTTCAAGTATCTTGGAATCAGCTTAACTAAGAAGGTAAAGGACTTGTATAATGAAAACTACAAAATGCTACTTCAGGAAGTAAAAGAGGACATGAGGAAATGGAAAGACATCTCCTGCTCATGGATTGGAAGAATTGATATTGTCAAAATGGCAATACTCCCCAAAGCATTGTACAAATTCAATGTGATACCTATAAGGATACCCCTGACATTCTTCAAAGAAGTGGAGCAAGCACTCCTGAAATTCATATGGAATAATAAGCCCCCACGATTAGCTAAAGCAATTCTTGAGAAAAAGAAAACGGGAGGAATCAACCTCCCCAACTTCAAACTCTACTACAAAGCGATAGTAATTAAAACAGCATAGTACTGGAACAAAGGCAGAACTGCAGACCAATGGAACAGGGTTGAACATCCTGACACAAACCCCCAAATATATGATCATCTAATCTTTGATAAGGGAGCAAGAAATGTGAAGTGGAGCAAGGAAAGCATGTTTAACAAATTGTGCTGGCGGGGCCGGAACGATAGCACAGCGGGTAGGGCGTTTGCCTTGCACGCAGCCGACCCGGGTTCGATCCTCAGTATCCCATATGGTCCCCCAAGCACCGCCAAGAGTAATTCCTGAGTGCAAAGCCAGGAGTAAGCCCTGAGCATCGCTGGGTGTGACCCAAAAAGCAAAAAAAAAAAAAATTGTGCTGGCAAACCTGGACAGCTACATGCAAAAAAAATGGGCTTGGACCTCCATCTATCACCATGTACAATGTCAGATCAAAATGGATTAAAGACCTCAACATCAGACCAGAATCCCTAAGGTACATTGTAGACAAGGTCGGGCAAAACGCTTCACAACATTGAAGCCAACGGTATCTTCAAAGCTCACACGCCACTGGTCAAGCAAGTGAAAACAGAGATAAATAAATGGGACTATCTCAAACTAAGAAGTTCCTGCACCTCAAAAGAAACAGTGACCAAAATACAAAGACAATCTACAGAATGGGAAAGGATATTTACGCAGTACCCATCCGATAAAGGGTTGATATCAAGGATATACAAAGGCGCTGGTTGAACTCGACAAGAAAAAACTGCCAACCCGATCAAAAAATGGGGTGATGAAATGAACAGAAACTTTTCCAAAGAAGAAATCTGAATGGCTGAGAGGTACATGAGAAAATGTTCAACATCACTAATCATCAGGGAGATGCAGATCAAAACAACCATGAGATATCATCTCACACCACAGAGACTGGCCCACATCCCAAAAAACAAAAGCAACCAGTGTTGGCATGGATGTGGGGAGTAAGGGACTCTCCTACATTGCTGGTGGGAATGCCGACTTGTCCAGCCCTTTTGGAAATGATATGGACAATTCTCAAAAAATTAGAAATTGAGCTCCCATTTGACCCAGCAATACCACTCCTGGGAATATATCCCAGAGAGGCAAAAAGGTATTGTAGAGATGACATTTACATTTATATGTTCATTGCAGCACTGTTTACAATAGCCACGATCTGGAAAAAACCAGAGTCCCCAAAAACAGATGACTAGTTAAAGAAACTCTGGTACATTTACACAATGGAATACTATGTGGCTGTCAGAAAACATGAAGTCATGAAATTTGCATATAAGTGGATCAACATGGAAAGTATCATGTTGAGTGAAATGAGTCAGAAAGAAAGAGACAGACATAGAAAGATTGCACTCATATGTGGAATATAATGTAACTGAGAAGTACAAGTTGGCAACGATGCAACTTCTGGAAGATATCTCTCTGGACTTAGTTACTAAAATACTAAAATACAGAAACCCAAAACCGAGAGGCCGCTAAGTGTGGTCACTCGACCTCATACCTCTTCATCCTCAGCAATGGAAAACAAATTATCTAATGCTTCCTTTTTAGCAGGTCTGACTTTAGGAGAGACTCTCCACACAATAATAGTGAGTTTTGTTGAAATATTGTATGCAATCAAAGTGAAAGTAAAGTGAAATTTATTAGTTACACAGGCGGGGGGGCTAAAGGTGGGGGGGCTAGGGGCGTGGGGGGGTTACGGGTGTGGGGGTGCAGGGTGGAGCTATACTGGGATTCTTGGTGGTGGAATATGTGCACTGGTGAAGGGCATTGTATAACTGAGATTTAAACCTGAAAACTTTGTAACTTTCCACGTGGTGACTCAATAAAAAATTTTTTTTAAAAAAGAATAAATTAATTTTAAAAATAAAAATAAAATAAAATATGGTTGTTCTTATCAAAAATTTTCTTTCAACATTTTATCATCTTTATTATGATATGCTGTTTTGCTCTGATTCTTAATGAAAATTATAATTATAGATTTCTTAATATTAATATATCCTTTTATTCCTTAAAAAAATCAAGATGACCGGCTCTCTGCCCAGATAAGACACTGAGTGGCCGTACATGAAAGGCTCCTCCGCTCCTAAAAGGCCATGATCCCAGAGGCCCACTAACGACTTTTGGCACCCAGCAGCTTCTTGTAGAAATGCCTCTAGATTGTGAACTAAGTTACAGCTCCATGCTGTCTGGGGACGGGAAAGGTTTTTCTCTCTCAGCTTTTCCTTTCGTGGCAGTTCGGTGACCGCCATCTTATGGATCCCACTAACTGGAGGTACAAACTTGCAGTGATGCAACTTTTGGCATAAATTTCTCTGGACTTAATTACTAAAATACCAGGAATCCAAAATCATGTGCTCTTCATTTTCAGCAATGGAAAACAAATTATCAAAGGATGCCTTTTCAGCAGGTCTGATTTTTTTGGTAAAATTCCAAGTAATAATAGTGAGTTTTCTGTTGAAATATTGAATGTAGCCAAAGTAAAGAGAGAGTGAAGTGATGGGATGGGAGGTATATTGGGGTTCTTGGTAGTGGAACATGTGCACTGGTGAAGGGATGGGGTTTAATCATTGTATGACTGAGACTTAAACCTGAGAGCTTTGTAACTTTTCTCATGGTGATTCAATAAAAATTAAGTTAAAAAATAAAAACTACATAAAATAGATTCAGGAAGAATAAAAAAAATCAAGGTGATCACGGACAATGATTTTTTTTATGATTAGCAAATTCAAATTTCTAATTTTCTTTCTTTTTAATAATAGGAAAATAGTATGCATTTATCTTCTCATGCTGTGATTATCAAGATTGAGAACCATGGTTATGATATTTTATAAATTTTTAAAACTAGAAATATCTGGCTCCTTTATCTTTTCTAAGAGTTTGTAAAGAAAATCATCTTGTCTTGAAGGTCATAAAATTATTTGACACAGAGTTTGTTTTTGAGATAAGCATTTGATAAATCTTTCAAATCATTTTCTATTATTTTCTCTTCATTTCTGCTTTTTTCATTATGGTCATTTTATTTTCATAAACAACCAGACACTTCATTGAGGTTTTGAAGTATATTATCATAGAGTAACACATAGTATTCTCTTGTAACTAATTTTGTACATTTTCGTTTCCCTCTTTTTTAATTAAACATGTAAATTTTTATATTGCTAGTTAAGTTGTAATACTAATAATATTACAAAATGAATTTAACTATTATATCATTTTAATATTTTTCTCTTTCCTAGGGGCATGAATTACTGTTTTTTCTTCATTATTTTTGCCTGTTTGCATTTTTAAAAATTTTTCTTATTGAATCACCATGAGAACAGTTACAAAGCTTTTAGGTTTAAATATCAGTCATACAATGACCAAACACCCATCCCTTCACCAGTGCACATGTTCCACCACCAAGAACCCCAGTCTACCCCCCCATCCCACCCCCTCACCCTGCCTGTCTGGCAGATGATTTTCACTTTACTTTGATTACATTCAATGTTTGGACAGAAAACCCACTATTATTATTTGGAATTTTCCCCCAATAATCAGACCTGCTGAAAACACATCTTTTGATAATTTGTTTTCTATTGCTAATAATGAAGAGCATATGATTTTGGATTTCTGGTATTTTAGTAATTAAGTCCAGAGTGATTTCTGACAGAAGCCGCTGAGTTTTGAAATTGGTTTGGCCGTGCAGGAGTGGAGGAGCTGTTTGTAGGCGGCCGCTCAGGGTCTTACCTGTATGGGGAGCAGCGCTGGTACCACCCCCCATCCCAAGATTTCCTGCGTGCCCCATCACTGCAAACTCATACCTTCATCCAATGGGCTCTGAAAGATGGCAGTGGGCATGCCGCCACTGCCAAAAGGAAAGGCCAAGGGACAAAAACCCTTCCCCTCTCGGAATGGCACAAGGCCATAACTTAGTTCACAGTCTAGAGGCATTTCTGCAAGAAGCTGCTGGGTTCTGAAATTGACTTGTGTGCCTCTGGTATTTTGGCCATTCAGGAGTGGAGGAGCCATTTGTGAGCAGCTGCCCAGGGTGTCGTCTGGGTGGGGAGCAGCACCAGTACCGCCCCCCCATTCCAAGACTTCCCACATGCCCTGTCAGATTCGTACCTGCAGATTCGTACCTCTGTCCAATGGGCTCTGAAAGATGGTGGTTGCCATGCTGCTGCCTCCGAAAGCAAAGACTGAGGGACAAAAACCTTTCTCCTCCTGGGATGGCACGGGGCCATAGCTAAATTCACAGACTAGAGGCATTTCTGCAAGAAACTGCTGGGTTCCAAAATTTGTTTGTGTGCCTCTGGTGCTCTTTCTATTGTTTTGGGCATTATATTTTGTGTGGATATTCAATACCACCATTCAATCCTGCCTTCTAGGAGCATGCTAGATCATCTATTTTTCATTGCTCACTTTGTAAATCAAGAAGGTTGCACGCGCATAAGCAGTTCGGAAAAAGCAGTTCGGAGAAATAGTCCTAGTCCCCATATACCGTACCCATATTTGTAGAAGCTCATGGGTCCTGGGATTCCATCTGGAGAAGGCGGGGAGACTGCACCTCCTCCATCTGGGGCATCCTGATGATATCAGCTCAGTTTGGGGCCCGGAGAATTCTCTGGTGTTGCATTGCCAGCTGGCCAGGATTCTTCACTGCTGAGTGTGGCAAGATGGTGCCAGGCGTGGGTTGAGAGTGTGACTTCCAGGGTCAGAGGTGGTTTGGGGGCCGGGATGGAACGTCTTGGTTCCAGTGCCCCTATGCGTTGAGAGAAATAGTCCCTGGTCCCCAAATACCAGAACCATGTTTGTAGAAGCTCATGGTTGCCAGGATTCCATCTGGAGAAGGCAGGGAGACTGCACTTCCTCTGTCTGGGGCTCCCCAGTGATGTCAGCTCAGTTTGGGGCCTGGAGCATTCTCCGGTGTTGCATTGTCCACCAGCCAGGATTCTTCACACCTGTTTGCAATTTTTAAAATTCCTTTCACATATCCAAATTGGATGCTTAATTTTTATATTTGTACATTTATCCATAGAAATATTTCACTATTCAACTCTTCCTAAAAGCAACTGTAGTACCAGTCATGACTTTATATAGACATCTTCTCAGAAATAAGTTCCAATAATTTGAAATTTATTTTGCCCTTTATATGTATAAACTGTAATTATTTCATCTTAATTTTACAAGATTAACTGCAAACAAATCATAAACTTATGACTCTGAATTCTGTTCTATTGGTCTGCTGGTCTATACTTACTCTAGTACCATAAAGTTTTGATCATTATAACTTTAGTTATGTCAATAAGTTGGGAAATGTAGTACTCCCCATCTTGATTTATATTTGCTTTTTTAGAATTGCTTTGGCTTCTCAAGGTGTTTTATGGTTCCATACAAATTTTTCTAGCGCATGTTCCAAGTCTTTGAAGATCATTAAAATTTAAATAGGTGTCACATTGATTCTGTTTAATGCTTGATAAGAAGGCCATCTTTACAATACTGTTTCTTCCAATCTATGAACTGGACATATTGTTTTATTTTCTGGTTTCCTCTTTTGTTTCAATGATTTGTAGTTTTCACTGTATAAATTTTATTTTTTCCATATATAGAAGTTTTGAGTGAATTTAAATTAAATTAAAAATTAAAAAATCACAAAAATTAAAACAGGTGAATTTGTAACACACACACACACGTAAGAGCCCCACCAAAAGAATAAATAAACAAAATAGAAGTTCAGGAATTTGGGGCAAAGTAGATACTGGAATGCAAAAAAAAAGTATCAGGACTATCTAAACATTAATTTAGTTTCCTACTGAGGAAAACAAATAATTTTCTCCTACCAATTCCATGTACTTCTTACCAGTTTACTTACTTATTTTACCTATTGTGACAGTTCAAAATGGTCTGACTTGATTAGCTCTAGATGTCCCATATAGATAATTTTTAAGCATTCATTACATGTATTTTCAAGTAACGAAGTATTTAAAAGTAATTAATAATCTATTTAATTCCCAGTTATATTAATCACAACATGCCTTAAATGTCTTTAATTAAGAAGTAAAATTGTACTTTTTCTAACTTTCGGGATACGCCCATCTTTACTCAGGGCTTACTCCTGGCTTGATGCTCAGCACTCACTCCTGGAGGTGTCTGGGAGAACATATGGGTGCTCGGCTATGTTCACGGCAAGTGCCTTCCCCTCTTTATAATCTCTCTGTCACCAAGAAATACCGTTTTAAAAATTCAATTGGAGTACCACTTGTACCATTAGTCCCATTCTTCAAGTTGATATCTGTCTTTCATAGTCATGTTCTAATAGTATTTTCTACATATATACATCTTTTCTTTTCTAACTTTAACTAGAGTTATTTTTACTTTAAATTTTTCTTTCTCAAATACCTGTTGTTTTCCACTTTCTATCCAGTGGCTCTCAAGTGAGGTTAATCTTTTGAATTCTTGGGGAGTTCAAAAATATATAAAGAGATTCCAGTGATGTTCCCTGAAGAAATTTTTTTATTTTCTAATATTTCCTGACCTTAGAGCTATTGACACTTGAAGCTGCACAGTTCTGTTTTCTTGGGCTGTTCTGTGCACCACAAAACACTAGGCAGCAGAGTTAACCCATGCACTAGATGTCATAGCAGCCATCCCTCCCCACTTGTAAGCACATCTCTGTTAAACATGAAATTTGATTTCTATAGTTCTGAAGCTTTGATATCCAGACCCCAAAGGAGTGTTCCTTCCAGGGACAAAGCTACTGAGAAATACTAGAGTATGTAAACAATTTGGTCACAACTTACTTTTCAATACAAATGACTGGAATGAGAATCCACTCTATGATGAGCTCCTGCTCAGGTCCTCATACTCGGGCTATTCTGCAGCCCTGACTGATCTAGGGCCAAGTTCCAGAAAATGAGATGGCCTCATATATACCAGTGTTTTCTGAAGTTGTTCAAATGAAGAAATACTAAATTTCCTGTCCCAATTCTGTCCTGCGGAAACCAATGCATGTTCACATTTCCCCTTCTGTATCAATGTTCTCCCTCTAGGACACTTGAACAACTGTGAATAAAACTTTTTTATGGCAGTTTTGGTTTCAATTTTTTGAGGAGGTAAGTCTCGCAGTGGTGCCCCTCAAGTGTTGAGTATTACCTAAAGTGTTGGGTATGGATGCTGTGGGTCTCCTGGTTTATATCCTGAAATGTTCAGGTGGTACCAGGTAGTGTCAGAAATTCAATGGGTCACATACATTCTAGGCATGCCCTAACTGCTGTACAATCTTAGAGGGAAAATTACAGTGGGAAATGGACACTGGCAGAGGGATGGGTTTTGGAACATTGTATGACTGAAACCTGATCGTGGTCAGCTTTGTAACTCTGTATCTCATGATGACTCAATAAAGTGGGGCTCAGAAAGATGCAACAACTGAACCATTTCAGGTAGCCCCAGTTTCTAGGCTGAGATCTATGGCAACTTCTTGAGTCTTAACTCTGCAGTGGGCTCAGCATCCCACCCACATCTGACTTCCTCCAGTTAGTTCCAAGACCAATCTCTAAGATGCCACAAACTCTTGAATCATTTCAGTTCAACATCTCCAAATTTCAAAGTACTGACAGTCACTAGGAGCATAGCAAATTAGATAGAAGAGTTGCTTAGAAGCCCATTAAACTCAATGAGGTAAAATAAAATCACATCCTGTTGCTTTTGAACTTAAAAATCAAACCAATTTCTATATAAATCAATACAAAATAAGCCACCATAGTAATGTGAATTATCTGATAGGACAACTATATGTTGACAAATCATTATGCAAAGCTAATGTTCATGAAAGTCAATATCCATTTAGGATGAAACTTGGTAATTTGTGAACAGCTAATCATCTACAATCTAATTTCAATCTAATTTAGAAAAAACTAGGTGCCAGAGAGATAGAACAGTTGGTAGGAAGTTTGTCTTGAATGAGGCCAATCCAGTTGAATTTTCTGAACCACATATGGTCCCTTTAGCCCTTCCAGAAACAGTTTCTGAGCCCAAAGTTAAGAGAATAGACCAAAACATAGCCAGGTATAGCCCCAAATCCAAAAAACCAATAAAAGAGCTTTTAAAAACTATAAGCCAATGCTACAAAATAATGCAATAATTAATGTTAAAAGGCATCAAAGTAGAATTAAAATTGCCACCATTCACAAATAATTCTATATTCAAAGACTAACATAATATACAAAAATAAATAAATGATTCAATAAGCTGTGGGGCCCAAAGACTGACATAATAATTATCTTTTGTTTTTAAATGTAATAGGTAACTATATTTAAAATTTTATATAATTTATATATATAAAGCACTGTAGCACTGTCGTCCTGCTGTTCATCAATTTGCTCAAGCGGGCACCAGTAATGCCTCCATTGTGAGACTTGTTACTGTTTTTGGCATATCGAATATGCCACAGGGAGCTTGCCAGGCTCTGCCGTGCAGGCGGGATACTTCAGTAAGCTACCAAGAGTATATACATATATATGTATATATATATGCATATATATAGAGAGAGAGATTATATCGAGATTATATCTTACTTAAGAGGAGTGGGAGATTTTAGGTGAGATGGTCCTGAAGTAAGAACCAGATGCCAGATAAAGTGTAAGGATAGGAACTTCCAAGATTGTATGGGCCCAGAGCGAGAAGAGGTATCCTGCTTGCCAGGGTTGCTGGTTTCACGTGAGTTGGTAGTCGAGAGGATAACCCATTGGAGGTGATACGCATGGGGACTTGAACTGATATAACCAATGTGCTATGTACAATAAATAAAGTATGTGTTATGTAATATTAAGAATAGTATGTACATGTTTACATGCATGTGGAATAAAATGTAATGTATGGTATACATAGAATGTATTTTGTAATATTAAGGGTAGTACATATATTCCATTCACCCATGGATAAAGTGGAAATTTGGTGGGTGGGAAAGCGCGTTTAAATTAGAACAGAAAAGTCCGTCAAAATATTTAAATTTAATACTGGAATTTCAGTTGGATTTATGTGATATCTATGAATAAAGGAGTAGGTAAAATTTCAAGGATCAGTTTAAGACAGAATATCAGCTTTGGGTGCTGATGGTGGGACTGGTGTTTCTTCCTTGATGTCTTTAGGAGGTATAAAGTCTCCATATCTGGTTTTACAAGACCAGTATAATAATTATACTACAAAGACTCCTCATTTTTGAAGGTTGTTTTCAAGTAGACTTGTGATAGGTATGATAACTAAGATAAGAGGAAAGTATAAGATTGATGCTAGCTGTCCAATGATGATGAATGGGTGTTCTACTGGTTGACCACCAATTCATGTGAGTGTGAGGAGGTCTGCAACTAGAATTCAAAAGAGGCATTGGCTAAATGGGGGGAATATCATACTTCGTTGTTTGGATGTGTGGAGGAAAGGTATTACTGCTAGGATTAGAATTGATAAAACTAGTGCTAATACACCTCCTAGTTAGTTTGGAATTGATCATAGGATAGTGTAGGCAAATAGAAAATATCACTCTGGTTTAATGTGGGGTGGTGTGTTGAGGAGGTTAGCAGGTGTATAATAGTCTGGGTCTCTTGATAGGTCTGGAGAAAATAGTATTAGGGATGTTAAGGCTAGGATAAGTAGGAGGATTCCTAGGATATCTTTGATTATGTAGTAAGGGGGAAAGAGGATTTTGTCGGCATCTGAAGATAGTCCTGAGAGATTATTTGAGCCAGTTTCATGGCTCAAATGATTAAAGGTAAAATAAAGGCAGCAATGATTAAAGGTAAAATAAAGTGGAAGGCGAAGAATCAGATTAGGGTAACTTTGTCTATGGAGAAGCCACCTCAAATTCATTCTACTAAGTCTGAGCCAATATAGGGAATTGCTGAGAGTAAATTGGTAATTATTGTTGGTCTTCAGAATGATATTTGCCCTCATGGATATAGAACTTATCCTATAAAGGCAGTGGCTATTACTGTGAATAGTAATAGTACTTCAATGTTTCATGTCTCTAAATGTATGTATAATCCGTAATAAAGGCCTTGTCCAACGTGTATGAATAAGCAGATGAAAAATATTGATGCTCCGTTTGTGTGAAGGTAACAAATTAGTCACTCATAGTTTATGTCTCAGCAAATATTTATGACTGATGAGAAAGAGGTTATTGTATCTGATGTATAATGTATTGCTAGGAATAGTCCTGTAAGAATTTGTGCAATTAGACAAACACCTAGGAGAGAACTGAAGTTTCATCATGATGAAATGATTAAGAGTGTATACAAAGCTGCCAACTAGAGTAAGGTGTGCTTCCCCCCAAAAAATCATAATACAGAATCTATATATCCCGCCCGCATGGCAGAGCCTGGCAATCTACCCGTGGCATATTCAATATGCCAAAAACAGTAACAAGTCCCACAATGGAGACATTACTGGTGCCCGCTCACGCAAATCCATGAGATGACAGTGATACAGTGACAGTGATATATTCTACGACTAAATTTAAGAGTTTGCTTATATGCATGTATACATCCATCTATTACATTTTATCATTTATACATATAATATATATATATACCTTTAGTTTACTAAAAAAAGAAATATTTAACAAAGGTCTGATATATTCTTATTGTGAAATACTTTATGTCCACATTCAGTCTTCATTATCAGACAACCAAATGATAAACATCTTTTGAGAAAACACTTGAGTATATCTGAAAGCTGAAGAAACCCTTGGAGCAAAGACTTCTGGGAGGAGAGAATGTTCTGCTTTTGGACCATTCAAGGGCTGCTCCAGATCTAGTGTTCATGTTCTATGGGTCTGTCCCAGTGGTCTTGAGGTATGTGCAAAACAGGAGATTGAATCCTAGCCTTCTGCTGCAGAGGCTGTGTCTCAGTCCCTTGAGCTATCTCTGGTCTAACATGCCAGCATTCTCTAGAGGACCAGTCATCGAAGACTCAGTTTCAACGCAGCAAGAGTCTTCATTTTGGGGCCGGAGTGATAGTACAGCAGGTAGAGTATTTGCCTTACACGAAGCCGACCCAGGTTTGATTCCCAGCATCCCATATTGTTTCCTGAGCACCACTAGGACTTATTCCTGAGTGCAGAGCCAGGAGTAACCCCTGTGCATCACCAGATGTGACCCCCAAAGCCAAAAAAAAGTGTTCATTTCTTTTTGTTTGATAATGTTTATCTGTATGTCAAATATGAGAGACAGCCTAGAAAAGGAAAGAACTCTAGGTTAAGTGGTTAAAGGATTAAAGGTTAAAGGATTCATTACTTCATATATCATTTGATAACATTTTTGGGGGGGTGTTGTGGCCACACCTGGTGATGCTCAGTGTTCACTCCTTGCTCTGTACTCATCGATCTCTCCTGGCAGTGATCAGGGGACCATATGGGGTGCTGAGAAACCAAACCCAGGTCAGTCACATGCAAGGCAAAAATCCTGCCTATTTTATATTATTTCTTTAGCTCCTCCACTCATGGTTTGCCCTTGGATTTAATATGAGAAATACATAGTAAGTTTCATTTTGTGTCCTTCATATTTGAGATTTTGCACCTTCTTTCTTGCCATTTTAAGTAACCTGTCTCTCCTTGGTTCTTGCCATTATGATTATAGTGTTTTTCTACTTGATTTCATTGCCTTTGGCACTTTTGGGACTTTCTAGATCAGTACACTCCGGTGACTGGGAATATTTGTAGTTTTTATCATTTATACCAGCAGTTCTTCCCCTTAACTATTTTCTTTAATCTCTGAGAGATACACAGTTACAAAGTGGGTCATGATTTCCAGCCATAGAATGTTCCAGCACCCATTGCTTCACCAGTGTACATTTCCCACCACCAATCACCAATGTCCGTCGTTTCCCTCCGCCCTACAGGCCTGCTTCCATGCGATATGATAGACATGTCTCCATGTCCCCTCTGTCTCTGTCTCTGTCTCTCTGTCTCTCTCTGTCTCTCTCTGTCTCTCTCTGTCTCTCTCTGTCTCTCTCTCTCTCTCTCTCTCTCTCTCTCTCACTTTCCCCTCTCCTTCACCTGCCCTTTTTCCCTTTAGGCACTGTGGTTTGCAATACTGTTACTGAAAGGATATCATGCATATTACTTGACCTCCTTTCAGCACTCATTTCCTGTTCAGAGTGATCATTTCCAACTATTATTGTCATAGTGGGCCTGTTGGTGCCCAACCAGATCATGAAGATGAGTCCTTGGACACTGCCCTGCAAGCAGTAAGCAGAACCAGGACCCCACATTGCACTAAGTGGACGAGCCTAAGCTTGAGAGTCTGATTGACATATAAAAGGCAAAACTGACCCTCTGTGGCCAGCAAGTTTCTGCAGCATAAGGCAGCAGCTTCCCCTCCTCACATATCTCAGGCCTGGCTAGGCTATGGATGGAAACATTCTTTCCCATTTGTCACAGACCCCAGGAGGTCATGACCCATGTTTTTCATTACTGTAAATGACTGTAACTGTTTCCGTTTTTGTAACCATCTATGTTTCCATTTCTGTAACTGATTATGTTAATTTACATATTCTTACTACATTGTTAAATTTCATTGGACGATTAGAATAAGACAGCAAATAAAAGGAGGCTGCAAAGGATGATCTTGGTCACAAGATCTGGGCGTCTTGTCTTGTGATGCTCCGTGAACAGTAATTTCTCTCATGTTCCTATCTCAGCGCCTCAGACAACTAAAAGGAACATTCGTACAACAGTGGACCTTCCACTGGCCTAACTACACTTTCTTCCTGTCCACCTGTGGCAAACTTCCTAATATAGATCAGTCATCCTGGCCCTCATTTCTATTGTCTTTGGGTATTTTTCTATACTATGTATTTTTATATGCTACAAATGAATGTAGTCATTTTATGTCTGCCCCCTCATATTCCAGATCTTTACAGATTCTGGCTCTTGTGAGCAGTAATGCAATGAACATTTAGGTGCAGATGTCATTTCTGCTGTGCTCTTTTGCTTCCCTAGGATATATTCCCAGAATTAGCATTGCTGGATCATATGAAGCTCAATTTCTAGTTTTTTGAGGAAATCCCATATTGTTTTCCAGAAGGGCTGGACCAGTCATCATTTCCACCAACAATCAGAGTCCCATTATCCCCACATCCGTATCAACACTGGTTGTTCTTGTTCTTTTTGATGTGTGCCAGTCTCTGAGGTGTGAGACGATATCTCATTGTTGTTTTGATTTGCATCTCCTTGATGATTAGTGATGTAGAACATTTTTATGTGCCTTTTGGCCATCAGTATTTTTTTTTTGAGGAAGTTTCTGTTCCTTTCTTCTCACCATTTTTTGATGGGGTTGGAGGTTTGTTCTTGTATAGTTCTACTAATGTCTTGACTATTCCTTCAGAGATTATCTCTATAGTTCGTTACTATATTTCTTCATCTCTTCTCTGCACTTTTATGATTGAGTTGGATCCTTTTATTCTCAAAAGATTCTATCAGTGTCATATATATCTCAGATATGAACCCCTTATGATATGAGTGTTGAGTAAATAACTTCTTCCATTCTGTTGTCTGGCTTTGTGTCCTGGTCATAGTTTCTTTGAGGTAGAGAAGTTTTTGAGTTTAGTCCAGTCCCATTTGTTCAACTTTGATTCTACTTGTTTGGTCAGAGGTGTTGAATCATTGAATCCTTTAATCCTTTAGCTTCAATGTCATGTAGAGCTCTGTCTATGTTTTCTTTATGCACTCATTAATTCAAGTACAATATCAAGGCTTTTAATCCCTTAGAATTTTTCTTCTTTGCATGGGATTAGAAAGAGATTTGAGTTTATTTTTTTCCATGTATCTGACCAGCTTGCGATACCACTTATTGAAGAGGATTTCCTTCACTCCAGTGCATATTTTGCTCCTGTATTGAAGATTTACTGATCATATAAATGAGGGTCTGCCTCAGAATATGTAACTATTTCATTAATTGATCTGAGGGTCTGTCTTTATTCTAATATTATGCTATTTTAATTAGTATCACTTTGTATTTTAAGGTTGGGCAAATTGATGTCTACAAAATTCTTTTCCTTAAGGATTTCTTTAGTTAATCAGGGTGATTTATTTTTCTATATGAATTTCAGGAGTGTTTAGTTTTCTATTTCTCAGAGAGTCTTTTGCCCACATGCCTGGCTTTCTTGCCCGGGGCCCCTCGGAGGGGATGGGCTCCAGCTTCCCTCCTCACCCTGAGCAGAGCTCCCAGCGGTCGAAGACCACCAGAACCTAGCTACAGTCATGCTCGAGGCCCCCCTCCACACATTTGGAGGAGCCTCATGCATAAAGGTACCGGCAGAGGAACCCAGGTGTGTGTAATCCCATCAACGGCCAACATCCAGAGACTTAAAAGCCAGCTCCCAGAAGTGATATCTTGTAGCCTACTTCTCCCTCTGGGAGAAACTAGCAAGCTTCTGAGAGTTTCCTGCCCACATGGGACAGCCTTGCAAACTTCCCATAGTGTATTCATATGCTTAATCCAGTAACAAGCTGGATCCCATTCCCCTGACCCTGAAAGAGCCTCCAATGGGACATCGTTGGGAGGACCAAGTCAAGAGAGACTTCTAAGATCTCAGGGAAAGGACGAATGGAGAGGTTACTGAGGCCGCTCAAGAAATCGATGATTAACGGGATTTCATGATCGTGATCGTGATTTCTCAGAAAAATCACAGGGATATCCTGATAAAGACTATATTGAATCTGCACAGTGCTTTGAGGAGTACTGCCTTTTTAATTATATTAATGTTCCAAATTGATGAGCAGGGGATGTGTTTCCATTTTCTCCTGATTTTTTCTATTTCTTGAAAAATAGAAAGTATTGTTGTATTTTTGTTGTTGTTGCTGTTGTTGTTGTTGTTGCTGTTTTTATTTATTTTTTTTTTTGCTTTTTGGGTCACACCCGGCGATGCACAGGGGTCACTCCTGGCTCTGCACTCAGGAATTACCCCTGGCGGCTCTCAGGGGACCATATGGGATGCTGGGATTCGAACCCGGGTTGGCCACGTGCAAGGCAAACGCCCCACCCGCTGTGCTATCACTCCAGCCCTGTTGTTGTTGTTTTTAATATAGGCCTTTCACCTTGTTAGTTAAGCTGACTCTGAGACTTTTGATTTTCTAAGGTACAGTTGTGGATAGGTTGCTTTTTAATATATCTTTTTTTCTCTGATATTTTCTACATCAGAAAGCCATGACTTTACCATATTAATTTTGTAGCATGCCACTTAATTATACAAAGCCATTATTTCTTGAAGATTTTTTGTGGAGTCTTGAAAGAAATTTCCTTCAATTCCTAATTTGTTGAGAGTTTTCATCATGAATTAGTGCTGAATATTGTCAAATGCTTTCTCTGCATGTATTTTTAGGATCATATGATTTTTCTTTTTTCTTTAATTGATATAGTATGTTAAATTGATTTACTTGCATATAACAAACTATCCTTGCATACCTAGGATATAAGGTGTTTAAAATGTTTGATGAGTTGTTAGACTCTATTAGCTAGTATCATGTTGAGAATATTTACATCTGTGTTCATCAAGGATTTCAGCTGGCAATTCCATTTTTTGGTTGTGTCTGTCTGCTTTTGGATGAGGGTAATGTTTGCTTTATAGAACTGTTTGGGGTGCTTCTGTTTCTTCACTTTCTTGGGAGAGGCTGAAAGAGTGGGTACACCCTAAGGTCTGAAAGAATTCAATAGTGACTCCATCTGATCTGGACTTTTGTTTTGGGGTTGCAATTCCAATTTCCTCTATAGTCTGCTTAGGTATTCAAAATCATCTTGGTTCAGCCTTCAGAGGTTGTAGGAGCTCAAGAATTTACCCACTTTTTGTAGGTTCTCTCATTTCATGATATTAAAATTCTCAAAGTAATCTCTGATGAGCCTTTGAATTTTTGTGGTCTATTGTGACATTTCCTCTTTCATTTCTGATTCCATTTACTAAAGTTCTCTCTGTTTGTGAGTCTTGCTAGTGATTTATTACTCTTGTTTATTCTGCCAAAGATCCAGCTCTTGGTCTCAGAGATAACTTTTTTTGAGAGGGGGTTACCGTTCATTAATTCCTGATCTAATTTTTATCATTTCTTCATCCTACCTGCTTTGGATTTCTGTTGGTCATGTTACAGTCCTTAAATTTGTGCGATCAATTTATTTATGTGGGTCCTTTCCTCCTAATTGAGAATACTTGCAGCACTATGAATGTTCCTCTTTACATTGCTTTTGTTGTATCCCATAAGTTCTGGTAGGGAGTGATTTTATTCTCATTTGTTTCCATGGACCTTTTAATTTCTTCTTTGATTTCATCTCTAACACACTAGTTGTACAGTGAAGAGCTATTTTTTATTTCCAGGTATTTAACTTGTTTCTCCATTTCTGTTTGTGGTTAACTTCTACTTTCAGTGCATAATGGACTGAGAAAATAGTTGATATGATTTGTAAGCTCTTGACTTTGTGAAGGCATGTTTTGTGTCCCAGCATGTGGTCTCTCTTGGAGAAAGTCCTATGTGCATTAGAGAAAAATTGATATTCATCTGTTTGGAGGATGGAGAGCCATGTATATATTTATTGAGCCTTAGTCTAGTTGATCTGTCAAGAGGTAAGAGGATGGTGTTGAAGTGTTCAACTAATATGGCATGCATATGCTGCCAGATCCCATGTGTTGCTTGTGCCCATGTAGCTGAGCATATGTGGTGCCTGAGCACATGTGTCGCCTCCATCTTCCCTCTTAAGATGTGTATTTTCATGCTTTTCTATCTAATGCTGGGATGTGTCTAGGGGCTTTCTCTTTGCTCTTGGAGAAGCCTGCATTCTCTCGAGCCAGTTACTAATTCTCTCCCCCCTCAAAAACCCTCCAAATAAAATCTACTTTACTTCACTGCTTGTCTACTCCTGAAATTCTTTTCTGAGAGCAAGTCAAGAACCCAGTAAACCTGGGTCCTGGGTGGCAGAGGGGATCCAGAGAAAGTGACCATCTTTCTCCTCCCTGCTCCACATAAGTCACCTGTGGGGCCCACTGACATCAGTTTGGCGACCATGAAGGGACTATGCAGTGAAGAAATCCACGAGGAAGAAAGTATTCTTTGCAAAATCTACTGTGAAGGCCACCATCCAGAACTCACAGCTGCTTCTCCCAGAAGGGAGCTTAAAATGAGGGCCCCATAACCATGCCACCGAACTCTGCACCAGGCTGTTTTTACTCAGGGTGCCCCAGAGGGAGGCGGGTGAGAGCCCTCCTCGCGCCAAAGAACCCAGCCCCAGCAGCCAACCTCCACAACCCAACTACCGCCACACTGCAGGCTGCTTTCCACACACTCAGGCCAAGTCTCACAAATAAGTGAATAAGACACTCCCCACTCATTTTCTATAATTAACACACCATATTTGATTGGAGGCAAGATGGTGCCGATGCCCGAACCCCTCGCACACTTTGGAACCCAGCTCACCATCTCAGCTTAGACAACGCGCGGCTCAGAACACCAGGCATGGAACTCTACATGTGATCCCTGCTGGAACTCTCAGAGTGATTTCTGATGGACATTGCCAGCTGTTTTGCAAGATTCGGACAGAATGGCATCGGTGGGGCACAGAGAAACCACAGCAGTGGCTGCAGTGTTGCCGCCTGCCCTGGCTAGGCAGAGTCCCAAGCACCGTTGGACTAGAGCTGTAGTGGTAGTGTGAGCAGTGGCTCATCCACTGTGGGGTGCTGTCAGCCAATCACTGGGTGACCTGTGACTCGGCCCAGGCATTCGACCTGGCAAGACCCTCCGTGATAGGGTCCTGCTCTGCCAGCTTCTCAACAACCTCCGGGCACACTCCATCAACCTCAAGGAGATCAACCTGACACTGAAGATGCCCCAGAGATGCAGGCAGGTGCGTGTTTGTCAGTGTGCAAATCATTACAACATACCAGTAGAACACAAGCTTACATTTGGTAGACTGGGAACACTTATAAAGGTGATTAGAGGCCACCCCCAAAGCCTCCATCCCTCTCGGAGAGCCTGGCAAGCTATCAGTAGTATCCCACCCACACGGTAGAGCCTCCAAGCTACCCATGGCATACTCAATATGCCAAAATCAGTAACAACAATGGTCCTCATTTCCCTGATCATGAAAGAGCTCCCAATATGCCATCAGGCTACACTAGGACGCAACAGGGACAAATAGAGAAGTTACTGGCCCCTGCTTGAGCAAATCAATGAACAGATGATAGTGATACAGTGATCCTTGTACTTGTTCAAATATTAGCAGTTGTTTTAAGTATTCTGTTGGTCCCTTATTAGGTACATATATGTTTTGGAGTGTGAGTACTTCCTGACATATGTATCCTTTAGGTCATTATAAACTACCTTCATTGTCTCTTGTAAACATTTTGAACCTAAAATCTATGTTGTCTGATACTAGTAAGGCAGTTCCAGACTTTGTAAGGGGGGGTGTTTGATTGAGAACATCTTCCATCCTTTGACTTTGAGTCTGTAACTACTCTGACTAGTCAGATGTGTTTCAGCAGAATGTCTAATCAATCCTGTCACTCTGTGTCTCTTAATTGGTATATTTAGCACATTGACATTATCATAGTGTTTTGTGCCATTTTCCTGCAGGAGTTTGACATCTTTGTGGTACTCATCATCTTAAACATCTTGTAAAGATGATATCCAATCTAGAATTTCCTGAATTGCTGTTTATCTCTGAAGTTTTGTATTGTTCCTTCAAATTTGAATAAGGGTCTGATTTTGTAGTCTTTACGCAGAAAACAATACTTTATTTCACCACTATATCTCACCACTGTCTTTATGTCTGGAGGGTTTTTTTTTTTAATAAATCTACTGTAAATCTTAAAGATGCTCCTTTGTATAAAATTTTCTTCTATGATCTTTCTGCATTCAGTATTCTATCTGTGTTTATGATTTCCCTCATTCTGATTAGGATCAGCTTTGAAGTATTTTCATATGGATTTCCTTTATCTGATACCCTTTTGGCCTCATCATCTGGGTGTATCCACTCTCCAGCTTTGGCAACTTCCCAGCAATGTTGTCTTTGACTGCTGCTTATTCATCAGTCATCTTACTGACCTTCTGGGACCCAGACAACTCTTGAATTCATCCCAAAGCTCTCTTATCAGCTTTTTGTTTATTTTTGAGTTTTTTCCATCTTCTGCTGTTGTGTGGGGTTTTTCTGCATTTCATCTTTTAGCTCACTTATTCTATCCTCATCAGCTATTACTCTTCTGCTGAGACCTTCCAGTAAGTTTTGATTTTGCCTATCGAGTTTTTCGGTGCTGGCATTTAGTTTGCAGTTTTCTCAATTCTGCTCTTATAACCTCTTGTATTTTATTGGTAATCTGTTCCAAAGTTTCTTTGTGTTCCTTAAGCATCATCAACAGTTCCTCTAAATTTCATATTGGAGAGATTATTTGTTATTACTTGCTCTTAGCCAAAAGACTGAGAAGCTTTTTATTACTGTTGAATCTTGTTATTTTGAGTCTTCAAGACTACAATCTTCACTCACTAAGCATGGGAAGGGAGGGCTGCAGGGCAGGGAGGTTGGGGATGGTGGGGGAAGGGGGCTCCTGTATTGCTTTCCCGTTGTGGTTTTTGCAGTCTGGAGTTACTTTTGTGTATTTTTATATGGCTAGGTGATTATGGTTAGAATGCTTTTGTATGATCATGATGAGTTATGGAGAGATGAAGAAATGCACAATCAAGTAGCAAACGAGGCCCCCAGTGACACCACTCTGCTATGCCGCACCTCAGTTTCCTGTGACTCGGCCGGGCAGAGCCAAGCCAGAGTAGCCAGCAGCTTCCCCCTTCCTTTTCCACTTCACATGAGGGTGTAACCCTGACATGGGAGCCAAGAGTACCAGGCAGGGACGGATGCTGCTTCTGTGTTGTGCCTCAGTCTCCTGGGACCAGGACTGGGTCTGAAGATTTTCTTTAAAAGACAAGATTCATTTCACAAACACATATAACTACTGAAAAATGATGGTAATAAATTTATTCATCTCAATAATTCCGCTCAATATCAACAGCCTAAACAACAGCCTAATCAAGAAGTACAGTGCATAGTAGATCAGAAAAATGAACCCAACTTTCTGCTGCCTACATGAATTACATCTGAGCAGTCAGGGTAAACACAGACTCAAAATAAGAAGGTGAAAACAATATTAATGACCAGCATAAACACAAGCTCAAAATTAAAGGCTAGAAAATACTCATTCTTGATTTAAACTTTTAAGAAAAAGTATAAAGAATGTTCTTCAATATGGTTAAAGCCAATTACATTGACTAGTGTCTTTCTAATGGAGAAAAGCTAAAATCCTTTCCACTAATACCAGGCACTAGGCAAGGTTTCCTACCCTCACTAATATTATTCAATATAGTATTAAAAGCCCTGGCCACAGTAATTAGTCAAGAAAGATTTTAAGGGCATCTATGTTGGAAAAAAGTCAAAGTATTATTATTTACAGATGATACTGTACTTTGAGAACCTAAAACACTCTACCTAGAAATAAACAGAGTAATGTGGCTGTCAACAAAAAATCAACATGCAGAAATATATAGCACTTGTATATGTAAATGATAAAATGGAGAATTTTTTTTAAATCCAATTCAAAATCGCACCTCAAAATTTCAAGTACCTGGGAATCACATTAACAAAAGTGCTACAAGGCTTACATAAAGGAAACTATGTCTCATTTCTAAAATGTATATAAAAATACATAAGGAAGTAGAAACTCACCCCCTGCTTGTGGATTGGAAGGAATATTTTTTATCAAAATAATAATCCTACCCAAATTAATATATGGATTCAGTACAGTTTCTACTCACATTTTATAAAGACAGACCAACTGTTGCTGAAATTTATGTGGAGGAATAAAGACCCCCAAATATCCAAAGTCTAAGGGAAAATGATGGAGGGGATTATTTCCCCCAAGATTAAATTATACAAGAAAGCCACAGTAATTAAGTCAGCATGGCACTAGATTCAGGACATATCTCAGACCTATGGAATAGAATGAGAGTCCAGAGATAGATGCCGAAGAGCAGGGTCATGTCATCTTTGACAAAGAATCTTAGAGTATAAAGCAGAGCAAGGAAATATTCTACAGCAAATGGAGTTGGGAAAGCTGGTCGGTCAAATGTTAAAAACCATGAACTGAGGTAGACTCTTTCCCCACATTGTGCATAAAAGAGAATTTAATATCAGATCTTAATATCAGACCCAAATCCATAAAATATGTTGAGGAAAACTTAAGCAGAATCCTTCATGACATTGAATCTAGAGGCATCTTCAATAATTCAATGCCATTGGCCAAACAAGAGAAATAAAAGATAAATACAACTACATTAAATTAAGAAATTTTTAGGTTCTCAAAGTATGGTATCATTTGTAAATAAATGGTGACCAAATAAAAAGACATCCCCAAGGATGAGGAAGGATATTTCCCCACCACTCTTTTGACACTCTAGTATTCAAGACATATAAATCACTTATAGTATTTAATAATGAAAAAAATCAACTCCATCAAAGAAAAAATAATATGGGGAGAAGAGATGAACAAAATGGAGGGGTCCTACCCACTCCAGCTTCCACAAACTCCTCTGATTGTAACCACTATAAGAAATAAAAATATAAACAATTCTTATAAATCATTAAGAAATATATGTATACTCTAAGAAAAGGGCAATTAGAAAATTTCCAAATCTAGTCTGGGGGACATTCACTAAGGTTGACATAATAATATGTAAACCATACAAATAATATGTTCTAATACCAAATAAAAGCTGAAAAAAATGACTCTAGTTCTTAACAATGAATATTAGTTGAGTAAATATTGGTATATCCATAGAACAGAATATCAGAGGCTATTTTAAATCAAGTCGAATAATAATAAGGCCATAGAGAAATTCTTATCATTCATCACTGTATTACTGTATCACTGTCATCCCGTTGCTCATCGATTTGCTCTGTTGGGTACAAATAACGTCTCCATTGTGAGACTTGTTACTTTTTTTGGCATATCGAATACAACACAGGTAGCTTGCCAGGCTTTGCTGTGCGGGCGGGATACTCTCGGTAGCTTGCCAGGCTCCAAGAGGGACAGAGGAATCAAACCGAGTCAGCTCCGTGCAAGGCAAACGCCCTATCTGCTGTGCTAATAACAATAACAACAGCAAAAAAAAACACATTAGAAAGAAGTTTGGGCACCAATGCTATTTTAACTGATCAAAATGATCTGAGTGGGGCTGGAGCAATAGTATAGTGGATAGGATATTTGCCTTCACACAGGCAACCAATGTTCAGTATCCATCACAGGATCTGATCCCCCAATCAGGGCCAGCAGTAATTCTTGAGTCCAGGTCCAGGAGTAACTCTCATGTATCAAAAGAAACAAACCAAAAAATATCCTGAGAAATAGCCTTTTAAGTTAACATATCAAAATATCAGAACTTAAGGATCAGTCACTGGAACGAAAAATTTTGCTTCTCATTTTTTCATTTTTTCTATTTTCAAAACATATAGTTAAAATAAAACATTAAATATATGTTAGGGTTCTGTATTTATTGTTCTTTTTATTTCCTTTGTTTGATTTTGGGCCACACCTGACAATAATGTTCAATGCTTCCTCCTGGCTCTGCACTCAGGGATCACTCCTGACAGAGCTCAGGGATCAAAGCTGGGTTGGCTACATGCCAGGGATGCACATTACTAGCTGTACTACCTTAGCTGCCCTGGGAGATCTTTATTTCTTAGAGATGACTTCAAATGTCTAGTCATGGGGCTGGAGCAATAATACAGCAGGTAGGGCGTTTGCCTTGTATGCGTCCGATCCAGGTTCGATTCCCACCATCCCATATGGTCCCCTGAGCACCACCAGGAGTAATTCCTGAGTGCAGAGCCAGGAGTAACTCCTGTGCATCACTGGGTGTGACCCAAAAAGAAAAAAAAAGTCTAGTCATGTCTTCTGAGATTCAAGTATTTTGTTTTTCCAGGTATGCTTATTATATCACCATGATAAGTCAATAACTATATACTTTCAAGCATCCCTCCCATAGCACTCCAGATAAAAAGCAGCAGGAAGCACCTTTTGTTTCTACAATCCTTCTTACTAGAACTATTTCCCCAAATTCTTCCTCAACATTTCTTATTTGCATCTTACAAGACCAAGTAGGACTAGGCGAGGATCTGGAAAAATAAGTATTCACTTTCCCAAGGTCTAGAGAAGATGATGGCAAAAAAAAGTGGCTAGGAATGGGTGTTGGGTGAACTAACTGCAGATTTTGCATAGCATTTTTATGTGGAAAATTAAAAGCATATTTTGTAGTGCATTGATCGAATGTAGTGACAACCAAAATATGCAAGAACTGTGTTTTGTAAGCCCTGTAAAAAGCATTTGTGACATTTGACCATTAAATGAAGTTAGGAGATGTGCTTACAAACTATTCAGGCTCTGAACTCAACATTGCAGGGGTGCAACACCGTAAATTGCACATCATTATACTTAAAACAGATTACAATGCCGATGTCGAGAACATATATCTTTATCATAAACTCCTTTGCAGGCACTTTGTTGTATGTGACAGGAAAAAGTACTTTCAAGCTGTGTTTGGTTACATGAAACTTGAGTCATCAATCCAGTAACTGCAAAATTAGAAAAAGAAAAGAAATTATCAAAAAAAGCAAGACGGGGTGCACAACTAATTGAAAGCAGCAATTTGCAGGCAAAGAGTAACACCTCTATTACTAAACAGATGTATTCTTTTGAATGGATAATTAACATTGACCAATATAAATTTATTTATGAAAAATAATAGAATGTGCAGAAAAAATTGCTTAAGCTCTCTGAACACGACATGGTGTATCCTGTTCTAATTGATATTTTCTGAAAATTAATAACTTCAAAGATAATGAATCACATTAAATTTCTTGCTGGGGCTGACAGAAGGGAACACAGAGAGATTTGGAAGAACAAAGATATAAGGAATTGTTGACTCTGTCTCAGCCACCATCATTCATGGCAGATGGCAATACCTAGAACACATATAAACCCTAGGAACCCAATAAAATTTTAATCAACATTATTTTTTAAAAATTAGAGAAAAGAATTAGCAAGTCAAGACTTGAGATTATTTTTACTTCCATTGCACAAACTAAAGAGACTACACCTCAGAGTAAAACATTGCAATGGCCAGGAAGATACCACTGATAGCTATTAAAATCTTTCAGTACAGTACTCTGTGACCATACAAGGAATTCTGTATCGTTATCCCCAGAATGTTTCAAACTTCGAGAACCAAAGGAAACTCAAGCTATGAATTCTGTACCAGTTACAACAGTGTAACTTTTAGTAAGCTATTCAACTTCTCTTTCCCTCCATTTCTCACTAATAAAATAAGGAAGATAATCTCACCATTTGAAATTGGTGAATGTGAAGCCTGAAAAACTAGAAAAAAGGACAGACTAATTTCAAGAGCCTAGAAAAACACAAAAGATGAATTTCAGGAGCCTAGAAAATCACTGAGATGCAGAACTCATGGGTGGCTTCCTGAAAGAAGGAGTTGGACCCCCTGAGTGGAGACACTCCACCTCTGGAATGAAGAATAGGCAAAGACACCAATAATTTCCCACTTGGCAACCCAAGCAAAGCGTTTGGGGTGGGCTTGACTCAGTTAGGGAAAACTATAGTTGGCACAGAAAATGGCACCTCTTTGGTCTGCATCTGAGATGTGTACTTTCTTTGCTACCTTTCTTACTTTTGTACATTTCCATGTTCTGGAGCACTGCTTGGAGTATGTACTTTGCCTTTTTCACTCTGAAGAAGCTTGAATTCTCTCTTAGTATGTATCCTTACCTACCTCTCTCCCTCCCCTTTTCCCCCCTAATTAATTTGTTTTATGTCACTATTTGTTTCCTGAAATTCTTTTCTGTGAAGGAAATGAGGAAAAAATGGTTGTGAAATTTAGGACTGACTTCCCTGCAAAGAATTCCTCCTTCTATCCCAGGTTACACAGTACCCTTAGAAGTCATATGGCAGGAATTACTTCCCACACCAAGCAGAAAGAGTTGAACCTGAAAGAGGAAGCAAGCTCAGTTTCTGTGGCCAGCTGCTGTGCGCGGTACCATTTCTGGCTGGCCCATCCTACATTATTGACACTAGGAAAGGTCCTGAGCTTTTCTGATAAACAGGGAGTTAACAATTGTTCATTGCAAACGTCTGCCCCAGAGCCTAGACTCACAGGGAGATAACGATGATTGACAATACCTGAGGCAGATGGCCAGAAAGACTCAAACCAGCCCGACCACCAGGTAAATTCCCTGCATTCTCTGGAACACAAAGACCCGGTTTTCCCATGTATATCCCACAAAAAGAGCCAGACTTAACTTAGGCCTATACTAAATTTCTCCCCACTCGAGGAGTTCCTTTTCTTCTCTCTTCTGCTTTCCAGCAAACATTTCAATTTTCCAACTCTGAATCTGAGTATCCCTACTATTCACTATTTTCATTCTTGAAAATATTGAAGAATCTGGGAATTGCAAATGAACAGAGACCCACCACGGCATGGTCTACTGCTCCCACCTCAAACCCAGGAGCTGCTGGTTGTTTTGTTTGGGGGTGTTGCTCCTGGTTATGCACTTAGAAGTCCTACTGGTGGGCTCAAAGGACCATTTGGGATGCCTGGGATCAAACTCAGGTCAGCCACATGCAAGGTAATTGCCCTCCCCTCCCTGCTATCTCTCTGGTACCCCCAGGTGCATTCTGATAACCCCTGCATGAGGCTGGTGAGAGGTAAGATCTGTACCAAAAATCGAATACTGATGAGAATCATTGCAGATTCTGATCAGCATTAGATCTCCCTAAGTACTCTGTGAGTGGCCAAGGTGGTGAGAGAGGGAAAAGATGGACTCCATTCTTGAGACTGCCTTCTCTTTTGCTCCCACTTTACTTAAGCCACTGGGGAAAACCTACTTCTTAGCTTGTGGGAGTCACAGCTCCCCCCCCCACTACAATATGAAAATCAGAAAACATACAAAAGGTAAATAAAAACAGGAGCTGTATTTTTTTTAAAGAATTCAACATTGGCTAAATTCAATATAAGGCAAAAATGAGAACCCTAATAAATCTAATTAGAGCTAAAAGAAGGGTACACAAGATACAAGAAATTCACAAAAATATAAGAACATAAAATATTACTTCCCAAAGTAAATAAATAAAAAGATTACTTTGACAACGTTATACCACTATGTTGGAAAAAAAACTAGATAAATTTTTAGAATTACTTTCTTTTAAAATTGAATCAGGAGGAAATAGTTCTGACAACCCAGTAGGAACACAACAACTTTGATGTCAAGCTCAGTGTGTGTAAAGAATAGCACAAGAGGCTTAACTAGCACCAACCAGTTCAGTACATTAAGTCCTCTATAACATTATGGGATATAACAGTTATCACAAATTATCTTTTCTAAATCTATTTTCTAATAATTCCTTGTAACAAGCAATACAAAGTGGATTGTTTTCTGCCTGCTAAGTAGGCATGTTTTGGGGGGTGGGTGAGAACTGGAGATATTGTATTGGTGGAGGGTATGTCACACTGGTGGTAGAATACTCTTTGGAATATTGAATACAAGAAACAACTGCAATGTTGAAAAGTTTATAAATCACAATGTTTAAATAAAGTTTAACAGAAAAAGTACTTGAAATATGAAACAACCACTTATGTTGATATTTGACTTGATATGGAATTTTGCTTAGCTTAGTAACTTACTGACTAAGCTAACAAGAGGGGAAAAATCACTTAATAGATTATAGGAAAGTATGAATCTTCACTCTTTTGGCAGGGGAAAGGAAAATACTCAACTATAATCAAGAAGCCAGTTTTGGTGAGTAGAAAAAAAGTAATTCTGGTGGAGAAATACACATCCAACTTACAGAAATCCACATCCACAGGACAGGTGAGTAACACAAAGGAGGTATTGGACTTGAATGGGTAATATCTTTAAAGTGATTTCTCCCAAGTCTGGGTCAAATTTAATTCTAAAGCATTTTGAGGCACCATTAAAAATGCTTTATTTTCTTTATTCAATATAATTTCAGCTCAACTAAGAAGTTAGTGAGGGCTAGATGGTTTTTGTTATCAATCTGTGAGACTTGTAACAAAATTACTTTTTGACCCCCCCAACCCCAGTTCTGCCCTCCCACCCCCATGTAAAAAAATTTTATCCAGTCATTAAGGCGAAGAAAAACCTCAAAAGTTAAAATTCATCTTAGGAAGCATACTACAGATATGGGCATTTCATGACCCAGTGTTCACTTCTCTTTTTTTCTCATCATGATTTAAATAAGATAAGCTACCTAAAAAGCAATTTGATGACTTTATCAAGTATACTGAGATGTTACTGTACTTACAAATTAATTATAAAAAGGGCAAGCTATCAAAGTCCAATTATTCTGCATCACAAATTCTTCAGCATTCTTCAAGTCTTCTTTTTCTTATCATCTTTTTATCTTTTTCTTTTCCTTTTCAGTTGTTAGAGATAAGAGCCAGGGCTTCATATATTCAAGGTAAGTGCTCTATAGCTGAGCTACATTACTACCTTCCAGCCTTTTCAACTGTAGGCTGCATATAAGTAGTTTAATTAGTCCAAATAAATTGTTAAAAGATAGATTTTAATCCAGACCTGAAATAAAACCAAACATTTTATATTTATACATGATGCTAGTTCCATATATCCTTGTCACAGTTTATCGGGTTGACTTTTCCTATAGTAACCAAAAAAGAAAAAGATTATGTCCCTTCCTAGAACATCAAGATAAAAGTTATGAGTTACAAAGCAATGATTTTCCTTATGTGAGGAATGGTTTTAATTTTAGGTTGCCTTCACTTGATTCATGAGCCTTACAATTACAATTTTAAGTGAAGAGAGATCAATGTCAACTTTCGTAATCCCTGTCATCTCTATGGTTATAAAACATGCTGGCTTGCTCTTTCAAGCCCATGTTCTCTTCATCTTTCCCTTTCTGCCTTTTTTCATTCTTGAGATGCCATGTTTTCTTTTGAACACATATTCTTCTTTTGTCTTATGTCTTTCTTTTTAAAATTTTTAATAAAATGCTCTTTTTCTTCACTGAATAAAAAAACCACTGTGCTTTGAAATAATAAATTTATTGAGTACTGGCAATTACAAACAAACTCTTCATGTTGAATGATTAATTTCTAATCTGTTAGTTGAAAAGTGTGAACATTGTACTGCTTCAGTTCATTAAAGAGAGAACTACTCTGAGATCAGAAGACTTGAAATAAGGTCCTAGCTCACTCATTTATTTATTATATTTCAAGTATTTTTTTCTGTTAAACTTTAAACACTGTGATGAAGTAATGCCTTCCACCCTGATGAGACTAGATCTTTTTATCTTTAAGGAATAGTAAGCTCCATAATATATTGAAATATAACTTATCACCAATGATTAGATTGGTGCCTAAGAACTAGTGTTAGTCATCAGTATTAATACCCATAATTTCACATCACAGAGAGAAAGAGAGGGATGACCTGGGCACTGGCTTTGAAGTAAGACAGAGGAGGGCTCAAATGTGTCTCTTTACATTAACAATCTCATGATACTACAGAAATACTATAGCTTCTGTGATTTTCACTTGGATTACCTAAAAAGTCTGACAAACAAAACAGTAAAAACAATTGACTGTAGTACTGTAATACTTTTCAGACCAACTGATGTGATTTGTCAAGAAATAGAGATTTACATGCTAACATCAGAAAAGCCCCAGCCAAACTGGATAACTGACCATCTCAAATTTTTGCTTTTCAACTTACGCCTGTAAAGCTTACAGAAAACTGTCCAGTGAATATTAGCCACGGTAATTAATAGCATAAAATATTTGTAGTTTAATTATTTGTTCCTTCTGGTAATAACCCAAAATTTCTTTTTTGATTCCTAATATTAATGCTTAAATGATGCATGGTATTCTTTCTGAAAACAAGAAAAGGCTATGAAGTACAGTCATTCACATTTGTGTGACTTTGATTAACGACACCACTCTTCTAAAGCTCAGTTGCCCAATGTGACCTGCAAAGCAACACAAAGTTACTTACTTTATACAAAACAAAGTTTTTAATCAGACAATGGAGGTTCTTAATCTCATAAACCTGATTTGGAGATTGAACTGGCTGCCACAAAGATAGTACTAAACAATGCTACTGGATGCTTGCACAAACTAGAAACATGGCCCTCTGCTTTTTCATATCCCAATACATAACACTGCAGTGGTAGTGACATCTTTCTCTTCCATTACATCAAAATACTCCAGAGCGCATCCTTCTTAGAACACATCCACATATGTTTCCTAGATGAGCATAAGGCTTCTCCTGCTATTGTTTCAGAAATTTGAAACTCATTCTGCAACATTGTATAATATTATGCTGCACCAATGGTTGAACTCAGTAACAGAATTCCCTACTTACAACAACTCCTCTCTAACCATATCTGCTTTTGAAGTTTTTTCTTCTCTATTATACATAAGAATTATTAAAGATGGGCAGTCTGGATGACACCATGAAAGGACCTGTGTTTGAGATAAATCAAACTTGTATTAGGAGACTGACTTCTCAGGGCCAGAGAGATAGTACAGCAGGAAAGGTACTTACCTTGCATGCTGACTGCACAGGTTCTATCCAGGGCACCCTGTATTGTCCTCTGAGCCCACTAGGACTGATTCTTGAGTGCAGAGTCCAAAGTAAGCCCTAGCACAGCCAACAGTGACTGAAAAAAACAAATACTGAATTCTCATCCAACAATGTGACATTGAACAAATAATGCATCTGAACTGATTTTTGTAATTTATGAGTTCAATCAAACATTTTTTCCAAATTATGCTCTGCAGAGTACAAGGGTTTTTAGCCTAACTGACTTACAGATTATTAGAGAAAAGGGGAAAACTCAAGATTTCTCATCACCACTCAAATGAAACTCCACTTTTTTCAAGTTCTGTATCAAGAAATAAACACTTCTAAGTTATCTCTTAAGATTTTAACATTTTTATTTTAAGCTTTTAATATGTTTAAATAAAATGTATCAGTGCTAAAATGAAATGTTAACACTATAGATTAGATGGTTTCTCATATTCCTTCTCAATTCTGACATACATAATTCTAAAGCTTTAATAAGTGAATCTACAATTGGAAAGGGCAAAACATTCCCCTGATGCCTAAAAAAAGACCTTAGTAACTTGCTATTTTGTGGGAGAGTACTGCCCCAGTAGGGCTCGCGGGCCCAAATCCCACCTGGCTCTGCACTGCCAGCAGCATAGACTTGCCAACTCTACGCAGAGCAATGTTGTGTTGGTTGAGCAAGGTGCTGAAAGCCAAGGGGACCACATCCAGCAGTGCTCAGGGGACCATTGTTTGTGGGAGATAAGATTTGGGGGTCTCACATATGTGCTCCCTTTGAACTATTAGCCTGATTCACCGAAACTTGTTCTTAACTGCAGAACAACTGGCATTAGATCTGAACATTGACTTATTAAGGAGGCTGATAAAGTCCAGGATATAAGTGAGTAATGAGCAAGAGACTATTGATAGGGGGAGATGTGATTGGGAGGTGATAACTGGAGAGGAACAGTTTAGACCTGTGAATAGTGTTCTCAGAGAAATTCTATATTACTCAGAATGACCAGTAGTCCCTAAACTGGCTGATTCTACATTATTAAGAGAAGCCCGGCTCTCTGAATGTATACTTCCAATGTGTCCTATATTTTTTTAAAATCACAGGGCTTACAGAGAGTAATTTGAAAAACGATGGTCTCATAGTTAATGAAACTTTAAAAAGTTTTCATCACAAGGAGTGTTCACATCCTTGCTACTTGGAAAACCAGTACATATTTGAAACTGAGAATATGAATTTAGGAGACTTGTCTTCTTTTTTCTTCATAAAAAGTAACAGATAAGAAGGTTTAACTTTATTAAAAATAATTTGGGCATTCTTTTTCCTATTACTATGAAATGGCACACCCTACCTTTAAATATGCTTACTCTTAGTTCTGGGTTGGAGAGATAGTATAGCAGGTTAAAAATCAAGTATTGTGCCTGTCCCTCTCCTTCTGCTAACTTCACTCAGCATAATATAGAATGATCTTTCTCACATATGGGATATAAAGAAGCATAGCAAGAGAACAAATGGTAGCCAAAAAGTGAGAACTGGTCTACAGAACTGAGCTTCCTCTGAGGAGGTAAGAAGGGGTCACTGAGATGATGGTAAATGGAAAGGGACATTGGTGGATGGTGTGGTGTTGGAAAGTTGTGGCACTGTAGCACTGTCATCCCATTGCTCAGCAATTTGCTTGAGCAAGCACCAGTAATGTCTCCACTGTGAGACTTGTTATTGTTTTTGGCATATCAAATATGCCACAGGTCGCTTGCCAGGCTCTGCTGTGTAGGCAGGATTCTCTAGGTAGTTTGCCAGGCTCTCTGAGAAGAACGGAGAAATCAAACCTGCATTGGTCACATGCAAGGCAAACGCCCTACCCGCTGTGCTATCACTCCAAAAGTTGTATGCATGAAATTCTAACATTCATAGTATTATAAAACACTGTGCCTCAAATATAAATATAGACATAGATTCATATACTGAAAAAATTTAAAGCTAATTATTTTGAATTTAGGATGACTTGTTAAACACATGATTTTTATCCTCATCCCTTTCAGCTGTCTATTAAATATAAAAGACACTGTCACTGTATCACTGTCATCCCGTTGCTCATCAATTTGCTCGAGTGGGCACCAGTAACATCTCCATTGTGAGACTTGTTGTTACTGTTTTTGGCATATCAAATACACCACAGGTAGCTTGTTGGGCTCTGCCCTGAAGGCGAGATACTCTCTGTACCTAGCCGGGTGCTCCGAAAGGGGCATAGGAATCAAAACCAGGTCGGCTGTGTGCAAGGCAAATGCCCTACATGCTGTGCTATGGCTCCAGCCTCCAAATTTAATAATAAAATAATAAACAAAATATTCAAAATGTAAACTATATAAATTCGTAGGTCCTTTCAAGATCTGAACAATTAATGAAACAGCAAGTCTACAGTGAAATGAAATTTAGATAACAGTTCTGATCTGGAGAGATAGTACAATGGGTAACATGTTCGCCTTCCTTGCACAAGGCTGACATATGGTCCCCTGAATACTAATATTTGTGATATCTGAGCACAGAACCAATAGTAAGCCCTGAGCACCGCAATTGTGGGCTCAAAACCAAAAGCAAACACTAAAATACCAAAACAATAAAAAACAGTTGTTGTCCCGCTCTCCCCATGTCCCAGACTACTCCTTGGACCCCAAGCACCCCAGCCATCTCTCCCCCCTCCGCACTGCGGCCCTAATGGCCAGCATGCTGCCCCTAAGCGCCACAGCCATTCGTTGTCTCTTCCGGCAGAGATGTGTGCTCTATGTGGGGAAATGGGCATGACCTAATCGTCAGGGGCGTGGCCTAAGTAAAAGTGGGCGTGGCCTCTTATCCGGCCCCAGATATTTTCCTACAACCCGTCAATATATTGTTTTATCTCAGCCTTCATCACCTATGTCATGTCCAAGAGTAAAATCCTAACAATCCATAAACAGTAGGATAATAAAACACAAGACTTCACATAAGGACTAGAGGAACATCTGAGTGGGAGGCCATGTTCCAGAAGTGGAAAATAAAAAGGCAACCACCATTGACCGAGCCCATCCAGAATCTGTTTCCACAAGAGGGAACAGGGATACTGATCTTCAAGGTCCCTCTTCCATACCACCACAACAACATGAAGAAACAGCACAAATCCCCAACACAAGGAAAGGATGATGAAAGGAGTCCAGAAACCTCCACAGGCATTTCCTGCAACCTTTAGCTGTCTGATAAAGAATTCAGAGTAGAAATCCTTAAGATGTTCAATGAACTCAATGGAAAGAATGACAACTTAAAAGAGGACCTGACAGAAACACTACAACAGACAGACGACAAAATACAGGAAGAAATTAGAGCATAAATAAAAAACTTACAAAAAGAAATGAAGGAGTTGGTAGATGAAATCAAAAACTCTGGCTGCCCTCAACAATAGAATGACTTCAGCAGAAGACAGAAACGGTGAGCTTGAAGATGAGCTGCAAGAAGCCTACAGGCAACAACAAACAATGGGAAGAGACCTCAAAATAGCTCTAGGGTGACTCAGAGTCCTAGAGGATGATTTCAAGAGGAACAACATTAGAATCATCAGAGTACCAGAAGGACAGGAAACCAACCCCAATGGAAAAGCCATAGTCAAACAAATCATTGCTGAAAAGTTCCCAGAGCTGGAGAATGCAGGCATCCAGATTCAAGGCGTCCAAAGGGTGCCAGCCAAAAGAGACCCTAACAGAAAAACCCCAAGACATATCATAATTAGAATGATGAACATCATGGATAGAGACACAATACTGCAAGCAGCAAGGTCGAAGAAGGAAATCACATACAAAGGAGCACCCCTTAGATTCACAGCAGACCTATCAGAGAAAACCCTCCAAGCCCAACGGCAGTGGTAGGATATAGTGAAAAAACACAATGAAATGAACGCTTCACCAAGAATACTTTATCCGGCTAAACTCCCATTCAAATTCGAAGGAGTGATACATTATTTTGTGGAGAAACAACAGCTCAGGAACTTCAGTTCCTCTCAAGCTTTTCCAGGAAATTGAAAAAACAGAAACCCTCCCAAACAGTTTCTACGAGGCTCATAACTCCCTAATACCAAAAGCAAACAAACACGCCACAAAAAAAGAAAACTACAGGCTGATATCTCTGATGAACACGGACGCAAAGATTCTCAACAAAATATTAGCAAACAGAATTCAACAGCTCATCAAAAAGATCATACACCATGACCTAGTGGGATTCATCCCGGGGATGCAAGGATGGTTTAACATTCGGAAATCAATCAACATAATCCATCATATCAACAAAAGAAAAGATAAGAACCATATGATCATATAAATAGATGCAGAGAAAGCATTTGACAAAATCGAGCACCCATTTATAATGAAAACTCTCACCAAAATGGGTATAGAAGGGACATTCCTCAATATAGTTAAAGCCATCTACCACAAGCCTACAGCAAGCATCATCCTCAATGGGGAAAAAATAAGAGCCTTCCCTCTAATATCAGGGATGAGACAAGGATGCCCACTCTCTCCACTTCTGTTCAATATAGTACTGGAAGTACTTGCAATACCCATTAGGCAAGAAAAAGGTATTAAGGGCATTCAGGTAGGAAAGGAAGAAATCAAACTCTCACTATTTGCAGATGATATGATACTATACCTAGAGAACCCTAAAACCTCTACCAAGAAACTCTTAGAAACAATAGACTTGTATAGTAAAGATGCAGGCTATAAAATCAACACCCAAAAGTCCATGGCTTTCCTATATGCAAATAATGAGAGAGAAGAAAGCAATGTGATAAAAGCAATCCCGTTCACAATTGTGTCTCAAACGATCAAATACCTCATAATCAACTTAACTAAGGAGGTAAAGGACTTGTATAATGAAAACTACAAAACACTACTTCAGGAAATAAAAGAGGACATGAGGAAATGGAAAGATATCCCCTGCTCATGGATTGGAAGAATTAATATTATCAAAATGGCAATTCTCCCCAAAGCATTGTACAAATTCAATGCGATCCCTATAAAGATACCCTTGACATTCTTCAAAGAAATAGAGCAAGTACTCCTGAAATTCATATGGAACAGTAAGCACCCACAAATAGCTAGATCAGTTTTTGGGGAAAAGAAAATGGGAGGAATCAACCTCCCCAACTTCAAACTCTACTACAAAGCGATAGTAATTAAAACAGCATGGTACTGGAACAAAGGTAGAGCTGAAGACCAATGGAACAGGGTTGAATATTCTGACACACAACTCCAAATATATGATCATCTAATCTTTGATAAGGGAGCAAGAAATGTGAAGTGGAGCAAGGAAAGCATGTTTAACAAATTGTACTGGCAAAACTGGACAGCTATATGCAAAAAAATGGACTCAGATCTCCACCTATCACCATGTACAAAAGTCAGATCAAAATGGATTAAAGACCTCAACATCAGACCAGAATCCCTAAGGTACATTGAAGATAAGGTTGGCAAAACCCTCCACGACATTGTAGCCAACGGTACCTTCAAAGCTGACACACCACTGGCCAAGCCAGTGAAAACTGAGATAAATAAATGGGGCAACCTTAAACTAAGAAGCTTCTGTATCTCAAAAGATACAGTGACTGGTGGGTGGCACAGGCCCCTCTTCCTTTCTCTCTCGCCTCTTCCTTTCCGGGGATGAAGGGATGAAGGGCGTGATGACTGCCATATTATGATGACCACAGATGGGATTTATGACAAAAACTGCAGCAAAAGGACGCGAGGGTGCTCTTGGGAAGGTGGGTGGCACCGGCCCCTCCTGCCGCCGAGATGTGATCCCGGGGGCGCATGTGTGTGCGGCCTCTCCACAGCTGCACAAGCATGAATCCAGACCCAGCTAAACTACTTTTGGCATGGGCAGCTCCTCGCAGAATGTCTCCAGCCTGAGAACTAAGCCGCGGCCCCATGCCCGCCCAGGAGAGGAAAGGTATTTCTCTCTCGCACCTCTTCCTTTCCGGGGATGAAGGGCGTGGTGACTGCCATATTATGACGACCATATATATTTTTTAACTGTCACTCCTTAGAACATGAGATATAGCTCAGTGGTAAAATGCCCATATGAGGCACTATCCAATCTCCACATCAAAAGTAAAGTAAAACTACACCAAAAATAAACAAATGTAATATCACTCTTCTGGGTCAGTCAGACAGTACAGCAGAGTGCATGCCTTGCATGTGGCCAACCTGGGTTGATTCCAGGCACTAAACCTGGTCAGTAACCTGAACACTACTGGTAGTGATTTCTGAGTGCAGAGCCAGAAATAAGCCCTGAGTGTCACCAGATATGGCTGGATAGCCAAAACATTAAAGTTACTCTTAGAAACTAAACTCATGTTGCATAGAACAAGTATAAACATTCAAAACACACCAAATAAAAGTTCAATATCAAATTTAATTTGCTCAATATAACATTTATAAAAGACAAATTAGCTAAAAATTCACATATATTATGCAAAATAGGGAAGAATTTTATACAGATGAAAACAACTTGGAGGACTGTTAAATACAATACATTAAAAAGGAGGTAAATGGATTCTGTCCACAGTTTAATGCAATTAAGTCTTGGTCAATCATATTTATTCTTCCAAAGATCCAGATCTTACTTTCATTGACTTTTTTCTCCAATTTTATTGAGGTTCCATTATTTACAATACTACTAAAAATAGCTCCAGGCATACATCATTCCAATTCCATACCCACCACCATTGTACATACTTCCCTTCAGATTATCCCAGGAACTTCTAATGTCCCACACTTCCCTCTTTATTTAGTCCCTTCCTGGTTTCTTGATGTAAGCCTTTATTGCTATAAACTTTCCATATAGCAATACTTTTGCTATGCCCATTTGTTATGATAATTCATACCTTCACTCTCATTGGTGTTCAGAAATTTTTAACTTCTTTATTTTCCATCTTGACCCGTTATTTAAGTATGATGCTTTGTCTACCAAAGTTTGAGTTCATCCAAGATATTTATGGCTAATTTATTCTGTCTTAATAGTATTTTGGTCTGAAAATAAAGATTACATGAATTTATTGACACATTTTGTACTTAAGCATATGGTCTATCCTGGATACTATTGCATGTGCACTGTTAAAAAATGTATTTCGAGGGTGGGGGTAATGGGAGGGATACTGGGAACATTGGTGGAGGAGATTGGGCAATGGTGGAAATACGTAAATGAAATGCAAATATGAAAGTTCATAAGTTTGTAACTGTACCTCATGGTGATTCACGAATAAAAAAAATTTTTAATGTATATCAAGCAGACTTAAAACTTCAGAGCAATACAAGGTTAGACAATGCCTTGTGTTTTGCCAGTTTCTCAAGTAACAAATCTAAACAAAAAAATTATTTCATGATGGCAAGACAATGCAAAACCCTACCAGGTTTACTGAGTGAAGAAGTTAGCCCAGATGACCCAATGAGTAATAACGAGCTATATATCTGCTCGCTCCAGGAACAGGAAGAGCCTCAAACCATTCATTCAGGGTTTTGATGAAGAAGTCTGACCATCTCAGGTGGGTGGCCACATGGTCTTTTGACGTCACGTGGAATCCAGTCGGTAACAGCTCTAGTCTAGCAGTTGTCTCTGAATTAGTGATTACATGTCTGGCCTATCTGATTTTTGACGCCTTGGCAAACCAGACAGTGTCCCTGATTCTTGATAGTTGACAGAGGTGGGAACTCCGGATTCCTTCTCTCACTTGAGTAAAATGTAATACTCCAAGCATAGCTCTTTCTATTCCTCTTTGGAATACCAGAATAGCGTTCTGATACTGTTTTCATAGGGCCCAGGTCTCTGAGGCATATGTTAGGGCAGGAAGAATGGTGGAGTCAAAAAGATGTGCCCAGAGCCGGAGGTCCTTCGTGCTCTTAACCACTTCTTTGACTCTTGAAGGGGTTCCACACTAATTTCTTCCTCCTGCACAGTTCTGGCGTTAAGTCTTGCTCATGTTGAGTTCTCAACCCAGGTACACATAGCTGCTGCCTTTGAAGGTTGCACTGAGAGCAAATGCAATGTCAGGGACTAGTTCATTTTTTATAAACGTTGTTTTGGTGAGATTCAGCTGCAGTCCGACCTTTCCACACTCGCAGTCGAAGTTGGCCAGTATTCATGTTGCTTGGCTAATGTTTGGTGTTATTAGAAGAGGAGATTGTGTAGTTGCCGACCGTCTATCATCACTCCCATTCCTTCTCATTCCAGTAATTGCATGATGTTCTCAAGGGTGGCACTGAAGACTTTTGGTGAAATGGTATCACCCTTCCAAACCCCTCTCTTTATGTCGATGATCACTTCCTTGTAGAATGGTGAGATC
This sequence comes from Sorex araneus, assembly GCF_027595985.1. Lineage (NCBI taxonomy): Eukaryota > Metazoa > Chordata > Mammalia > Eulipotyphla > Soricidae > Sorex > Sorex araneus. Next base: position 75,561,210 of record NC_073307.1, read on the forward strand.
ATGGTGGTGAATTCTTAATATAGCTCATGGAGGATCCTGACGTACTGAGTTTGAACGCCTTGTTTGGAGTCTCAATACAATCAAAGGCCTTAAAATCAATGAATGTTTGACAGAGCAGTATCTTGAACACTAGCAAAACCTCAATGAGTTTGGTCATGATGTTGATATGGTCGATCATGCTGAATCCTTTTGGAACCTGGCTTGTTCACATGGTTGTCTTTCATCTAGTGTTCTGCCAATCCTATTCAGGATGACTCGACTGAACAACTTGTACACGATGGACAACAGGCAGATCGGGTGATAGTTGCCAATGTCGTGGATGTCTCCCTTCTTGTACAACAGAACGGTCCTGTTGGTTTTCCATTGGGATGGAACCTTGCATTCAGAAAGGTCGTGTGTGAAGAGCAAAGCCAGTGTATTGACAAGTACTGGCAGAATATTGTTCAGGTATTTGGGTCTGACCTAGTCTGGACTGGGTGCTGTACGCTTCCTTACCAACGAAATGGTGTGTCAGATTTCGGAAGGGAGAACACTAAAAATGACATATCCATCCTGTGGAATATGGTATGTGGGCAATTGGACGTGACTATAGAAGACATCCGAGTAGAAGTCGTGGATAACCTTTTCCATTGCCCTTTTGCAAGATGTGATTGATCCATCAGGATGTTGGAGGGCAGTCATCTTGGTCTATAATTGGTGAAGGACAGGCAGATATAGCAAATACTTTTCCTGGCTTCTGCCAGGTTGGCCAACACTGCAGCTCTTCTCTCTTTGAGGTCTTTCTTTATTGATTCTCTGCACAGCTTTGATAGCTCGGACATTACCTTGTGATTGCCTGAGGCTTGTGCCAAACCACATTGGTGAATGAGCTTGAGAGTTTCCAAAGAGAGGCATCTTTTTGTGGCTTTCCCTCTCTCAGAGTTCCTTGCAAAATCATGGAGGTGCTGAACCAGTCGATTGTATTCCTCATCGATGTTGTCAAAGATGGCATCTTCCCATATTGCTGCAATAGTGCCAAAGAGCTCCCAATTGGTAGTAGTTCTCGGATTTCTCTTCTTAAACTTTGTGGCCCTTTCTCTCTGCTCTGTGAAGTAGAATTTCACGAGAAGGAGACGTTGGTCCGATCCCGTTTGGAATTTGGGAACTACAGCGACATTGGTCAGGCAAAATATTCATTCATCACATGAATATGATGTGGTCAATTTCATTGTGGAACTGTCCACTGAGAGACTCCCATGTCCAGCGTTTAGATTTGGCCTTCTGAAACTGCAAGTTACCATGGATGGTCTTGGTCAATTTGATGTACTCAGTCTCTCACCCTGTTCATTCCATTTTAGGCCATGGATCCTGATATGGAGTTCTTCAGGCCACCTTCTCAGTCCTATCTTGGCATTAAAATCACCAACATTGTAGAAGATGTGTTCTTCTTTATAGAACTTCTCCAGTTCCATGTAGAACTTCTCAATTTCCTGTTCATTGTAGTTGGATGTTAGTGTGTAGATGACGAAGGTAGAAACTGCCAGCAATGAGTCACATCTATTCAAACGTAAGTGTCCAATTCAAGTTGTTAGGCATTTGAACGAATCGATGCTTATGGCCAAGTTCATGTTGACGAGGATGCTGACACCACCGATGCCTCCACTGTTGCATGTTCCGAGGAACAGTTCTTCTCCTGTGTTGAATGGCATGATGTAACCGATGCCTTCTTGTCTCAGTCAATCCAGTGATGTTGTATTTGTTCTTCTGTGTTTGCATCATAAGGTCCTTGATGGATGCTTCCGATGCCAGCATACATGTGTTAAAAGTGTAAACAGTCATTTTAGCCCTTCTTCATTTTGGGCCTAGTTTGCCCCTGAGATTTTAGCAGCCTCTCCTTGCTCATCCTTCTTAATGCTGCTGTACTGGGGACATCTTCAGTGTGAGGCAAATGAGGCATTTTCAGTGTGAGGCAAATGAGGCCCGTTGTTGTTACTGTTTTTGGCGTATCAAATATATTACGGGTAGCTTGCCAGGCTCTACCGTGCGAGCAGGGTACTTTCGGTAGCTGCCGGGCTCTGCAAGAGGGATACAGGCTTTTAGGGTGGCTTCTAATTGCCCTCACAGGTATTCCCATTCTTCACACCATATTTGAATCCCATCAAATATGGTGTGGTCGTTATGGAAAATGGATATTTAGTGTCTTATGATGTTTCTTATGTGGCCGCGTGGTCCAGAAAGCAGCCTGGAGCGTGGTAGTTGCTGGGTATGGAGGTAGTGGAGGTCGGCCGATGAGGTATTTATCTGGTGCTGGTAGGGTGGGTCATCTGGGTGTGATCCCTGGGGCTCCGGTTATTGGGGGAGGTAAATTACTTAAGTGTTTAAAAGCCTTTAATACCTGTTTTCCTAAAAATCAGAAATCTAAAGATAAAATTCTAAAATAATAACATTCTGGTAATTCACAATTCAGAGCAAACTTTCCTATCAAGTATAATACATGTAATACAATATTTAGCTACAAGCATTCTAAAGCCCTATGCAATTTATAGACTTGTTCTAAAGCCTTGGGTTCAGAGAAGTCTGAAGAAAAAATTCTTCAACAAGTACTGAAGAGTATAAAGTTGTCATGGTGAATGAAAAATTATAGGAAATCAATTTTTCAACATGGGACTAAACAGACTAAAGTTCTGTTGTTTAAACTGATGTTTTACCTCTACAGATTCCAGCAACTCTTTTTTGACCTATAGCCCACAACAAAAGGGTAGATTACACCTTCTTGTGAGTAAAGTAGAATATTTGCTTCTTTCACTTCTGATAAATTTTAATATGTCTATTTGCGAAATTGCTGTAAAGTTTGCATAAATTCAGAAAGTAAGTCTTCCCTCTCTGTAGAAGCATCTGCCCCTAATATAGAGAGGAAATTTGAAGAACTGTGAAACCCCAAAGCCCTTTCCAGGGAAACAGAGTCTAAAGGGATGGGCTCTTCTAACAATCACTGTATCACTGTCATCTCATTGCTCAACAATTAGCTAGAGCTGGCACCAGTAATGTCTCCATTGTAAGACTTGTTGTTACTGTTTTTGGCATATCGAATATGCCACGGGGAGTTTACCAGGCTCTGCCATGCTGGTGAGATACTCTTGGTAGCTTGCCAGGCTCTCCAAGAGGGGCGGATTAATCAAACCTGGGATGGCTGCATGCAAGAAAAATGCCCTATCCATTGTGCCATCTCTCCTTCTAACAATAGCAGGCTCAAATCATAATAACTTACTGTTAGTGGTGCCTGTAAACCTTATTGATACCCTAAAGACAGGACAGCTCAAGTTATAACAAATCATCTCTACTATGAAAAACAATGTTCAGATTTGCAGCCACTATCTGTACTCTGCTCTCAATCTAAAGTAAAAGGTCTCAAAACTAATTAGGTAAAGGATATACCTGATAACCTTTCATTGTCTATATTGCAAATCATAAGGCCCAAAAGGAGGAGGAGGAGGAGGAGGAGGAGGAAGAAGAGGAAGAGGAAGAGGAAGAGGAAGAGGAAGAAGAAGAAGAAGAAGAAGAAGAAGAAGAAGAAGAAGAAGAGGAAGAGGAAGAGGAAGAGGAAGAAGAAGAAGAAGAAGAAGAAGAAGAAGAAGAAGAAAGAAGAAGAAGAAGAAGAAGAAGAAGAAGAAGAAGAAGAAGAAGAAGAAGAAGAAGAAGAAGAAGAAGAAGAAGAAGAAGAAGAAGAAGAAGAAGAAGAAGAAGAAGAAGAAGAAGAAGAAGAAGAAGAAGAAGAAGAAGAAGAAGAAGAAGAAGAAGAAGAAGAAGAAGAAGAAGAAGAAGAAGAAGAAGAAGAAGAAGAAGAAGAAGAAAAGGATATGCCTGCCATAGTATCAGGTGGGGGTAGGGGAGAGTGGGTAGGAGGAAAATGGCCACCATTGGGGAAATTACACTGATGAAAGAATGGGTATTGGAACATTATATGACTGAAATCCAATCATATAATAAACAACTTTGTAAATGTACATATCACTGTAATTCAATTAAAAAATTCAACTACAAAAGATGATAGGACCAGTTCCACTTCCACCTCAGTGTGCTGAACTGATATTTGCATCTTCACTTGGGTCAAGTTTGAGTAACACTAATGTGACAGGTAAAATTATTCTTTTCTTTATTTATTTGAGTTACCTGATCCATCCTCACACAATCTCCAGGACGTTTCAGCAAATCATGGGATTTCCAAAAAGGAAAATTCTCTAATATTGCTAGGTTTGTGAAAATTAACTATCCAAGTTTCTTAATAGCAATTTAGTTGTCAAACAAAAGCTAAATATGGAAATAAAAGTATGTTTCATTAAGATGTCTTTATAGGAATCAGATTTTATTTATTTAGAGGAGAGTGAACAAGTGTATTATGGGAGATGATTTAAAGGTACCCCACCTATGGAACCCAGATGAACCTTGGTTTACTTGTAGTAGCAGCCTAGTACATGAGGGGACATGTAAAGATCAAATGCTGTTGTAAGTCTGACCAGAATAGTGGCCAGAGCCTTGTTGGGAGAACTTTACTTCAAAAGGCAGAAGTAGTTGCTTTCACCAGACTGCCAATTAGCTAAAAAACTTAGAGTGAACATCTATACTAATCCAAAATATGTTTTCTTGCTTTCTTTTGTTGCAATATGTAAGGAAAGGGATATTTAAGATAGAAAAATTGCATAATAAAGCATGAATAAAAAATTTAAGTGCTTAGAGATAGTATAGGCCCCAAAGAAATGGAGACTATTTCCAGAGATTGTTTCTAGAAAGACAGAATTCTCTAAAGAAGAACAATATGCATTGAAAACAAGGTCTTCAAAAGAAACCTAATGTACTGTTCATTTAGCAAAGGAAACTATTTTGGCCCAAAGTAGTGAAAAGGAGTTAAAGGATTACATGAGGCTTCCCACTTAGGAAAATCTGCCTTAACATGATTGGTATAAACTAGCTTCCATAAGAAGGAACTATGTAGGACAATAAGAAAAGCAAGTCAAAGCCATGCTTTATGTACTGTTAAAGAATCTAGTGGACATAGCAGGTCTCTCCTAGCACCACCTGTTCAGCATTGAGGAATCAACCCAGGGGAAAACTGGTAGCTTGACTTCACACAAATGCCTAATAATCAGGTACAAATACTTACACATGCTTATTGACACTTTCACGTGATTTGTAGAAGCATTCTTCACATGTACCAAAAGTCAGAGAAATATCAGTTTCCTAAGGAAACAATCCCTAGCTCTAGCTTACCAGAGAGTGATACCAGGACTACTTCTACCTCTAAAGTCACCCAATAGTTTGGCTTTGCTTTAAAAAATTAATTATCAACTCCACACAGCCTAAAATGACCAATTGGCAAGTAATGTTAGAGAAATTTAATCATGGCCTAGGAAAGGATCATTATTATCATCATCATCATCTTGTTGACCGTCAATTTTATCGAGTGGTCTCAGTAATGTCTCCATTCGTCCTAGCCCTGAGATTTTAGAAGCTTCTCTTTATTTGTCCTTCCCAATGATGCCACATTGGACGGTCTTTCAGGGTCAGGGGAATGAGACCCAACACTGTTACTGGTTTTGGCATATGAATACACCATGGGGAGTTTGTGAGGCAGGAAACTCTCAGTAGCTTGCCAGTTTCTCCGAGAGGGAGAACTAGGGTATAAGATGTTCCAGGAGCTTGGTTTTGTAGTCTCTGGATGTTGATCGTTGATAGGATCACACAGTGCCGGGGACAGTTTCTGGGTGTGACCGCCTAGTTACTGGAAAATGGGAGATCTGGGTGGAAGAGGCCTAGTCCTGATCCAAGCAGGCTTGGAGATCTCAGCCCCAGGTCCCACACACCTGGGTTCACCTGCCAGTTCCTTCATGTGTGAGGCTCGTCCGAACGTGTGGATAATATGGGAGTTATGTAAAGAAACATCTGAATCTTTACATGTCTTTTCAACCTTCCCTCTTAACTATAGCCCTTCCTAGGTACGGAGTTACTCCCAAGGTTAAACTTCAGTTTCATCCCTTTCAACTATTATAGGCTAGTCTTGTTGTCAGGACACACTTCTTGTGGACTCACAGCCAAATATGTTATTAATTTAGGACAAATGTGCCATGCTATTCAAGAATATGGAAACACTTTTTTAGCTCACTCCAATAGAGAACCAGTCAAAATTCAAAATTCAACCTGGTAGGTGAGTCTCACTAAACGCCTGAAAAACTGACGCCCCCTTCTGATAAACTACGCCTAAATGGAAGTAGCCTTAAGTTATACTTAGCAATCCCACTTCTGCAAAATTAATTGGAATTTCTATTTCAGTCCCCCCCAGAAAAAATCAACTTGGTCTATGTCATCCAGTGGCAAACTCTGATAGGGAGCAGATCAAATCATTGTTGTGAACCAACAGAAATTGAAATTGAAATTTGAAATTTGAAACCAACTTGAAATTTCTATTTCAAAACATCCAATAAGAAAAACATCTATTAACTTTATAGATGTCTGTATAGGAGGTCAGTAAAAGCAGAAAACGACAACGCTTTTTTTTCTTTTCTGGTTTTGGGGTCACACCCAGCTCAGGACTTAATTCAGATTTTGAGCTCAAGAATCATTCTTGGTGGATTCAGGGGATGAAATAGGGTCCCAGAGATCAAACACAGACCAGCCATGTGCCAGGCAAACACCATAAGCACTATACTATTTCACCAGGTCCCCAAAAATAGAGATTTATTTTGCAACAGATTTGCCAGTGCAAAAAAAAAAAAATGGATTGTATCCATTGTCTTGTTAAAACACTCTGCCCTCCCAGGTCATTGAAAAAAAGCATTTTTTTCTCCAGTTCCTTTTATTTTTTGGATGCATAACAGATTTTGTTTGGGAACTTTGAGGAAGTGGGGGGAGAGAGAGAGAGAGAGAGAGAGAGAGAGAGAGAGAGAGAGAGAGAGAGAGAGAGGGAGGGAGGGAGGGAGAGAGAAAGATTCCACAAGGAGAACATGGCTCAGGCATGTGCATGTGCTTCCTTTGTTCAAGTTTGCTTGTTTGCTTGTCGGTTTCTCCCAAGTTGCCCCACGTGGGGCTCTCTACGTCAGAGTCCATCTCTAGTGTGGTTGCCAAGGCGGTAAAGTAGTGGATGTTCTTTGAAATTTCTTTCCTGACCTTTGTTCCTGTTGGAGCTTCTCTCTGGGGGGCATCTGGTGTTCTGTGGGTCTGTGCTGGTGCCAGGTAAATGTCTATCAGGCTTTAGTTCCTGTGTCCACAAGGTGGGTCTCAACAGCCTTAGGGCTAGTTGGTTTTATTTCTTCCCAAGAATGCATTGATTGCCATGGTGGACCCTCCCTATCTACTGCCTGCCCGCTTCATATTCCCCACTAGAAATTTCACCGCCTTAAATCTTTAAGGGGAAAGTGGGTGAAGGTTCATCTTCTGGAGCTTCTTCCTGACCAAAGCACTGTAAACTCTGCCTGCAGAAGGGGTGAAATCCCATGCTACCTAAGTTTTACGGGACCTAGGCAATGAGTAGCTGGGTTTCAGATTCATCAGTCTGAATGTCTGAAGAGAGAGAAAACATCTTTAGAGCTGTGGGAATTAAAAACCTCTTCTCTGTGCTTGGGAGGGCAGAGTGGGATCCGCTTTAGAAAACACCCTCTGGGTGGTGAGACAGAAGTCAAAGCAACATATCTATTCGTTTGATTATAGGAACAAGGGTAGTTTCTTTAGATTTCTTTCTTTTTAAATTTTTTAAATTCTCCCACTTTAGCAATATACAGAATGGGAAAGGATATTCACCCAATACCCATCAAATAAGGGGCTGATATCAAGGATATACAAGGCACTGGTTGGAATCTACAAGAAGAAAACTCCCAACCCCATCAAAAAATGGGGGATGGAAATGAACAGAAACTTTCTCAAGGAAGAAATAAGAATGGAAAAAAGGCACATGAAAAAATGCTCTGGATCACTAATCATCAGAGAGATGCAGATCAAAACAACCATGAGATACCACCTCACACCACAGAGAAAGGCACACATCCATAAGAACAAAAGCAACCGCTGTTGGCGTGTATGTGGGGAAAAAGGGACCCTCCTATACTACTGGTGGGAATGCTGACTGGTTCAGCCCTTTTGGAAAACAGTATGGTCGCTCCTCAAAAAATTAGAAATTGAGCTCCCATTTGACCCAAAAATACCACTTCTGGGAATATATCCCGGAGAGGCAAAAAAGTACAGTCAAAATGACATCTGCACTCGAATGTTCATTGCAGCACTGTTTAAAATAACCAGAATCTGGAAAAAACCTGAGTGCCCAAGAATGGATGACTGGTTAAAGAAACTTTGGTATATCTACACAATGGAATACTATGCTGCTGTTAGAAAAGATGAAGTCATGAAATTTGCATATAAGTGGATCAACATGGAAAGTATCATGCTAAGTGAAATGAGTCAGAAAGAGAGAGAAAGAAATAGAAAGATTGCACTCATCTGTGGAATATAAAATTAAATAACAGAATAGGAGACTAACACCCAATAATAGTAGAGATAAGTACCAGGAGGTTGGCTCCAAGTCTTGGAAGTTGGCCCCACATGCTGGAGGAAGGGGCAGCTCGCATAGAGAAGGGAACACCAGGTAAAGTGTGGTTTGAGGACCTGCACGGGATGGGAGATGCACTCTGAAAATAGAATATAGACCAAACATGATGGCCACATAGTGCCTCTGTTGCAAACCACAACACCCAAAAGGAGAGAGAGAGAGAATAAGGGGGAATGCCCTGCCACAGAGGTGGGGTGGGGCAGGGGGGATGGGGTGGGAGTGTGGGAGGGATACTGGGAACATTGGTGGAGGGGACTGGGAACTGGTGGAGGGATATAAACAAAATGCAAACATGAAAGTTCACAAGTTTGTAACTGTAACTCATGGTGATTCACTAATAAAAAATTAATTTAAAAAAAAAACATAAATAAATAAATAAAACATAGGGTGCAAAAAAAATTCTCCCACTTTAATTACGCGTTGTGGTTTGCAAAGTTATTCATGAAGATTAGTTACAGACATCCAATATTCCAAACCCAATCTCACCACCAGTGTTAGCTTCCCTTTTCCATTGTCTCCATTCTCCCAACCACCCCTCAAGCCTGTGCTGTAGCAGGCCCACAATAATTTGTTTTATATTGCTTCTTACTACTAAATGGTTAATTGAATGATTAAAAAACATTTCTGTTGTAGAAAAATTTTGTAAAATACTATTGTCTCTCACAGTGTGAACATTAAGTTCTTGTCTAAGAGTTTACAAAGATGTTGCAAGTTAAGCCTTCTGTGTTAGTAATGACTATGTTATATCCCATCCAATCTGGCAAGTTAGTGTGCTGTTATTGAGATGTCAGTGTTGTAGGTTTGTAGATGTTAATCCAGAAAATCCATAATATTTAACTGGGCAGTCCGGCCAGAGGCCTAGATGCAGTGGTGGAACATAGGGGGGTGGCTGACAGGACTTCTGGAAGTATAGGTTGCACATCCTGATGCTGAGAAGGCGCATTTTCAGCCAAAAACACCCATGTACCTGAAATTTTCAACATATTAGGTTCTCTATGGAGCTCATTCTTGAAGTAGTGGATTAATCAGAGATTTGGCTATGGCCTTGGCGTGTGGGAGCAGCCTCCGTGGCTTTGGTGGGTGGGGCAAGAGCTGGCCCTGGCCCTCCTGAGATCACCCCACAAATGTCAACTGGGAACAGGTACTCAAGAAATTTTTGCTGCTAATTAACGCTTTTGAAATTTATTTGTGAGTCTCTGAAACAAGGCCAGTAGACTAAATTACTTGGTGGTGGTGGAATGTGGGCCAAAAAATAATTTCTTAATCATGAGTTTAGTTGATAACAATGGGCTTACTGTGTCCAGGTTCAATAATGGACATGGAAACAATGATCTATACACTTACACTGGGCCGCATAATTAAGATGTTTAAGGGAAAAAATAGTTTCTTATAGAAATTTATGAGCTCTTAAAGAGCCTATCTTCCTAAAAATGGGGGCACCCAACAGGATAAGCAGATAGGCACCAGATAGGGGCATATGTGCATATACCCAGCATGCACTCTGTTTTCTTTCTTTTGCATACTGATGGGACTACTACAGAAATCTGTTAGACTCTGTTTCTGTTGGCTAAATACTACTAATAATAATAAGTAGAGATGTGAAATTTAACAGTGAGGCAAAGAATATTTTCTAATCTTTCTTAAAAATAAGTTTTATGTCCTTGATGGGTTCACAGGAATAGGTTGACTATTTCTCTGTCAAAAATCTCATACCAGCATGGTGTGAATAGTCTGACTATATTCTGTAAAGAACTATCCAATAGAAATTCCATTAAGTTTCACAGGCAGGGTAAAGTCCAGGATACCTTGGTAAGGTCCCTTCCATCTAAAGGGAATCCAGACTTCCAATTTTTTAGTAAGACCCAACCACAGGCTGAATTTTATCTAGAATTAATTTTTTGTTTGAGAGTGAAACAGTATTCCAATATTCCTGAACTGCCCACTGCACTCATCCCAAATTAACAACATACATGATCACTTTTAAACTTTGGTTTAGAAAACTGTAGTTAAAGGGCCTGCCACAGAGCAGTGAATAACTGTTATTTACTTGGGAGCCTGTACTGCCTCCAATTGTTTTAAAATTCCTACCCCATCTTTTATTGTAATATGTTACCTGTTAAAAAGCTTTGCTCTCTCTTCCCCCAGGTAATCAATTGGGATTTCCCTCCGGTGACCCTCCCCACCATGCCCAACGAAGAAGAGCTCTCCTATCACCCCCGCCCCCCAGCCTGGGTCTGGGGCTCTGATGCTCCCCAGTTAGGCCTCGCTGCTCTCAGTCACCTCTTGGTGCTGTCCTGAGCCCCGCCTCTTCCCCAAGTTGTTGGGGGCGTGCCGTCACTTTGGGGGCGTGTCCTCAAAGGGGGCGTGTCCTCCTTCTGGAGCGGCCGCAGTTATTTTTACCATTCCATACATCGTGCTTTGATCACAATCGGTATAATGTATTCCTCTGAAGAATACCCTGGTCATCTTAGTCACTATATGTTAATAGTCAACTAGTCTAGCCTAGCCTAATTTCACAAAAACTGTCAGTGAGCACATCAAGCTGCACAAAAAGTCCTTTGTAAAGAGACCATAGCCCCACGTCTTTAACTGAGTCTCCTCATAAGCTAAGGAAGTTTGCCTGATAGTAAAACCCATAACAACATGAAGAAACAGCGAAAATCACCACCACCAGTAGAAATGGAAGAGAGGATCTCAGAAACCTCAACAGGGACTTCCCAGAAATACAACCTCCTCTCAGATAAAGGATTCAGAGTGGAAATCGTAAAGATGGTTGATGAACTAAAAGCAACTATGGAATGAACATCCAATAAATTAAGGGAGGATATGGATGCAACTTTAGAATGGTCCGCCAAGATAATCCAGGAAGAAATAAGAGGAGAAATTTCAAAGCTATGAACAGAAGTGACACAATTAAAAGAATCAGTGCATGAAATAAAAAACTTAGTAGGAGCCCTCAATAGTAGAATGACTACAGCCAAAGACAGAATCAGTGAGCTTGAAGATGAGCTGCAGAAACCATATAGGCAACAACAAAAAATGGCAAAAGACCTCAAAATGGATCTAGCATGAATTAGAGTCTTGGAGGATGACCTCAAGAGAAACGACATAAGAATCATTGGAGTACCAGAAGCACAGGGAACCAATCCTAACGAAAAAAACACAATTAAAGACATCATTGCTAAGAAATTCCCAGAGTAGAGAATGCGGGCATCCAGATCCAAGGAGTCCGAAGGGTGCCAGCTAAAAGGGACCCAAATAAAAAATCCTCAAGGCATATCATAGGCAGAATGATAGATGACGTGGATAGAGACACAATACTGCAAGCAGCAAGATCAAAGAAGGAAATCATATACAAATGAGCACCCCTTAGATTAACAGCAGACCAATCAGAAGAAACCTTCCAAGCCCGAAGGCAATGGTGGGATATAGTGAAAAAACTCAATGAAATGAATGCCTCACCAAGACTACTTTACACTGCTAAACTCTCAGTTAAACTTGAAGGAACTATACACTATTTCGTGGAGAAACAACAGCTCAGGAACTTCATAGACTCAAGACCAAATTTAAAACAAGGACTAAAAGGGCTGTTATAAGACAAGGAAAAACCCTACAAGAACAACAAACCCTACAGAAAGATGGCACAAAATCCCATAACAATAATTTCTTTCACTGTTAATGGTTTAAATGTACCAATCAAGAGACACAGAGTGGCAAAATGGATTGGGAAACTAAACCTAACTTTCTGCTTCCTACAAGAAACACATCAGAATAGCCAGAACAAACACATACTCAAAGTCAAAGGATGGAAAATAGTCCTGCAAGCAAACAACTCCCTCAAAAAAGCTGGGGTGGCCAGACTAGTATCTGACAACATAGATTTCAGGCTGAAATAAATCAGAAGAGACAGCAAAGGCCAATTTCTATACATCAAGAGATATGTACAACAGGAAGAAATCACACTCTTAAACATATACGCACCTAATGAAAGACCAGCAAAATAGTTAAAAGAACTCCTAACAGAATTTAAGGGGGACATAACTAGCACCACGATAGTAGTTGGAAACTTCAACACTGCCTTATCACCTCTGGACAGGTCAACAAGAACAACAATCAGCAAGGAAACAATGGCGCTGAAGGAAGAAATGGAGGAGACAGGGCCAATAGACCTATACAGGGCTATACACCCCCCCCCCCAAAAAAAAGAACACACATTCTTTTCTAGCGCACATGGAACGTTTTCCAAAATAGACCACATCCAGGGCCAAAAATTATACCTTAATAGAATCGGGAAGATAGAAATTGTATCAACTATCTTTTCAGACCATGATGCATTGAAGATGGAAGTTAATCACACACAGATGCAGAGAACCAAATCAGAAACCTGGAAATTAAACAACTCACTGTTGAACAATGAGTGGGTCACGTAAAAAATTTAGGAGGAAATTAAAAAAATACCTCGAAACAAATGAGAATGAGACACAAGCTACCAGAACCTATGGGACGCAGCTAAAGCTGTGCTAAGGGGAAAATTTATAGCTCTGCAAGCTTTCCTAAGGAAGGAAGAAAGGGCCTATATAGATAGCTTGACTTCCCATCTCAAGATCTTAGAAGAGGAACAGCAAAAGGAACCAAAACCAGATCAAAGGAAAGAAATAATAAAACTTAGAGCAGAAATTAATGACATGGAAACCCGAAAAATAATCTGAAAGATCAATGAAACAAAAAGCTGGTTCTTCGAGAAAATAAATAAGATTGATAAACCACTAGCAAGACTCACAAAGAAAGAGAGAGACAGACCCCTAGTAAACCGAATCAGAAATGAAAAGGGGGACATCACAACAGAAACCAAGGAGATTCAAAAGATCATCAGAGACTACTTTGAAAGTCTGTATGCCACAAAACAAGAGAACCTAAAAGAAATGGACGAATTCCTTGATTCCTACAATCTCCCAAGACTTAACAAAGAAGACTTGAAGTACCTGAATAGGCCCATAAATATCAAGGACATCGAAACTAATCAAAAGTCTCCCCAAAAACAAAAGCCAGGTCCAGACAGATTCACTGGCGAATTCTTCCAAACAATAAAAGAAGACTTGTTGCCAGTTCTCCTCAAGCTTTTCCAGGAAATTGAAAAGACAGGAACCCTTCCAAACAGTTTCTATGAGGCACATATCTCCCTAATACCAAAAGCAAACAAAGACACCACGAACAAAGAAAACTATAGACCAATATCCTTGATGAACACCTATGTGAAGATTCTCAACAAAATACTAACAAATAGAATCCAACAACTCATCAAAAAGATCATACACCGTGACCAAGTGGGATTCATCCCGGGGATGCAAGGATGGTTTAACATTCGCAAATCCATCATTTCAACAAAAGTAAAGATAAAAGCCATATGATCATATCAATAGATGCAGAGAAAGCATTTGACAAGATCCAACATCCATTCATGATGAAAATTCTCACCAAAATGGGTTTTAGCAGAACGTTCCTCAAGATAGTCAAAGCCATCTACCACGAACCTATGGCAAGCATTATCATCGATAGGGAAAAACTAAGGGCTTTTCCTCTAAGATTGGGGACAAGACATGGATGCCCACTCTCACCACTTCTCTTCAATATAGTTCTGGAAGTACTAGCAATAGCCATCAGGCAAGAAAAAGATATTAAGGGCATTCAGATAGGAAAGGAAGAAGACAAACTCTCACTATTCACAGATTATATGATACTATATCTAGAGAAGCCTAAAACCTATACTAAGATACTCTTAGAAACAATTGACCTGTACAATAAAGTCGCAGGCTATAAAATCAATATCCAAAAAACCATGGTCTTCCTATATGCAAACAATGAGACAGAGGAAAGGGACATGAAAAAAGCAATCCCCTTCACAATCGTGCCCCAGAAAGTCAAATACATCAGAATCAGCTTAACTAAAGAAGTAAAGGACCTCTACAAAGAAAACTATAAAACGCTACTCCATGAAATAAAAGAGGACATGAGGAAATGGAAACATATCCCTTGCACATGAATAGGGAGACTCAACATTGTCAAAATGGCAATACTCCCCAAAGCACTATACAGATTTAACGTGATCCCTATAAGGATGCCCATGATATTCTTCAAAGAAATGGATTAAGCAATCCTGAAATTCATATGTAACAATAAATGCCCACGGATAGCTGAAACAATTAATGGGAAAAATATGATGGGAGGCATCACCCTCCCCAACCTTAAACTTTACTACAAAGCAGTAACAATTAAAACAGCATGGTACTGGAACAAAGGCAGACCTGCAGACCAATGGAACAGAGTGGAATATCCCTACACACAACCCCAAATGTATGATCACTTAATATTTGATAAGGTGGCAAGAAATGTGAAGTGGAACAAGGAAAGTCTCTTTAACAAATGGTGCTGGCATAACTGGACACCCACTTGCAAAAGGATGGGCTTAGACCTCAACCTGACACCATGCACAAAAATCAGATCAAAATGGATTAAAGACCTCAACATCAGGCCACAATCCATAAGTTACATCGAAGACAAGGTCGGCAAAACCCTTCATGATATTGAAGCTAAACGTATCTTCAAGGATGACACGGAACTAAGCAATCAAGTAGAAACAGAGATAAACAAATGGGACTATATTAAACTAAGAAGCTCTGCACCTCAAAAGACACAGTGACCAAAATACAAAGGCAGTCTACAGAATGGGAAAGGATATTCACCCAAGGAAGAGATATGAATTGCTAAAAGGTATATGAAAAAATGCTCTGTATCACTAATTATCAGGGAGATTCAAATCAAAACAACCATGAGATACCACCTCACACCACAGAGGCTAGCACACATCCAAAAGAACAAAAGCAACCACTGTTGGAGAGGATGTGGGGAGAATGGGACCCTCCTGCACTGCTGGTGGGAATGCCGACTCATCAATCCCCTTTGGAAAACAACATGGACGCTTCTCAAAAAATTAGAAATTGAGCTTCCATTTGATGCAGCAATACCACTTCTGCAAATATATCCCGAAGAAGCAGAAAAGTATAGTCGAAATGACATCTGCACTTATATATTCATCACGGCACTGTTTACAATAGTCAGAATCTGGAAAAAACCCAAGTGCCCGAGAACAGATGACTGGTTAAAGAAACCCTGGTACATCTATACAATGGAATACTATGCAGCTGTTAGAAAAGATGAAGCCATGAACTTTGCATATAAGTGGATCAACATGCTAAGTGACATGAGTCAGAAAGAGAGAGACAAACATAGAAAGATTGCACTCATCTGTGGAATATTAAATAACAGAGTAGGAGACTAATATCCAAGAATCGTAGTATACAATACCAGGAGATTGACTCCATAGCTTGGAACTTGGGCTCACATGCTGGGGGAAAGTCATACCAAATGGAGAAGGGAACACCAAGTAAATTGTGAGTGGAGATCCCGCGTGGTAAGGGAAATGCGCGCTGAAAGTGGACTAGTGTCCGAATATGATGGCCACTAAATACCCCTACTGCAAACCACAATACCCAAAAGGAGATAGAGAGAACAAATTGGAATGCCCTGCCACAGAGGCGGGGTGGGGTGGGGGGGATGGCATTGGGGGGTGGGAGGGATACTGGGTTCATTGGTGGTGGAGAATGGACACTGGTGGAGGAATGGACTCCCGAACATTGTATGAGGGAAAAACAAGCACGAAATGTTTGAATCTGTAACTGTACCCTCACTGTGACTCACTAATTAAAAACTAAAATAAATTAATAAATAAAAATCTTTGTTCTCTCCAAATGACTGTATTACACAAAGAACTAAGAAAAACAGCTTAGATGTTTACTTGGAAGCCTTTCAGCATAGCAGCAGGCTCAAGAAAAGCAGGTCTGCCTTTCCAGCTGAGTTCTTCCTGGTGATACTCTGGCTTTCACCATCCTCCTCAGACGAGTGACAGTATGTACAGCTCTGAGTCCCTTCATGGACTAGGCTGCTACCTACAGTCAATAAATCCAGTTTCATCTGGATTACTCAAGAGGGTACCTTTTAAATCAACCCTATTAGAATTCATTTACTTAATCACCTTTGTAGAACTAGAATCTGATTTGTGCAAAAGGCTAGTTACAGAAACAGTTTTCTCTCCACCTTCACTTTATTTTTTTATTGAATCACTGTGAGATACAGTTACAAAGCTTTCCTGATTGAGTTTCAGTCATAGAATGATCAAACATCCAGCCTTCCACTAGTATACATTCCCAGTATTCCCAGTATCCCTCCTGCCATCCCCACCCCACCCCATTCACTGCCATTTTTACTTTCTACTTTGGGGCATAATGTTTTCAATGCAGATATTGATCAAAAGATATTGATCCTTTGTCTGCTTTCAGCACACCTCCCCCTCCCGAGTGATCTTTCCAGCCATTGACTTCGTGGTCTTTTTCCTAACTGCCTTCTCCCGCAGTGCATGAAGCAGGCTAAAGCCATGGAGCACTCCTCCTAGACTTTGTTTCTACTGACCTTGGGTGTCAGTCTCATACTATGGTATTCTATACTCCACAGATGAGTGCAGTCCTTCTATGTCTGTCCCTCTTTCGGATTCATTTCACTTAGCATGATACTCTCCATGTCCATCCACTTATAGGCAAATATCATGACTTCATCTTTTCTAACAGCTATACAGTTTTCCATTGTGTAGATTCACCAATATTTCTTTAACCAATAGTCTGTTCTCTGGCACTCTGGTTGTTTCCAGATTCTAGATATTGTGAACAGTGCTGCAATGAACATACAAGTGCAGATGTCATTTCTATTATGCTTTTTTTGTACTCCTGGGGTATATTCCCAGAAGTGGTACTACTCGGTCATATGGAAGCTCAATTTCTAGTGTTTTGAGGAATGTCCATATTATTTTCCAAAATGGCTGGACCAGTCAGCATTCCCACTAACAATCAATTAGAGTCCCTTTCTCCCTGGATCAGTGCCAGCATTGATTGTTCTTGTTCTTTTTGATGTGTGCCAGTCTCTGTGGTGTAAGATGATATCTCATTGTTGTTTTGATTTGCATCTCCCTTATGATTAGCAATTTTTTTCACGTGCCTTTTGGCCATTTGTATTTCTTTTTTTGTGGAAATTTCTAATCATTTCTTCTCAGATTTACAAACCAATGGAATAAGGTGGAATGCCTCTGACAAAGAACCTCAAATATATGATCCCTTAAATTTTGATAAAGGAGCAATAAATGTGAAGTGAAGCAAGGGACAGCTACTTGCAAAAATGAACACAAACCTTAGTCTAACGCCAAGCACAGAATTTATATTAAAATGGATTAAAGTCCTCAATATCAGACCTGAATCCATAAGGTACGTGGAGGAAAATGTGGGCAGAACCCTTTATGTCATTAAAGCTAAAGGCGTCTTCAAAGATGACAACTGACAAAGCAAGTGGAAACAAAGATAAACAAATGGGACTACATTAAACTAAGAAGCTTCTGCAATTCAAAAGAAACACTGACAGAGAGAGCCCACAGAATGGGAAAAAATATTGACCCAATATCCATCAGATAAGGGGTTAATATCCAGGATATATAAGACACTGATAGAACTTTACAAGAAAAAATCCTCCAACCCTTTCCACCTTCACTTTAAATTTGCTAGATGACTTAATACACCTTTTGCATAAACACAGCAAGATTAGTGAACTCTTCATCAGTGTACCCTGTCACTGAGATTTTCTAGGGTTTGGCCAAGGACAGAGCAGCTGTGTTACAGTAATAAATACACTGTTTTTTTACCTGTTACTTCAGGGTTAGCCAGGCTCAGTCAGTGTGAATATGTGAATATCACATAAATATGATCAGGTCAGCAGAATGAGCTGTAGATGGTCTTGGGCCTCTCGCCTTCTGTAAGAGTGTACTTTGACAACATTGAAAGCCCAGTATACATAACCAGGGATAATGTATGTTTCTATTGCTTTTCCTGCTACAAAGCTTAAAACATATTTTTATTTTAGTACAAACTTGAGAATTTTTAAATGAAATGTAACCTCAAAGAACAAATTTCTTTGGCATGAATGTATCTATTCATTTCTATTATATATTTAAATTAAAATTAGAATAAACCTTCAGTTGAACTAGTCCCACATCAATACTTACTGGCCATGCTTGGCTGGAGGTTATCATATGGGATAATAAAGTACATGGAGTTACTGGGAAGTGGAAGGAAGAGCTGTTTTAGATAAAGAGGTTAGGAAAATCTTATCTTATGTAAAGATAACATGGTTCAGAGACATTATTGGAATGAGAAAGGGTGTCTGCAAAAATATAAGGGAACAGAATACCAGAAAAAATAAAAACCACCATTTCTGAAAATGTGATCATAAACATTCAATCTGTAAATAACAATTATATTCATTATTGTGGAAATCTACTTGTAAGGATGCCATCATACTACAATATATATATTTTTGTTGTTATTTGGGGCAGAAGCTACTCATAGCTTCCCCTTTCAATTGTTTCAAAGGTCATTACAAAGGTGAGATTAATTTCTGATAAGAGAAATAAGCTAAAATGTTCAACAGACTCTGAATCTGACCTTAGCACTGAGTCAGTTGTCTCCCTTTGCGTTGTGATACAAACCACAAAAGATAAATTAAAAGAAGGGCATTTCTGGGTAAGTGCTGCTAGCAGTGTGGTGCTGCTTGTTCCCTGCCCGTGATAAGGGCTCATGGTGGCCAACTGCATTTAGCTAATCTCAGTGTTATTTTCTCTCTACAGGTTTCTGGACAGCTGACACCTTTGACAGTGATATCAGAAGTAGTTTTCCAAACAGCACTGTCCAGAAAGAGAATTTGAGTTAATGGATAAAAGTCCTCCTTATCTTTTCTTCACTGAGGCAAGTCAAACAGAGGTGTGTAAACTGCTGAATAATCTCAGCCAGGGACAAAATGTCTGGAGGAACTGAATGATCAAGAGCTGAAAGGTCTCTCAAGTGAGCCTGAGTTCCAGACAAGTAGTCAGGGAACAAATTGTTTCTATTCCCACATTTCTATATTCCTTTGCAAAAAGCAATTACCTAAGTATGTGTTCATGTATAACTGAAATGAGATTTTAAAAATTAAAAGATTAAAGGATTTAAGAAAACAAAAATTTAGTTTGTTAAGTTGATTTCATGTATTGATTCTCTAATAAAATTTTCATTAATAGTACTAACATAAAGTTGTAAAACAATTAAAAGATGCTCAACATCTTCACTCTTCAGAAATATTCAAATCAGAACCACAATAACTGCCAGTTCACATGTATTGATATGGGTTAAGACAATTGCCTTGCACACAGCTGATTCTGATTTGATCCCCCACATTGTATATGGACTCTTGAACACCTATAGATGTGACATCAAAAGCCTACCAAACAATTTGGGAGCTAGAGAAATAGTACAGTGGTTAAGGCATTTGCCTGGCATGTGTCTTTTGAGGGCATAATTTTTAAAAAGCAACCAAAACATACAAAAACGTTAGGGCTAGAGAGATACTGCAATTGGTAAAGTGCTTGCCTAGCATGCATTCAATAAGTTTGATCCCAGGCACCACATATGGTCCCCAGAGTTCTACCAGGAGTGATCCCTGGGTAAAGAGCCAAAAATAATCCCAAGCTCTGTTGTATGTGTCCCCAAAAGTGAAACAAAACAAAAAATTAAAAGTAGAACTATAAGGGGCTGGAGCAATAGCACAGCAGGTAGGGCATTTGCCTTACATGCGGCTAACCCGGGTTCGATTCCCAGTATCCCATATGGTCCTCTGAGCACTGCCAGGGGTGATTCCTGAGTGCAGAACCAGGAGTGACCCCTGAACATTGCCAGCTGTGACCCATAAAGCAAAAAAAAAGCAGAACTATGATATAATTCATAAATCCTACCATAGGCATATGTCCAAAGGACTTTGTTAAAGAGATATCTAAACTCCCATGCCCATTGCAGTGTTATAAAAGGAAGGAACAGAAGGAGAGAGAAACTTCAACTTTGCATCTCCATTGATAGTTTAAAACACCCTTTTAAAAAACAAACATGTCTTAACCATCAAGTGATACTTTATTTGGAAAGGTTTGAAAATCTCTGAATTGATGAACTGCCACCTAGCTTTCTCTTCAACACCATCTCCACAACTCTGACCTAGCCTGACTTGACTAGGCTTACAAACATATCCAAAACACAGATCTTCCTCTATGGCATCGACCACTTTACACATGAGTTTCCATCTAGGTTGGACCTCTGTAGTTTCATCAACTTCCCAAAAAGATTTGACATCATTCCAAACCTCACAGATCTACCAGAGTGATCATTTAAGAATACTTATAATCTTTGAAAGATAAGGTTGCTCCACACAATAGAAACTAACCATGATTTTAGAAGTGTGCTCACAAGCATACATAGGAATGTCTCCTATCTGAAAATGCTATATTTTATTATCACCTCCTTTCAATTTTTTCTTATTCTTTGTCCCACTCACCTTATCCCACAGTCTTCTAAAGTCAGTCTCATACTGGTACAGTTTGCCAACTCCAATCTTTTCTGGTTGGGTCTATTAAACAGAGCTGGAGCCGTCCCCAGTATCTTCACAAATGGCATTTCCATTAACATTTCTATTTTGGTTCATTGGACACCTAAAGATTTCCCACCAAGATTTACATTGACTATTTTAAGAAAATGCTTTTAAAAAGCCAACGCAATAGCTAAGTTTAAACCCAACTTTCTCAAGGGATGATTAAAAGAAATATACAAAGTTTTTTTTAAAGAACCTTTGTAAGTTCAAAATAACATTCCAAAAGGAGTCACTAGAAAAACATTCAGAGTAAGAAGAGGAAAAATTATTTTTGTATTTGTGGTCAACCTGACTTCATCCTAAGTGTGTTCTATGTTTGGTCTTTGACACCAAAAATTAAATCACCATAAAAGTCAGATAGTAATTGAGAGACAGATGAGTTGTACTCTTTATTTCTAGAATATTTACAACAGAGGGAGGAGTTTATCCTGTCTCTATCCATTATTCAATAGAACAAGTATAAATTAAAGATTTTGACAAATGGCGGATCAAAAGAAAAGCTTTGGATATTCTCTTAGATCTTGGAGGACATAATCAGAGTCATTTCTGAATTATACCAACTGGAACTTTCCACCAGACTGATGAATTTCTCTAATGCCATAACCCGATGGAATGTATGATAAGCAAGGAAAGCTGCCAACCAAGAGGATAAACCACAGATGATTACTTTAGCAAAAATTTAGAGTTGAAGCAATTGTGTTTCCCCAAGTATGAACCTCTGCTGGACTAGCAAGATGAGTGGTATATTAGTTAGGACTAGATTTGCTACTAAAATTCAAAAATTCCAAAAGATCCTTGCCATTAAAAAGAGTCTGGGTACACTAGAAAGAGGTATGGTGCTGCCACTGTATCACCAGGGATTCTGATCTTGACTGCTTCCTGGAGAATGTGATTTATACCTATATTTATATTTATATCTATAATATATATATTTATATATATGTTTATATCTATATATCTATATATAATCTATAGATTTATATCTATAATCTAATTATCTCATGATTATAGATAGATAATCCAGCTGATATTTATCATGACTGCATTTTAAATAGGAGACAAGAGGAAAGTCAGAGTGGCATTCACTGCCTTTTAGGCAATTTTCCAAGAGTCCCGCATGGCACTTCTTTTATAACTCATGGAATAAAGTATAATCATGTGTTGTTTATTAGCCTTCAGTTAACAAGGTTGGGTTGCCTGTTCAGAAGGATATTTATTCAGGGCTGGATCCATAGTGCAGTGTTAGGTGCTTTCCTTGCACACGGCTGACAGGCCCAATCTCTGGCACCACACATGGTCCCCAGAGTACCACCAGGAGTTATCCTGAACACAGAGCCAGAATTGAGCCTTGAGCACCACGAGGTGTGGCTCCAAAATAAAACAAACAGGGTAGGGTGCTTACCATGCATGCAGCCCACCCAGGTTCAATTTCCAAACCCTGGCAGGGGGAAGCCCTGAACACCACCAGGTGTTACCCAGACACCTCTTCCTTTAAAAAAAAAGTGAGAGATATTCATATAGTGAACCCTTTAATACCTTCCAGAGGCAGGTAACAATCTTCCTAAAATCTGCAGAATATTATTAATATTTTCCCACTCTTGGACATAAAAATGACCTGTAAGCTTGGATAAATGCTATTTCTCATGAACTGTCTCCAAAAATCATTATAAAAATATAGCTCAATTGTTGTCTAATAATGATGTGGTATTTGTTCTAAAATCCACTTTTGAGGAAAACTAAGAAAATTGTTAGCTTCTGGAGATTATTTCCCAAGAGTCTATAGTATTCATACCCAGAGATTTCAAGACTATTATATTATTATTTACAATGGTTTACAGGGTACCATTCGGGTCCAAAGTGTGTAATTAATGGGGAAGTGCAGATAACAAAATCTGTACTAAAGATGCATTTCCATAGCAAGCATGAAGGATATGACAGTTTCAGAATCTGACAATTTCAAGTTTGACTACATGCTCCTAGTATGAGGCTGTTTTGCACAGCAGAGTGTGGATTTTTCAACGTTCTGGACAACAGCTGTTTACAAAGCTGATGACAGAACAGGCTGGAATATACTCAATCATCATTACATATTTGAGGTAACTTTTCTAGATGCCTTAGTTCTTGACAAAAAAAAAATTAAGTGGGTCTTCGACCTTTAAGATTGTCTTTCAATTTCAGCATAAGATACTTGAAAGGTTTTATAAAAATGCAACATAATAATATATTTGAGAATAAGTGTATACAGGCTTATTTGAGAATAACTGCATATTTAATTTATACACTATGCTGGTCACAAAAATTGCTGACTGAATCTATTACAACTGACTCCAACAAAATAACTCTGGTGAGGGTTTTTAAGATCTCATGTTTCTGCATACACTACTAAAAGCAAATCCTGAGCCCTAAGCTAAAAGTAGTCCCTGAAAATTATCAGTTGTAGCTAAAAGAATTATTTTAGATTTTTTTCCAGATGTATGAAAGTTGACTAACTGTAAGATTATTCTAAGTGTTTAATATGTTGCGCGCACGGAAGAGCCTGGCAAGCTTCCCGTGGCGTATTCGATATGCCAAATACAGAAACAATAGCAGGTCTCATTCCCCTTGCCCTGAAAGAGTCTCCAATCATTGGTAAAGATGAGTAAGGAGAGGCTGCTAAAATCTCAGGACTGGGACAAATGGATACATTACGGGTGCCCAATTGATGAGCAACGGGATGACAATGATACAGTGATACAGTGATCTTATTCATCTTAGAGTGAAGATTCCTTACCAGACTCTCTATATTTCTCTTACCTCCCAGTCCCTGACAACCATTTTTCTACTTCCTGTTTCTGAGTTCAATTGTTTCTACTCTTTTAAACACTTATTAACGTAAGAAAAGTGTCTCCTTCATGGCCTCTTCCTTATCCTTCTGTTCAAAGGCACACAACCTGATGTACATAAATTGATTCAAGAACCCCCTGGAATTGCATGTCAAGTTGTGAATTATTATGTAGTTGCATAAGGATCAGGATGCTCATTTCATTCTGAAAAAAGTCTGTGTTCCTCAGAACTCTAACTTGGGCCAGAGAGGCTCAGTAATAGGGTGCATGCCTCCTATGTGTAAGACCAAGGGTTCATTATAAATCAAAGCTAAGTGAAACTAACAATAACCTTGCCACAGAGATAGTTTGGAGGGCTACACAAGAGGTCAAAGCATCCTGTACACAATGAGAAAATCCTGGGCACCTACCAGCTGTGGTCAAAAACAAACAAAGCGTCTCTTTTAAAAAAAATAAAGATAGTTTTTATTTAAAAAATAAAATTTACTTAATAAGATATGAAGGGAGAGAAAGACAGCACCTACATGCTAAAGAGAGAATACAAACTTCTCCAGAGTGGAAAAAAAATAGATACACAGAAGCAAGCAAACAAGATGTGTGTTCAAGAGAGAACAACACAAGCTTATATAGCAAGTCAAAAATCATCTTTAAATATCCCGAGGAGTTGGAGCACATACTTTAAATTCAGGAGACCCAGGTTCAATCCCCAAAAGCAATTAATCACATTGCCAGGAGTAATCCTGCAGCACACGCTGAAAGTAGCCCCTGAGCAAGAGCTGGAGAGATAGCTTAACCTACTTTAGTACATGTTCTGTATGTGGGACCCCAGGTTCCATCCCCAGAACTATATGATCCCCTGTACCACTCGCAGTAACCATTAAGCACAGCCGGGTATAAGCCAAAAAACAAAACAAAAAAATAGAATGAAAATATGGCTGCCTTAACACTTCATATGTTAACAGTACCCAAAACAGAACACACCGTTTGTGTCTTTGCCTCTATAAATGCCAGAGGATGAAAATGGAAACTAGGTAGGGCGAACAGTATAAACAATCTGGCGAACTCCTACTTACACTAAATATTAAAACACAGAGCCTACCCTCTCTATAAAATTTGATAACTCCTCTACACAGATTAGGCTTATTTGCACTGATGATCTGCACATTCATTATTTCATCATGTCAAGCTGTAACTCTTCTAATTCCTCAGTTACACCTACATTATCTCATATTATATACTATATGATTCTATGGACATCATGCCAAACAATAACGTGTTTTTCTTTCTACTGGTCTGTGAATCTTCTAAGGTTTTGATGATTGTGACTTTTCACAGTTGCATCCTAGTACCACAGTCAGCCTATTTCAATGATTTGTCACTGAATAGATGTATTGATCAATGCTCAGTTGGACCAATGGATCCTTTCCTTTAATTGCCAATTTTGCATTATCAACAAATCTATTTATCTTATTTATGTAGTTAATAATTTTCTTAATTCAGGGCTAATATTATGGCAATGACTGAAACTACTGCTTATTTAGGCTTTGAAATAAGTAATTCTGATTAATTGAACACTTATCCATTCATTTCTATTTTTTTCGGGACAAATTCAAGACCTAAAATTTATTCTGTAAATGTGCCTTACTAGGTTCCTGAGTAACAGATGGTATATTCTCTTTAGGAGAGGCTATTTCATTCTTCTTCTTTTTATAGAAAATAAAAACTTCTAACATTAATCTTATTTGATTCTAGTGCCACTTCTTGAAAAGCTGATTTTGCTTCATTTATTTTAAATTGTTTTCTATTTGTTGTCAACCTCTATCCTAAACAGTAACCAGTTTTTTTTAAAATTGTCTATTTGGTTCCTTCCTGAGACTATATTGCATTGCATATTTTCATGTTTTAAATTTCCATACTCCATACCTACTCCAAGAGCAGAATAACTTCTTCATGTTGACAACACATGAGAATTAAAAGTGGTAGAAGAAAGAGTGAATTTGTCAACCTCATACAGCATTTTGAAAATGATTCAGTTTTTGTAGAAATGGTGGGTTCCTGAGGCAAAAATAAATTTAAAAAAAATGTCTATACTCTCCAAAGTCATCTCAAAACGATTTCAAGATTTTTATGAAACAGAGAAACCAAATGGGTCTTGATGTGTTTTACCATGACACATTAAGTCCAATCAATGCAACTTTAAGGTTTGGAAAATGCTAATAAAGGCTTAATGGTGAAGAGAGGAAAACAGAGGTCAAGAGTGAAAAAAAAATTTGTTTTGTTTTTGTTTTGCAGCCACACCCAAAGATACTCAGGGATTGATTACTCCTGACTCTGCCCTCAAGAATTACTCCTAGTGAAGCTCAGGGGACCATATAGAATGCTAGGGAATGAACCCTAGTCGGCCAGTGCAAAGCAAGAGACATACCTAGTGTATTATCTCTCCAGCACCAGAAAGAAGTCTTTTGTTGTTGCTTAGCACCACACAATCACAATAAAGTCTCACTTGAGTACCATAAGCTAACAAAATGAAAACTTCCCGAGAGAAGTTTACAAGAGCTTTCCCTCGGTTGATTTTAAAATTAAGTACAAAAAATATCATGTCTTAAATAATAATATAATAGATAGATAATAGATATATAGATAGATTGTAGATAGATAGATGACAGATGGGCACCAAATGCGAATTAGCTAAGAAATAGAGAAAGAAGTAAATGGGAGAAGCTAAAAAGACAAGACAGAAGTGAGGGAGAGAGAACAATATTTGGAAAAATATCCAGCTCTGCCTTAATAATGATTGACATTACTAAGAAATTAGAACAATTGAGCTTTCTGATCACGTCATGGGCTTACTATATCCCCCTCAAAAATCTATATATTGAAAGACAAATCCCAATGAGATAGTATTTGGGAAGTAATTGTTTCAGAAAGATGAAGCCCTCATAAACTACATGTGAGTCCATTATCAATTTCCCATCTTCCAGAAGCAAGTTCATGTTGTTTTCAAGTCACGCAGTCCATGATATTCTGGTTTAGCATCATAAATAATGAAGACACTATGGAACTTCTATTCAACTCCTAATCAGAAGTCAGCTGCTAAAAAATCTTGCTCTGTACTCTGTACTCCTTGTCCATGCCACAGTCTCATGATAAAGCATTTAGGAATACCTGTTTCAGCCAGCCAGCCTCACTCATCCATGACCTCTATTTAAATTGTCTGACATATGTAACTTGGCATTCTCTCTCCATGCTGCCTACTCCTAGAAATGTCACCTCTAAGGCCCTAGTCAAGGATTGTTCCCTACCATTCATCATGCTTCCTGCTGGAAATGCAACAGATTTGCTTCTGACTGCTTCAGTATCTATGTTATGTACTAAACTGAAAAAAGTCCTGGTAGAATGTGGCAAGATGAATATGCATGAACTTTGATCTCAGGATCCATGAGTTCAACAGCAATTTACTGTAACACAAAAATTCAAGTGAAATGAGCTGTTATTGGAGGGATATATAGGGTAGAAATGAAGGCTAATGCTGAATGGATACAGGCACTTCTGATTTCATTGCTGTTAAAGCTAGAAGTTTCATATAAACCCTGACATTCTAGAGAAATATATTCTAGTTTTGGCAATTTTATAAGACAGAAATTTTTATTATTTTTAAGATGGAAAAAGTATACACTTTCATGAATATATATAAACTATATGAATATATATGTCCAACTGTGAATCTTATTCTATGAGGCAAGGCTATAATAATAGACGTCATTTAACAGAAAATATACTCTAAATAAATATCCCTTCCCACAAATTCTAATCTAATCCTAAACTTTGCCTCTAGTCAAGAGGACAGCATAGTGAAAAGCCTGAATTTGAGGTAAATTGTGTCAGGAAAAGGAATAGATGCAACCATGTGACACTCGCTCCAGTCCCTCCAGTCCCACAGCTGTAGGGTGTTTGCCTTGCATGAGGCCGACCTGGGTTCAATTCCTCCATCCCTCTCGGAGAGTCTGGCAAGCTACCCGTGAGATATTCAATATGCCAAAAACAGTAACAACAATTCTCACAATGGAAACATTACTGGTGTCCACTCGAGCAAATCGATGAACGGTGCTACAGTGCTACACTCAGTCCTAGCTGTTACAGATCAGTAGTTGTCAATTAAATCCCTCTCAATATTTATTCTCAAAGAAAAGATCACATATTCTACATTGGGGTATGTGGATTTAGTTGAGGATAGATGGTAGTGGTGAGATACATTGCCATGGTGGTTCTCAAGAATTGTATCTGGCTCTTTGCTCAGAGATTACTCCTGGTGATGCTCAGGAAACCATACGTAATGCTAGGGATGGAATCAGGCTGACTGCATACAAGGGAAATCCTTACATTCTGTGCATAAATTTTTATCCCCTTTAAAGATGTGGGCAATAAGATAACTTAGCTTCATCATCTCAAGGAAAAACAAAACTCCTGAGATTACGGTCAGAATTAAGGAGAAGAGAGTGAAGTTTTCACCCTCCTCAAGTATAAAATTTAAGGAGATGATAAAAATCTCAGTAATTAAAACATAAAGTTTGGATGCTGTGTTTTTAATATTGAGAATTATAAATAAAAGAACTAAAGGCCAACACAGTTGGGATTAGAGTTAGCAGAGCGAGATAAGTCATGCAAGGTTGGATTTTGACCTAAAATTTTGAAATGAAGATTATATTTTTGTTTAAAGTTTGACTTTTTATTATAGCATTTTATGTTTAAAATTTGTGGAATGTAACATTAAAGCATTTTACATGTCTACTACTGGGTTTTCTACATCTCAAATGTTTCCACAAGGCAAAAAATGTTTCCCAATCTACTGGGATATGGGAAGGCGTCTATTTCAGTCACACCCCAATCTATCATTTCCCCTTGCTTAATCCTACCTGCTTTTCATCTTACTATAGGAATTATTCCTAACCCATTCTGTGTAAATCTCTCACAGTCAAATTTATCAGTGAAGTTTCCCAGGGAACCAGGCTGGAGGGAGGCAGGGGATGTGTGTTATAGATAGCTTTTAGGGTGGTAACACCTGGGTCGGAAGCTGAGCCACACAACTTACTAAAAACCATAAATGAGAACAATATCTCTATGGTTCGTTTAAGCCTGGGTCACTGTGAAGAGCAAGTAACCTAATCTGGTAAAGAAGTTAGTTTAAACAAGTAATAGGTTTTAAAGAAATTTTGTATACCTCCCTCTATTCTGTCTTTGGCTTTCAAGCACTGTGATCTGTCACAAAACTGGAAAAGTTCAGTTTTTTCCTCACTTCAGGAAAAGAGATGAGGCCTGGCATCATAGGTTTTGCCAAATCAGTAGAAATCCTTCTCCACAAGCTAAAAAAAACACACTTTATCACTTGGCTAGTGATAATATGACCAGCCACTCCCTGGCAAAATCTGTAATATGTGAGGTCTTCCTTCTTAGTTGTCTATAAACATCTGAGATTAGGGACAATTAGGCACTGGTGTGCCTGCCATTCTTCTGTCAGTGGAATAGGACAACCTGATGTGCTTATATTGAGAGCCAGATATCATCTGTCAGCTACCATCTCAGGAATCCATAGGCTCATTTGGACCCAACGTCAATCTCAGGAGTGTTATCTGTTTCCTTCAAATGCCTCTAATTGCCTGCTTCTCACAGATAGGGAAATACAGCATCTCATTTACTCAATGACTAGAAAAGGATTCATAAATAGAAAGAAACTAAGATAGAAACTAAGGAACTTTGACATCATGGAATGTCAAAGAAATCAAGAAAACCAGATAGAGGATATAAGGAACTTCAAAACTTCCAAAAGGGAAAAGAGAATAAACATGCATCTAAGAGATAAGCAAAACTAGAAACCACAAACTTACGATGGGATGTGCTCATCTTCCAGAAAGTTACCTGTCAAAATTCATTAGGGCTTAAGTTCACCTCTACCATTAAGTATTTCTCTTGCACAAATATTCTTCTCCTGCCCCCCCCCAACCCAATTAGGAGCAATTTCTAGTTTATTTCTATAACTAGAAATAGTATTCTTGTTTCCCAGGTGATTGACCTTAAGTTTAAATGGTTTGTGTATTATATTAAATTTCTGTCTTTCCCATAATGTGTTTTGGATATGAACAGTTTTAACAGAAAAAAAGTAGTCATAATCAAAGAAAATAACAAATGTGCAAGAGAGGTGGCTTTTGATGAGAAAGATTGTGAAAGAAGAAAATCACATGTTCCCACAAACTAGAAATCACAAAGGGAGATCCAACGGCCACACTTGTCTCCTATTTGGCAGCTAAGACCTGAATGTTGGTGGCTGATATGTGCATTCCCCACTGAACTACACTTTCAGTTATTTTCTGTCTTAACTCTGCATTTATACAAACTCCTTGGTTCATAAGGTCATTAGAATTGGTGTCCTCCTTTGTGGCAGTCTATGCACAGCTGCTTCCCTCTTCGAATAATATCTTCATTTCCAAAATACAAAAAGACTATGGGAAAAGTGAGAGTCTTACCTAATTCCTTAGTTATCTTCTTAAATACACATAAAGTGCCAAATTCATATCTAGAAAAAGAGGGGACATAGCATTTAGTGAGTATCCACCATAAAAAAAGGACTTAGTCTGTTTAATCCCCAAACCACTTTAATATTAATTTCATTAATTTCAATGTGAGGTGCTTGAGACTAGGGACGTTAGGCAATTTTTCCAAAGCCAGAGAGTTGTCTGGAAGATATCAGATTTAGATTTCGAACACATATGTATCTCCCATACCCTTAATATTTACATGACTTAAAATCAGCCGGGGAGGGACAGCATCACACAGAGTGGTGGGCAGGACCATGAGAGAGTGACACATGCTCTGAATAGAACAGGTGTTTGCATGTAAGTAACTCCTTGCAGGAGTTAATTTGAAGGAAGGCAGCGAGTTTTGTGTAAATAATCCAAGGAATTTCTCATTTTTCTTGGGATAAATGTAAAATTTTA
Source organism: Sorex araneus (assembly GCF_027595985.1). Classification (NCBI taxonomy): domain Eukaryota; kingdom Metazoa; phylum Chordata; class Mammalia; order Eulipotyphla; family Soricidae; genus Sorex; species Sorex araneus. The sequence goes on from NC_073307.1 coordinate 75,592,190, forward strand.
ATCATACACAGAAATGCAAATCAAATCAAAGACCTGGAAATTAAAGGGCTCAACGTTGAACAACAAGTGGGTTAGAGAGGAAATCAAGGAAGAAATCAAAAGATTCATGAGGGGCTGGAGCGATAGCACAGCGGGTAGGGGATTTGCCTTGCACGTGGCCGACCTAGTTTCGATTCCCAGCATCCCATATGGTCCCCTTAGCACTGCTAGTGATAATTCCTGAGTGCAGAGCCAGGAATAACCCCTGTGCATTGCCGGTTGTGACCCAAAAAGAAAAAAAAAATTATGAAAACAAATGAGAATGAAGACACGAGCTACCAGACCATGTGACACATACCTAAAACAATGTTAAAGGGAAATTTTATAGCTCTGCAAGCGTTCCTCAGGAAGGAAGGAAGGGTCCAAATAAATAACTTGACTTCACAGCTTAAGATCTTAGAAAATGACCAACAAAAGGAGCCCAAACCAGGCAGGTAGAAATAAATAATAAAGTCCCAGGCCCGCAGTTGCGGGCCCGCTCGGAACACCCCAGCCCCGCCTGGCAGGTCTCAGTCATTCGCCCACAGCGCCTGACCCCTCCCTCCCGTGTCTGACAGGTTACGGGCGTGTCCTCTCGTTAGGGGGCGTGGCCTCAAAGGTGGGCGTGGCCTCTTTCCAGAGCGGCTGCTAACGCTGCCGCAATTGTTTTATTTTTTTTTTTTTACCATTCCATGCATTGTCCTTTGGCCACATTGATAGAACCCATTCCTCTGAAGAACTCACTCATCATCTTAGTCACTATATGTTAATAGTCAACTAACCTAGCCTATCCTAATTTCACGAAAACTGTCAGTGAACACATCAAGTTGCACAGAAAAGTCCTTTGTAAAAAGAGCATAGGCCCACATCTTCAGTTGAGGCCCCTCCCAAGCTAAGGACAGCTCCAGATAGTAAAGCCCATAACAACATGAAGAAACAGAGAAAATCCCCACCACCAGGAGAGAGCCAAGAAAATATCTCACTAACCTCAGCAGTGAACTCCCAGAATACAACCTCCTCTCAAATAAAGAATTCAGAGAGGAAATTGTGAGGATGGTCCACGAACTCAAAGCAACTATGGAACGAACTTCCAATAAATTAAGGGAGGATATGGATGCAGCATTGGAACGCTCCACCAAGATAATCCAGGAAGAAATGAGAGCAGAAATTTCAAAACTAAGAACAGAAGTCACACAACTAAACGAATCAGTAGATGAAATAAAAAACTCGGTAGGAGCCCTCAATAGTCGAATGACTACAGCCAAAGACAGAATCAGTGAGCTTGAAGATGAGCTGCACAAAGCATATAGGCAACAACAAATAATGGCAAAAGACCTCAAAATGGCTCTAGAGAGAGTTAGAATCCTAGGGAATGACCACAGGAGAAACAACAAAAGAATCCTGGGAGTGCCAGACCCACACGGAACTAATCCCAATGAAAAAAACACCATTAAAGACATCATTGCTAAAAAATTCCCAGAGCTAGAGAATGCAGACATCCAGATCCAAAGGAGTCCGAAGGGTGCCAGCTAAAATGGACCCAAATAGAAAATCCCCAAGGCATATCATAATCAGAATGATGGATGCTGTGGATAGAGACACAATACTGCAAGCAGCAAGATCAAAGAAGGAGATCATATACAAAGGTGCACCCCTTAGATTCACAGCAGACCTATCAGAAGAAACCCTCCAAGCCCAAAGACAATGGTGGGATATAGTGAAAAAACTTAATGAAATGAATGCCTCAACAAGAATACTCTACCTGGCTAAACTCTCAGTTAAACTTGAAGAAACCATACATTATTTCACAGACAACCAACAGCTCAGGAACTTCATAGACTCAAAACCAAATTTAAAAGAAACTCAAAGGGCTACTATAAGACAAGGAAAAAACCTACAAGAACAACAAACACTACAGAAAAATGACACAAAATCCCATGATAATAATTTCTCTTAATGTTAACAGTCTAAGTGCACCAATCAAGAGGCACAGAGTGGCAAAATGGATTCGGAAACTAAACCCAACTTTCTGCTGCCTACAAGAAACACATCTGAATAGTCAGAACAAACACAGACTCGAAATCAAAGGATGGAAAATAATCCTGCAAGCAAACAGCCCCCTCAAAAAAAAAGCAGGGGTGGCCATACTAGTATCCGATAGCATAGATTTCAGGCTGAAAAAGATCAGAAGGGACGGCGAAGGTCATTTTCTATTCATGAAGGGATATGTACAACAGGAAGAAATCACACTCCTAAACGTATACGCACCTAATGAACGACCAGCTAAATACTTAAAAGAACTCCTAACAGAATTTAAGGAGAACATAACTAACACCACGATAGTAGTTGGAGATTTCAACACTGCCTTATCACCTCTGCATAGATCTACAAGAACAACACTCAGCAAGGAAACAATGGCCCTGAAGGAAGAAATGGAGGAGACAGGGCTAATAGACCTATACAGGGCTATACACCCCCCCAAAAAAAGAATACACATTCTTTTCCAGTGCACACGGGACGTTTTCCAAAATAGACCATGTTCTGGGCCACAAATTATACCTTAATAGAATTGGGAAGATAGAAATTGTATCAACTATCTTTTCAGACCATGATGCATTGAAGATGGAAGTTAATCACGCACAGACGCAGAGAACCAAATCAAACACTTGGAAATTAAACAACTCACTATTGAACAATGATGGGTCACGAAGGAAATCAAGGAAGAAATCAAGAGATACCTCGAAACAAATGAGAATGAAGACACAAGATACCAGAACCTATGGGACGCAGCTAAAGCTGTGTTAAGGGGAAAATTTATGGCTCTGCAAGCCTTCCTCGGAAAGGAAGAAAGGGCCTATATAGGTAGCTTGACTTCGCAGCTCAAGATATTAGAAGAGTACCAGCAAAAGGAACCCAAACCAGATCAAAGGAAAGAAATAATAAAACTTAGAGCAGAAATTAACGATATGGAAACCCAAAAAACAATCCGAAAGATCAATGAAACAAAGAGCTGGTTCTTTGAGAAAATAAATAAGATTGATAAACTGGTAGCAAGACTCACAAAGAAAGAAAGAGAGAAAACCCTAATAAACCGAATCAGAAATGAAAAAGGGGGACATCACAACAGAAACCAAGGAGATTCAAAGGATCATCAGAGACTACTTTGAAAGTCTGTATGCCACGAAACAAGAGAACCTAAAAGAAATGGACGAATTCCTTGACTCCTACAATCTCCCAAGACTGAGCCAAGAAGATGTGAAATACCTGAATAGGCCCATAAATATCAAGGAAATCGAAACTGTAATCAAAAGTCTTCCCAAAGAGAAAAACCCAGGTCCAGTCAGATTCACTGGCGAATTCTTCCAAACATTTAAAGAAGACTTGTTGACAGTTCTCCTCAAGCTTTTCCAGGAAATTGAAAAGACAGGAACCCTTCCGAACAGTTTCTATGAGGCACATATCTCCTTAATACCAAAAGCAAACAAAGACACCACTAACAAAGAAAACTATAGACCAATATCCTTGATGAACACTGATGCGAAGATCCTCAACAAAATACTAACAAATAGAATCCAACAACTCATCAAAAAGATCACACACCGTGACCAAGTGGGATTCATCCCGGGGATGCAAGGATGGTTTAACATTCGCAAATCCATCATTTCAACAAAAGTAAAGATAAAAACCATATGATCATATCAATAGATGCAGAGAAAGCATTTGACAAGATCCAACACCCATTCATGATAAAAACTATCACCAAAATTGGTTTTGGGGAGGGAACTTTTCTCAAGATAGTCAAAGCCATCTACCACGAACCTATGGCAAGCATTATCATCAATGGAGAAAAACTAAGGGTTTTTCCTTTAAGATCGGGGACAAGACAAAGATGCCCACTCTCATCACTTCTCATTAATATAGTACTGGAAGTATTAGCAATAGCCATCAGGCAAGAAAAAGATATTAAGGGGATTCAGATCGGAAAGGAAGAAATCAAGCTCTCACTATTCGTAGACGATATGATACTATACCTAGAGAAACCTAAAAGCTCTAGTAAGAAACTCTTAGAAACAATTGACCTATACAGTAAAGTCTCAGGCTATAAAATCAATACCCAAAAATCCATGGCCTTCCTATATGCAAACAATGAGACAGAGGAAAGGGACATGAAAAAAGCAGTCCCGTTCACAATTGTGCCCAGAAAACCAAATACCTTGGAATCAGCTTAACTAAAGAAGGACCTCTACAAAGAAAACTATAAAACGCTACTCCATGAACTAAAAGAGGACATGAGGAAATGGAAACATATCCCCTGCTCATGGATAGGGAGAATAAACATTGTCAAAATGGCAATACTCCCCAAAGCATTATACAGATTTAACGCGATATCTATAAGGATACCCATGGCATTCTTCAAAGAAACGGATCAAGCATTCCTGACATTCATATGGAACAACAAACGCCCATGGATAGCTAAAACAATTCTTGGGAAAAAGATGATGGGAGGCATCACCCTCCCCAACCTTAAACTCTACTACAAAGCGGTAACAATTAAAACAGCATGGTACTGGAACAAAGGGAGAGCCGAAGACCAATGGAACAGGGTGGAATATCCCTACACACAACCTCAAGTGTATAATCATCTAATCTTTGATAAGGGAGCAAGAGATGTGAAGTGGAGCAAGGAAAGCCTCTTTAACAAATGGTGCTGGCACAACTGGACAACCACATGCAAAAGAATGGGCTTAGACCTCGACCTGACACCATGCACAAAAGTCAGATCAAAATCGATTAAATACCTCAATATCAGACCACAAACCATAAGGTACATTGAAGACAAGGTTGGCAAAACCATCCACGATATTGAAGATAAAGGTATCTTCAAAGATGACACGCAACTGGATAACCAAGTGGAAACAGCGATCAACAACATTAATCTAAAAAGCTTCTGCACGGCAAAAGATACAGTGACCAGAATACAAAGACTATCTACAGAATGGGAAAGAATTTTTACACAATACCCATCAGATAAGGGGTTGATATCAATGGTATATAATGCACTGGTTGAACTCTACAAGAAGAAAACATCCAACCCCATCAGAAAATGGGGCGAAGAAATGAACAGAAACTTTACCAAGGAAGAGATATGAATGGCCAAAAGGCACATGAAAAAGTGCTCTACATCACTAAGCATCAGAGAGATGGAGATCAAAGAACCATGAGATACCACCTCACACCGCAGAGGCTAGCACACATCCAAAAGAACAAAAGCAACCACTGTTGAAGAGTATGTGGGGAGAAAGGGACCCTTCTACACTGCTGGTGGGAATGCGGACTAGTTTAGCCCTTTTGGAAAACAATATGGACGATTCTCAAAAATTTAGAAATTGAGCTCCCATTTGACCCAGCAATACCACTGCTGGAAATATATCCCATAGGAGCAAAAATGTATAGTCTAAATGACATCTGTACTTATATGTTCTTCGCAGCACTGTTTACAATAGCCAGTAAACAGGGCACAGGGAAAAAACCCGAGTGCCCTAGAACAAATGACTGGTTGAAGAAACTTTGATACATCTATGCAATGGAATACTATGCAGCTGTTAGAAAAAATGAGGTCATGAAGTTTACATATAAGTGGATCAGCCTGGAAAGTATCATGCTAAGTGAAATGCGTCAGAAAGAGAGGGACAGACATAGAAAGATTGCACTCATCTGTGGGATATAGAATAACAATAGGAGACTAACACCCAAGAATAGAAGTATATAATACCAGGAGGTTGGCTCCATAGCTTGGAAGCTGGCTTCACATGCTGGGGAAAGGCAGCCAGGATAGAGAAGGGAACACCAAGTAAAATGTGGTTGGGGACCCCGCACGAGAAGAGAGAAGCATACTGAAAGTAGACTAGAGACTGAACACGATGGCCATTCAATACCCCTATCCCAAACCATAACACCCAAAAGAAGAGAGAACAAAATGGAATACCCTGCCACAGAAGCAGGGTGGGGTGGGGTGGGGGACGGGAGTGGAGTGTGGGAGGGATACTGGATTCATGGTGGTGGATAATGGACACTGGTGGAGGGATGTGTTCTCAAACATTGTATGAGGGAAACACAAGGATGAATATGGGTAAATTTGTAACTGTACCCTCACAGTGACTCACTTATTAAAAAATAAATTTTAAAAAATGCTCTTCATCACTAACTATCCAGGAGATGCATATAAAAACAATTAAATATCACCTCACACCACAAAGACTGGCACACATCCAAAAATTCAAAAGCAACCAGTTTTGGCATGGATGTGAGGAGAAAGTGACTGTCCTTCACAGAAAACTATAAATTGAGTTCCCATTTGACCTAGCAATACCACTTCTGGGAATATAAACTGGGAGTCCAAAAATACAAAGCATAAACACCATCTTCCTCCCATGTTCATTGCAGCACTATTCACCATAGCCAGAATCTGAAAATAACCTGAGTGCACAAAAACAGATGAACAGAAAAAGAAGCTATGGCACATCTACACAATGGAATACCATGCAGCTGTCAGAAGAATGAAGTAATGATAGTTGACTATAAATAGATGGACATGAAGAGTATCATTCTGAGTGAAATGAGTTGGAAGAAGAGGGACAGAGATAGAATGTCTGCATTCATCTGTGATATAAAAAATATGTATAGTAGAGGACTAATATTCATGGCCAGGGAAAAGAGGGGTTAGGAGGACTGGAACTAACCACAAGTGTGTGGGGGGCTGAGGATAGGTAAGGAGACAGGTATGGCAATAACAGCTGGAATGATCACACTGGACAAGATCCGACTGTTAAAAGTAGGTAAAGGGATATTCTTGATAACCTTTAAGTATCAATATTGAAAACCATAATGTCCACAAGGGGGTGGGAGGAGAGGATAGGTGCCTACCATAGAGGCAGGCAAGGGGTGGGGAGTGTTTTCCAGAACAATTGGATCAGTTAATGTTCCTACTGAAAGTAGATGAGGTGAGGGTTATTTTTTCACCCAATTCCCAATTAAAACACCCAATTGTTTTAATTCTTTATTATCTGTACCAGTTGTACTATTATGAGGTGATATTATTTTTATCTGAATTTCCCTGATGATGAATAATGCCAAGGATTTTTTCAGATGCCTTCTGACCATCTATATCTTGTTTTTGAGAATGTTTCTCTTCATCTCTTGCCGCACATTTTTAAACGAGTTTTAAAAAACTGATTTACAAAGTTGTTAATAATTGAGTTTTAGGCATAAAATATTTCAACACCAATCCCACTATACCCATATTTCCTCCACACACTCTGTTCCTGCCCCATCCCCTGCAGGTAAACTTGACAGGCACATTACAAAGTTCCAGTGGTTTCAGCTAAGAGTTCATGCTTTCAGTGTTGTTGAATCTGTATTTTGAATATAGAGCTATATTACTCACCAGATCAGCAGTATAACTGAGCCCTGTTGCCTGTCTGCCCATTACTTCTCCTTTTCTTCTTTCCTTGATTTCTTTCCTTCTCTGCCCATCTTCTCTCAGAATACTGGAGTTAAGGGTGATCTAGGAATCCCCCCATACTACAATAAATTTCCTCCTCCAGTATTCTATGTAATTTAGATAAAAGAGATCATCCAGCATATGACTTTCTTCTTCTGGTGTAACTCACTCAACATGATATCTTCAAGCTCCAAACAGTCTGCAAAAATTGCATGATTTCATAATTCCTTGTGTGGCATGTATATGTACCACACCTTCACAATTCATTTATCTGTAGTTGGACAACTCTGTTAGGCCCATATCTTAGCAATTGTACTAAGTGAAGCGATGACTAATGGTGTGTGAGCAATGACTAATGGTATGCATATATCCTTTTGAGATATTTTAGGTCCAGGGTAGATGCCCAAAAGTGGAATTGCTAGGTCATATAATAGTACAGTTCTAAGTTTACTGAAAACTTTCCATATTGTTTTTAACAAGGGTTGTATTAGACAACAATTCCACCAGCAGTGGATGAGAGTTCCTTTTCACCACTTCTCTACCAACACAGATATATTTTTGATATATGCCACCCTCACTGGTATAAGATAGTATCCTATCATCTTCTTGAGTTGGGTTTATCTGATGATAAGTGATGCTGAGCATTTTTTTCATGTGCTTACTAGAACATCCACCATGATTGCTCTAGCCATGATTTCTATTACTATGTTGAATAAAAATGGAGAGAGTTACAGGTACATCCTTGCCTTGTACCTGATCTCAGAGGGAATTTTATCCATTTTTTATCATTAATATTTGGTTGGTTTTTTTCTTACAAAATTATATACCAGTGACATAGATATTTGTATATATATATATATGTAGATAGATACAGATAAATATCAGTGCCTTAAATATCCTATATATTAACCCTTTTTCAGATGAATGGTGGGAAATACTTTCTCCACTCTGTGGATTGTTTTCATTCTGGTCATCATTTATTTTGCTATGCAGAACTTTATTTATCTTATATAGTCCCTTTTGTTTATCTTAGTTTCTAATGATATTCTGAAGATGCCTATAGAGTAAATATCATGAAGTATTCTTCCAATGTTTTCCTAAATATAATTTATGGAATCTAGTCTTATATGAAGGTGTTCAATCCATTTTTATTTGAGTTTTGAAAGTACTTTTTTAATCACAAATATTCTTATAGCTTTTAATAAGTGGAAGGAGGAAACTTTTTCTCTGGAGCAATTGTGTCCTGATTTATAACAACAATATGTCAGGGAGTGAAAAATCCATGATTTTAGTGATTTCCTATATTCCATAGTATAAAAATTCCCATCACCTTATATTTCAAGTTAGCTCAATAGTATCTCTAAGCACTTAGATAGAGATGGAAGACATTCAATAGAATGGACTGACTCTGCGCAGAACTGCCCATATCCCTTCTCAACAAAGTTTCCTCGCATTGAAGTCCCTCCACACTCCCTGCAGGCTACTAGACTCCTAATCTGGAAAAGTAAAGTCTTGGAAATCTAAGCATTTCTCTTTTCATTATCTGTTTAGCTGTGAAAATATTGCACCTCACATGAACATAATTATAACTCTCATCACTGGGTGAGAACCAGCAGGGGGAAAAAAGAACCACATTCAGTTTAATCCCTCAGAGATTCCCAATGGAGCAGATTACAAAGACTCCCCCTGAGTGAGCACAATGTGGACACTGCATAGAAACCCCACCAACGTCAAAGAGTGAACATAATAGCAAGGAAGGCTCTACCATTACAAACCAATTCTGTAACCTCTTATATAACGTTAGAGACACCATGTTGAGGATGTTTAATGAACTCAAAGCAACATAGTACAGGTAGTGAGGAAAGCACCAGAAAATAGGGGAACAAAAAAATGAGAAAACTATAACCAGATGTGACAAATGAATAGCATGATAGGCAAAAATTTAAAAATTCAATAGAAGTCCTGAGCATCAGAATGACAATAGCTGAGAAAGAGATCAGTGAGCTCCAAGATAAGATGCAGAGAATCTCTAGAAAACAACAGAAATTGGAAGGAGTCTCAAAATAAATGCATCCAAAAAATGAATACATCAGAGAACTTTGGGATGCATTCAAGAAAAACAATACTCACCAGAGTCCTTAAAAATTATAAGGGTGAATGCCATGAAGAACTACTATGATTAAAATAATCATATATAAAAATTTCCCAGAACTGAGGAGTGCAGTCTCCCAGATCCATTAGGCTCACATGGTCCAAGTCAAAGCAGGCTCAGATAGAAAAACTCTGAGATACATTGTCATCAGAATGACAAAAGCCAAAAACAGAGACAGAATATTGAAAGAGCAAGATCAAAGAGGCCACTTACATACCAAAAATGACTATAAGATTCATGACAAAGTTGTCAAATGAGACTCTACTACAGGCAAGAAGAAAATAAAAATAGAAAATAAAAATTAAATTAAATTTAAAAAGTAAAAATAATCTCAGTGAAATTGATATATCCAGCTAGATTATCTGCCTCTGACTCTGCCAGTTCCTTTATGGATGAGGAACAGCAGAGGAACCCAGTTATGTGGGACCCATGGCTGAGATCTCCAAGCCTGCTCGGATCAGAACTGGGCCTCCTCTACCCAGATCCCCAGTTTTCCAGTAACTTGACAGCCACACCCACAAACTGCCCCGGTGCCATATAATCTCATCAATAACCAAAATCCAGAGACTATAAAACAAATCTCCCAGAGGAAAGTGATGCAGAATCTTCTGCCCCCGTGCCAGGCTGTCTTCAATGGGGTCCCTCAGAGGGGGGTGGGTTGAGTTTCCCTCCCTACCCCAAGCAGAGCACAGGCAGCTGAGAACCTCCAGAACACAGCCACAGTCAAGCTCAAGGCCCCTCCCCACACACTCGGACAAGCCTCACGCATGAGGGAACCGGCAGAGGAACCCAGGTATACTGGTCCTGTGGCTGAGATCTCTAAGCCTTCTAAGATCGAGACTGGGCCTCCTCCACCCAGGTCCACAATTTTCCAGTAGCTTTGCAGTCATACCCACAAATTCCCCCAGTGCCATGTAATCTCATCAATGACCAAGATCCAGAGACTATAAAACAAAGCTTCTGGAAGAGAGTAATGCAGAATCTCACACGGCAGAGCCTGGCAAGCTACCCGTGGCATATTCGATATGTCAAAAACAGTAACAATAATGGGCCTCATTCCCCTTACCCTGAATGTGACAGGGACGAATGGAGACATTACTGGCGCCCGCTCGAGCAAATCAATGAGTAATGGGACGACAGCGAAACAGCGATACAGCTAGATTATCATTTTTATTTGAACATAAATGCAAAGCTTCAAAGACAAGCAACAATTTAGAGTATGTATATCCCTTAAAACCAGTTCTGTAAAGATACCTCCAGACGCTGCGCTAGGCTGAAGCTCATATCCTGGGCAGCCTAGAGGGGCGCAGATGGGACTCACCTGCCCCAATAGAGCCCCAGCTGCCGAAAACCTCCAGAACTCAATTGTCACCATGCTCATGGCAGATCTCCAAAGGCTTGGATGAGCCTTATCCATGAATGAGACTGCTGAAAAAAATCAGGTATGTAGGTTTTGGGACCAAAATCTCCAGGTGTTCATGGATGAAAGCGTCAGGGATGCGCAAACTCCCCCTGTTCTTCCAGGAGCCTGACTGTCACGTCCATGAACTGCCTCTGGCACCATATAAGCTCATTAACTGCCATGGTCCAGAGACTCACAAATAAATCTTGAAATAGATCAACAAGCTATAGAGATGCCTTAAAACTCCAAAGTCACTATCCAGTTGAAAATTTAACTCCAGTTATATTGCCTTATTTAAAATTTTAAAATTTCTGGAGCAAGATCTCAAACTTTACACCACTGATATACCAGGAGTAGCACACACTGGATAGGATGTAAGGTGGAAGGCAACAAATCTCAATTGAAAAAATATAAGCACACAAGGCTCAACTTCTAACCACATGTTAGTAATCTGTTATACAAGGGCTCAATGGCTCACAGTTAGACGCAACAATCTTCACACAGTTTCTTCTAAGAAAATTTTTTCTTATCATTTTTAGTGGATTATTCAAACAAGCAATACAAAATAAATTATTTATGTCCTGCTATTGGGGCAGGCTTCAGTGGTGATTGGAAAAATTCAAAATACTGTGGTGGAAAGTTGCAATTGTGGTAGAATTGGTGTTGCAATATTAAATGCAATAAATTATCATGGAAAACTTTATAAAAGTAAAATTAAATTAAAAAATAAAAAATCAATTTTGCAAGAAGCACTGAAATAATTTTTTAATTTAAATTTATTTATTTTTTAATTGGTGAGTCACAGTGAGGGTACAGTTACAGATTCACACATTTTTGTGCTTGTTTTTCCCTCATGAAAGGATTTTTTTAAAAAGAAGACAAAGTTCTCAACACTTTGCACTGAGTCTGGCATTAGCTCATAGCACTTTATGGCTGCCCTCTACCGCGTTAAGATAGGTTTGTTTATTCCTACCTTGCTAAGGGTAGCACTGTAGCACTGTTGTCTCGTTGTTCATCGATTTGCTCAAGCGGGCACCAGTAATGTCTCTATTATAAGACTTGTTGTTACTGTTTCTGGCATATTGAACAATACACCACGGGTAGTTTGTCTTTCAGAGAGCCTGACAAGCTACCAAGAATATCCCGCCCACACGGCAGAACCTGCTAAGGGTCTTATACTTTTAAAATAATTAATCAATTTATCTTTTATTTTTACTCTTTATATGTCTATGCAGGTGATATTTTACAGATATAAGGATTTTTCTTAGAATTATCAATGCAAATAATAATTATTATTTATAAAATAATATTTTCTAACATGAAATTAACATTACTAATTTAGGATTAAAAGCACTTTAATAGTTATTTTGACTATTCAGATTTTTCTTTAAAATATTTTATGGAAGTGAAAGATAATATAGTAAGATGCAGGAGCTTGCCTTGCCTACCTCTGATCTAGGTTCAATCTCTGGCACCCAATATGGCCTCTCAAATCCAGAGTGGCCCTGACACAGATCCAAGAGTAAGCCCTGAGTCTCACCAAGTGTGAGCCCCAAAGCAAATATATATTTTTTAAATTCTCCTATCCTTTTTTTTTATTGAGTCACCATGTGGAAAGTTACAAAGTTTTCAGGTTTAAGTCTCAGTTATACAATGCTCAAACACCAATTCCTTCACCAGTGCACGTATCCCACCACCAAGAATCACAGTATAGCTCCACACCGTCCCACCACACCCCTAGACGCCCCCATCCCTGCCCCCCCCTCGTGTAACTGATAAATTTCACTTTACTTTCACTTTGATTGCATTCAATATTTCAACAAAACTCACTATTATTGTTTGGAGAGTCCCCCTTAAAGTCGGACCTGCTGAAAAGGAAGCATTTGATAATTTGATTTCCATTGCTGTGAGGTATGAGGTCTAGTGACCGCACTTAGCGGCCTCACGGTTTTGGGTTTCTGTATTTTAGTATTTTAGTAACTAAGTCCAGAAAAAATATCTGCCAGAAATTGCATCACTGCCAACTTGTACTTCTCAGTTATATTATATTCCACATATGGGAAAAAGAAAATGGGAGGACTCACCATTTTCTATTTTACTTTTTTAATTTAAAAAAAGTGCAATCTTTCTATGTCTATCACTTTCTTTCTGACTCATTTCACTCAACATGATATTTTCCATGTTGATCCATTTATATGCAAATTTAATGACTTCATGTTTTCTGACAGCTACATAGTATTCCATTGTGTATATGTACCAGAGTTTCTTTAACCAGTCATCTCTTTTGGGGCACTCTGGTTTTTTCCAGATTCTGGCTAATGTAAACAGTGCTGCAATGAACATAGAAATGCAGATGCCATCTCTACTATACCTTTTTGCCTCTCCGGGATATATTCTAATCTTTCTGAGTGGTATTTCTGGGTCAAATGGAAGCTCAATTTCTAACTTTTTGAGAATCGTCCATATTGTTTTCCAAAAGGGCTGAACCAGTCGGCATTCCCACCAGCAGTGAAGAAGAGTCCCTTTCTTCCCACATCCATGCCAACACCAGTTGTTTTTTGGGGGGGAGATGTGGGCCAGTCTCTGTGGTGTGAGATGATATCTCATTGTTGTTTTGATCTGCATCTCCCTGATGATTAGTGATGTGGAACATTTTCTCATGTGCCTCTCAGCCATTCAGAATTCTTCTTTGGGAAAATTTCTGTTCATTTCATCACCCCATTTTTTGATCGGGTTGGCAGTTTTCTTCTTGTGGAGTTCAACCAGTACATTGTATATCCTTGATATCAGCCCTTTATCAGATGGGTACTGCGTAAATATCCTTTCCCATTCTGTAGATTGTCTTTGTACTTTGGTCACTGTTTCTCTTGAGGTGCAGAAGCTTCTTAGTTTGAGATAGTCCCATTTACTTATCTCTGTTTTCACTTGCTTGGCCAGTGGTGTGTCAGCTTTGAAGATACCTTTGGCTTCAATGTCCTGGTGGGTTTTGCCGACCTTGTCTTCAATGGAACTTAGGGATTCTGGTCTGATGTTGAGGTCTTTAATCCATTTTGATCTGACTTTTGTACATGGTGATAGGTGGAGGTCTAAACCCATTTTTTTGCATGTAGCTGTCTTGTTTTGCCAGCACAATTTGTTAAACACGCTTTCCTTGCTCCACTTTACAATTCTTTTTTTTTTTTGCTTTTTTTTGGGGGGGTCACACCTGGCGATGCACAGGGGTTACTCCTGGCTCTGCACTCAGGAATCACTCCTGGCGGTGCTCAGGGGACCATATGGGATGCTGGGGATCGAACCCGGGTCGGCCACATGCAAGGCAAACGCCCTACCCGCTGTGCTATCACTCCAGCCCCTCCACATTACATTTCTTGCTCCCTTATCAAAGATTAGATGGTCATATATTTGGGGGTGTATGTCAGAGTATTCAACCCTGTTCCATTGGTCTGCCACTCTGCCTTTGTTTCAGTACCAAGCTGTTTTAATTACTACCGCTCTGTAGTAGAGTTGGAAGTTGGAGAGGTTGAGTCCTCCCATTTTCTTTTTCCCAAGAATTGCTTTAGCTATTCATGGGGGCTTATTGTTCCATATGAATTTCAGGAGAACCTGCTCCATTTCTTTGAAGAATAACAAGGATATCCCTATAGGGATCGCATTGAATTTGTACAATGCTTTGGGGAGAATTGCCATTTTGACAATATTAATTCTTCCAATCCACGAGCAGGGTATATTTTTCCATTTCCTCGTGTCTTCTTTTATTTCCTGAAGTAGCGTTTTGTAGTTTTCATTATACAAGTCCTTTAGCTCCTTAGTTAAGCTGATTCTGAGGTATTTGATTTTTTGAGGCACAATTGTGAATGGGATTGCTTTTATCATGTTGCTTTCTTCTCTCTCACTATTTGCATATAAGAAAGCCATGGACTTTTGGGTATTGACTTTATAGCCTGCAACTTTACTATATGATTCTATTGTTTCTAGGAGTTTCTTGGTAGAGGTTTTAGGGTTTTCAAAGTATAATATCATATCATCAGCGAATAGTGAGAGCTTGATTTCTTCCTTTCCTACCTGAATGCCCTTAATATCTTTTTCTTGCCTAATGAGTATCGCAAGTACTTCCAGTACTATATAGGAGAGAGTGGGCATCCTTGTCTTGTCCCTGTTCTCAGAGGGAAGGCCTTTAGTTTTTCCCCATTGAGGATGATGCTTGTCAAAGGCTTGTAGTAGGTGGCTTTGACTATATTGAGGAAAGTCCCTCTATACCCATTTTTGTGAGAGTTTTCATCACAAATGTGTGCTGGATCTTGTCAAATGCTTTCTCTGCATCCATTGATATGATCATATGGTTCTTATTTTTACTTTTGTTGATACGGTGGATTATGTTGATTGACATGCGAATGTTAAACCATCCTTGCATCCCTGGGATGAATCCTACTTGGTCCTGGAGTATGATCTTTTTGATGAGTTGTTGAATTCAATTTGCTAATATTTTGTTGAGGATCTTCTCATACATGTTCATCAGGGATATTGGCCTGTAGTTTTCTTTTTTTGTGGTGTCTTGTTTGCTTTTGGTATTAGGGAGCTGTGAGCCTCATAGAAACTGTTTGGGAGGGTTTTTGTTTCTTCAATTTCCTGGAAAAGCTTGAGAAGAACTGGCAATAGGTACTCTTTAAATGTTTGGAAGAATTCGATAGTGAATCCATCTGGACCTGGGATTTTGTTTTTGGAAAGGCTTTTGATTACCGTTTCAATTTCCTTGATGTTAATAGGACTATTCAGATACTCCAGGTCTCCTTGGTTTGCCTTGGGAGATTATGGGAATCCAGGAATTTATCCATTTTTTCTTCTAGGTTCTCTTGTTTCGTGCCATAGAGATTTTCAAAGTAGTCTCTGATGATCTTTTGAATTTCATTGGTTTCTGTTGTGATGTCCCCCTTTTCATTTCTGATTCGGCTTATAAGTGTTCTCTCTCTCTCTCTTTCTTTGTGAGTCTTGCTAGTGGTTTATCAATCTTGTTTATTTTCTCGAAGAAACAGCTCTTGGTTTCATTGATCTTTCAGATTGTCTTTTGGGTTTCCATGTCGTCAACTTCTGCTCTAAGTTTTATTATCTCTTTCCTTCTGCCTGGTTTGGGCTCCTTTTGTTGGTCCTTTTCTAAGGTCTTGAGCTGTGAAGTCAAGTTATTTATGCGGGCCCTTTCTTCCTTCCTGAGATATGCTTGCAGAACTATAAATTTTCCCCTTTAAACGGCTTTAGCTGCATCCCACAGGTTCTGGTAGCTCGTGTCTTCATTCTCATTTGTTTCCAGGTACCTTTTGATTTCCTCCTTGATTTCCTTCCTGACCCACTCATTTTTCAACATCAAGCTATTTAATTTCCAGGTGTTTGATTTATTTTTCTGCATCTGTCCATGATTAACTTCTATTTTCAGTGCATCATGGTCTGAAAAAATAGCTGGTACAATGTCTATTTTGTTGATTCTGTTGAGGTATGTTGCGTGGCCCAGCGCATGGTCTATTCTGGAAAATGTTCCATGTGCACTGGAAAAGAATGTGTATTCCTTTTTTTTTTTTGGATATAGAGCCCTATATAGATCTATTAACCCTCTCTCTTCTATTTCTTCCTTCAAAGTCAGTATTTCCTTGGTGAGTCTTCTTGATCTGTCCAGAGGTGATAGGACGGTGTTGAAGTCTCCAACTACTATTGTGTTGCCCACAATGTCCTTCTTACGGTCTGTTAGCAGCTGTTGTAGGTATTTAGCTGGCCCCTCATTGGGTGCATACACATTTAGGAGTGTGGTTTCTTCCTGCTGTATATATCCCTTGATTAATAAAATGTGGCCTTCACTATCCCTTCTAATCTTTTTCAACCTGAAGTCTATGTTGTCTGATACTAGTAAAGCCACTCCAGCTTTTTTGAGGGAGTTGTTTGCTTGCAGGATTGTTTTCCATCCTTTGACTTTGAGTCTGTGTTTATTCTGGGTATTCAGATGTGTTTCTTGCAGGCAGCAGAATGTTGGGTTCAGTCTCTGAATCCATTTTGCCAGTCTGTGTCTCTTAATTGGTGAATTAAGACCATTGACATTGAGAGAGATTGTTGTTATAGGGTTTTTTGCCATTTTTCTATAAGTGTTTGTTGTGCTTGTAGGGGTTTTCTTATCTTATTACTATAGACCTTCAAATTTTCCTATCCTTATTCTTACTAAATTATTTTAAGATTTATCTTTCCTATAAATTTTAAAATGCATTAGCATAGAATTTTTATACCATTAGTCTTCAATTTCTATATCTGTAAAAATTACATAATTTTAGAAAAAATTTATTATCCATTAATTAATGATTTACAATTTTGTGAAATTTCAGGAATTTAGCTTTTTTATCTATACTTTATCTTTATCCTTTTGATTATAAACTTGTGTAGGTGCCATCACATCCAGAATGAAGATCTCTCTTAAGTATGGGAAATAAACACAACAAGGGGAAAACAAAGTTCCAAAGGAACATAACTGAAGATCTTATCTACAGAACTGAGTTTGTTTTGAGGGGTCCTGGGTGTTGGATGGAAGGGGTTCTTGAGACATTGATAGACAACAGTGGGATCTCTAATGATGGGCAAGATGTTGGAGCAGTGTGTGCATGAAAAGTATAATTAGCAGTATCATAAGTCACAGTAACTCAATGAATGGCCAAGAACTAAAGAATGGAGAAGTGCCAGTGGCCAGGGCTCACTGGAAGCAACATCATCTTGCATTCAACCCTCCTGAATCCCTACATGAGTTCCCTCAGAATGAGGCTGTAAGAGGAGGCAGCTAGAGCCTGCAAGCGGTGAGTCTACAGCTAAATCCCCTGACACCACCTCTGCCCCAGGGAGGCAAACTTCCAGATTACAGTAGCACCTTTGGGCTCCCAGAAGCCTGCAACAGACAAGGCAAGATTTGAAAGTGTCACAGAATCCTATGATATTGAGTGAGCAAAGAGTGTGGCTCTTAAATTTAACCAATATTTATCAGCTATATAAATTCTTGGATAAGAAATTTAAAGAGGAAATGTTGAGGATTTTCAATGAGCTCAAGGCAACAATAGTACAAACAGCTATGAAAACACAAGATGATATGAGAGCAGAAATGAGAAAATCACAGGCAGGAATGAC
Source organism: Sorex araneus (assembly GCF_027595985.1). Classification (NCBI taxonomy): domain Eukaryota; kingdom Metazoa; phylum Chordata; class Mammalia; order Eulipotyphla; family Soricidae; genus Sorex; species Sorex araneus. Next base: position 75,610,406 of record NC_073307.1, read on the forward strand.
AGAACTATAGAATTTGGTAGGTGAAATGAAAGACTCATTAGATGACCTTAGCAGCAGAGTAATAGCAGCTGAAGACAAAATCAGTGAACTCTAAGATGAGAGGCAGAGAAACTCCAGACAATATCAGATGATGGAAGGAAGACTAAAATAATGAATAACATGAGATAAGTTTGGGATTTATTCAAAAGTAAGAATCATGGTCATCAGATCCCAGAGTGCCAGGAAGGCAATTGTGATGAAGGATCAAGAGTCAAAGAAATAATTGCTGAGAATTTCTCAGAGCTAAAAAGTATGTGCACCCATGTTAAAGGGGATTGAAAGCCAAAAAGATGTAAATAAAAATGATGCAAAGCAACTCCTAATCAGAATGACAAAAGTCACAGGTAAAGATAGAACATTAAAAACAGCAAGATTAAGAAAGGAAATTACATATGGAGGGGTGTCATTAGGATTTACTTCATATTTATCATTGAGACCTGCAAGTTCAAAGACAATGTCAAAATATAGTAAAAAAAGAAAGGTGGGTGTGAAGTGATAGAGCAGTGGGTAGGGCACTTGCCTTCCATGCAGCAGACCCTGGCTTGATCCCCAGCATTCTATATGTTCTGCCAAGTCACCAGAAGTAATTCCTGAGTCCAGAACCAGGAAAATCCCTGAGCATCTCTAGATGTGGTCCCAAAACCAACAAGGAGAAAAAAAAATCTCAATGGAATGAATTCCTCACCAAGAATACTATACCCAGACAGACTTTCATTAAGATTTTAAACATCAATACAGAGTTTCATGGATAAACTGCATCTCAAAAATGTCATTGTCTCAAAATGAACCTTGTAAGAAGTACAAAGGGGAGTTCTCTAAGACCAGACAAATGTCACATATGCCAAACTTCCACAAAACTCCATTATAATAATCTCACTAAATGTCAATAGACTAAATGCACCAGTTTATAAACACAGTGTGATAGAATGGATCAGAAAATTGAACTCATATTTCTGCTGCCAACAAGAAACAAATTTGAATAGCAATCACAAACATGGACTCAAAGTCAAAGGTTGGAAGACAGTATTACAAGAAAACAACTCCCACAAAAAGACCGGGGTATTCTTACTTTTATCAGGCAATATAGATTTCAGGCTTAAAAAGTTTAAGAAACAGACAGAGGGGGTTATTTTGTAAAGATCGGGAAGAACTCGCCCCTAATAAATATGCACCAAATGAGAAAACAGTAAAATACTTAAACAACAGCTAATAGACTTGAAAGAAGGTATTGATAAAACATAATAATAATAGGTGACTTCAATACCACCCTATCTCCTCTTGATAGATTACCTATCCTAAAGCTCAGCAAATATATATTGGCTTTGAAAGAAGAAATGAAAAAAGGAAGGAAAAAGGAATAAATGGAAAATATGTATATATATACATATACACATATATACATATATATGGGCTTTGTAGCCAGAAAAATACATATATACATTCTTCTTTTTTTTTTCTTTTTGGGTCACACCCGGCAATGCACAGGGGTTACCTCCTGGCTTTGAACTGAGGAATTACTCCTGGTGATGCTCAGGAGACCATATGGGATGCTGGAAATCGAACCCGGGTCGGCTGCATGCAAGGAAAACGCCCTACCCGCTGTGATATTGCTCCAGCCCCCTATATACATTCTTCTTTAATGCACATAGAACATACCCTGGGTTAGACCACATACTGGGTCAGAACTCATACTTCCATAAAGCCAAGAGGATAGACATCGTATCAACTATAGACTGAAAGTATTATTTCCACCACTCATCTAACAATCTCATATGCAGGGTATAAAGAAACATAGCTAGGAAATAACAAATGCCCAAAGGCACTTGAAAAGAGAGCAGGAAAACTGGTCTTCAGTAGGAAGCTTGCCCCAGGGCACTTGGCAGAGAGGATAGTTCAGGGAAGGGAACACAACCACAATGGTTCGGGGAAGTGTTTGCCCTCAATGGGTGTTTAGCCTGTCTGCCTTCCATGGCCACTCCAGGATTTTCAGCAGTGGGGACTGGCATTTCTATAAGGTTTAGCTGCTTAACTAAATCTTCTGGGAGATTTAGTCTGGATAATTTTTTGTAGTTTTCAACTCAAGCATCAGTAGTTAAAAGTCTCAAAGCATCAAGATTGATTTTGCTGTTACTGTTAGATTTTGCTGTTGTGAGTCATCCTTGGCGATGTTCTGGAATTGTAAGCGCTGGACTAATAAAATACAAGGTCTTACATATGGAGAAAAAAATGTTATACCACTTCAGCCACATGACTATCCCAAATTTTAAAAATTTTTTAAAATTGCTCACAAAATAAGAAAAATAAATGTAAATTCTATATTGAAATTTTCTTTTACAACATTAAAAGTCAAAAGTCAGGTCAACAGATATTATATGATACAATAGAGTGCTAAAGGAATTCTCCTACTGGCAGACTTAAAACCATACCAGTGTACTCAGAGTGACAAAAGTAAATAGGTAAACCAAATATAAATATATTGTGCAAAATTAATGAAGGTAAAAATGCAAATAAGTAGTGGTGAGAAATAAAAATACTAAGAAATGAGAAGGGATGAATGTTAAAATAAGTTAATTTTCTGTTTTTGTAAAACTGAAATAAGTTAAAATAGGTTAATATTAAAATAAGTTAATTTTCTGTTTTTGTAAAACTGATTTAAAACTATGCAAATGTATGATCAATTCTTACCCAAAACACTGTGTATTAAAAAGAAATTATTTTGGTCTTATTTTGCTCATTTAATATTAATTTTAATCAAAAACTAGAAATAAAAGAGCAGCACTATAAAATTACATAGACATTAGTTTGTTTTTTAATTTTTATTTAGATTTTGTGTTTCACAATACTATTAATAATGTTTTTTCATCCACATAATTTGAACACCACATCCATGACCAGTGTACCCACATCCCTCTGCCAAGGACCGACCCCTCCCTTCCTCAAAAACCCTTATACATCTAATTCAATTCTGTGGATGTTATCCCATGTTGCCTTTGATATTTGTTGCTGCTACCTTACCATGCATTTTTAAGTCCTAGATAAAATAGAGAATTCTGATTTAACTCTTTAATGTTGCTGAAAATTATGTAATTTTGTTCTTTCTTGGAGCTGCATAATTCCACTGTGTAACACAACTTCTTCATCTGTAGTGAGACATTTTGGTTGTTTTCATATTTTGACTAAGTGTGGTAATGAACATATGTGTGCATATATCCTTTTGAGTAATGTTTGTTTCTGTGTTTGGTGGTAGATATCCAGAGGTAGTACTGTAGGGTCATAGAGCAGTAGCTGATACCACCTTGAGATATATTATTTCAGCTTCTATTTGTGGAGTATTTTATTATGAATGGGTGTTGGATTTTGTCAAAGCCCTCTTGCATTGATTACTTTGTCTTTCTTTCTGTTTACATGATGTATGTCACAATAGCACAGCAGGAAAGGCATTTGCCTTGCACATGGCTGACCCAGGTTCGATTCCTCCATCCATCTCGGAGAGCCTGGCAAGCTACCAAGTATCCCACCCACACAGCAGAGCCTGGCAATCTCCCCGTGGCGTATTCGATATGCCAAAAACAGTAACAACAAGTCTAACAATGGAGACTGGTGCCCATTCGAGCAATTCAATAAACAATGGGATGACAGTGTTCAGACATGGTGTATTGTATTAATAGATTTGCATATACTGAACTATACCTGCATTCCCGGGATAAACCCCACTTGACCATGATGTATAATTTTTTTGATTGTATTGATTGTATTTGATTATATTGTTGGACTTAGTGGGATAGGATTTTGTGGAGGGTCTTTGTTTCTATGTTCTTCAGGAATATTGGCTTTTGGATTCTAGTTTGAAAGAATCAGGAAGAGAATCCCAGAAGAAGTGGCATTTAGCTAGGTTTTAGAGAATACAGTGGAGATATGAGGTGGAAGATGATTTCTAATAGATGGAACATGTAAATGAAAGTCCAGAGCATTAATAAAAAAATTCTGGTCAGCTACTTTTATAAAGATAAGGCAGTATGGGGCCGGAGCGATAGCATAGCGGGTAGGGTGTTTGCCTTGCATGCGGCCGACCCGGGTTTGATCCCCGGCATCCCATATGGTCCACCAAGCACCGCCAGGAGTAATTTCTGAGGCAAATCCAGGAATAACCCCCGAGCATCGCTGGGTGTGACCCAAAAAGCAAAAACAAAAAAAAGATTAGGCAGTAATAAATGGTTAAGAGTAAAAATCACAATGGGAAAGAAAATAGTCAAAATTCAAATTTATGATGGTAGGAAACAAGATAAGAGAAACAATACTAACAAATAACTTATAACAAAAAACGTTAAGAGTCTAACCTCTCCCTTTAGAAAATAGAGACTAAGCCTCAATGAGTTCAGCAGGCTGGAGCTCATGCTTTCCATAAAGGACGCTTGGATTTGATCCCCCAAACTGTAAATGGCCCCCTAAATACTGCCAAGAATGACCCCTGAGCACCTCTGATTGTGCCCCTCTCCCAAAAAGTACAAAATTTCAGAAATTAATTAATATTTAAAATCCAAATTGTGCTTTTCATCGGTAAAATAAATGCATAGGACAATGAGTAACAAATTAAAAAATAAAAATATTAACAAGGATGTAATTTAAAAGTATAGTATTACATTCCACTAGCCACTCACATTCCACTCCCAGCTCCATGGCAGCGAGCCAGGTTTCTTACCCATTTAAAGTTTGAGAATAGGTTGAGATCCTTTTGACCCCAAGACCTCTAATCATTCACTTTACTGGGTAAAACTGCATGGAGACAGCCAGCTATGGATGGGCCCGGCATTGCAGTGCAATCCATTTTCATTCCCCCTCAGTGGTTTACCACCTCATCATAGCAAGCGGGTGGCAACAGTGCCAATTGGTGAAGAGCGAACAACATGCCACCCATGTGGCAAAGCCATGCAAACTACCCATGGTGTATTTGATATGTCAAAAACAGTAACAAAAATGGGCCTCATTTCCCTGATCCTGAAAAAGTCCCCAATACGGCAGCATTGAGAAGGAGGAGCAAGGAGAGGCTACTAAAATCTCAGAGCCGAATTAGGCTGCCAAAATGAAAAAGGACTAAAACGACTGTCTGCACTTTTAACCCACGTATGCTGTCATCGAAAGCATCCATTGAGGACCTGATGGTGCAAGCACAGAAGATCAAGTACTACATCATTGGATTGACCGAGACAAGAAGGCATCAATCACATCACGCCATTTTCAACACTGTAGAACTATTCCTCGGAACATGCAACAGTAGAGGCATCAGTGGTGTCGGTGTCCTCATCAACACAAACTTTGCGATAAGCTTTGATTCATTCAAATACCTAACAACCTGAATTGGACGCTTATGTTTGGATAAGTGTGGCTCTTAGCCGGCAGTTTCTATCTTTGTTGTCTATGCACCAACATCCAACTACGACATAGAAAAAATTGAGAAGTTCTACAGGGAGCTGGAGAAGTTCTATAAAGAAGACTACACCTTCTACAAGGTTACTGTCGGTGATTTTAATGCCAAGATAGAACTGAGAAGGTCACCTGAAGAACCATCGGGACCACAGCCTAGAATGGAACAAACAAGGTGAGAGACTGTTTGAGTTCATCATGTTGACCAAGACCATCCATGGTAACTCAAAGTTTCAGGAGGCCGAATTTAAACGTTGGACATGGGAGTCTCCCCGTGGACAGCTCCACAATGAAATTGACCACATCATATTCCACCAATAGTTTTGCCTGACCCATGTCACTGTTGTCCCAAAATCCAAACAGGATCAGACCACCATCTGCTTCATGCGAAATTTTACTTCATGGAGCAGGGAGAAAGGGCTGCAAAGTTTAAAAAGTACTCCCAGAATGACCACCAACTGGGAGCTCTTTGGCACTATTGAGGCAATATGAAAAGATACCATCATTGACAATATCGATGAAGAATACAATCGACTGGTTCAGCACCTCCATGATTGTGCAAGGAACGCTGAGAGCAAGAGAACCACAAAAAGATGCCTGTCTTCAGAAACTCTCAAGCTCTTTAAACAATGTGGTTTGGCACGAGCCTCAGGTAATCACAAGGTAACATCCAAGCTTGCAAAGCTGTACAGAGAAGCGATAAAGGAAGACCTCAAAAAGAGAAGAGCAGCAGTATTGGCCAATGCGGCAGAAGCAGGGAGAAGTATTCGCAACACCTGCCTGTCCTTCGCCAACTATAAGACCAAGATGACTGCCCTCTGACGTCCTGATGGATCTATCACATCTTCCAGATGTGCAATGGAAAAGGTTATCAACGACTTCTACTTGGATCTCTTCAATAGACACATCCACCTGCCCACATACCAAATTCCACAGGCTGGATATGTCATTTTCAGTGTTCTTCCTTCCTAAATCTGACATGCCATTTCATAGGTAAAGAAGCATACAGAAGCCAGTCCAGACAAGGTCAGACCCGAACATCTGGAGAATCTGCCACCAGTACTTGTCAATACACGTTCCGTCCCAATGGAAAACCAGCAGGACCATCCTATTATACAATAAGGGAGACATCCACGACATGGGTAACTATCGCCTCATCTGCTTGTTGCCCATTGTCTATAAGTTGTTCACTTGAGTCATCCTGAATAGGATTGGCTGAATACTAGATGAAGGACAACCATTCGAGCAAGCCAGGTTACAAAAAGAATTCAAGACGATACACCATATCTACACAGTAACCAAGGTGAGGTTTCATGAGAGTTCAAGATGCCGCTCGGTCTAATGTTCATCGATTTAAAGAAGACCTTTGATTCTATTGAGACTGCTGTGGTCATTGAAGCCCTAGCCAAACAGGGCAATCAAATTCAGTACATCAGGATACTTCATGAGCTGTATTACTGATTCACCACTAGGATCTCACCATTCTACAAGGAAGAGAGGGGTTCATTAAGAGAGGGGTTCAGCACAGTGATACCATTTCACCAAACTCTTCAGTGCCACGCTCGAGAATGTCATGCAACAACTGGAATGGGAAGGGATGGGAGTGAAGATAGACAGTCGGCAACTACACCACCTCCACTTCTCTGATAACATCATTCTAATAACACCAACCATTAGCCAAGTGGCACGAATGCTGGCCAACTTCGAACGAGAATGTGGAATGGTCAGACTACAGCTGAATCTCACAAAGACAATGTTCTTGGGAAATGGACTAGCTCCTGATGTTCCATTTGCTCTCAACGGAACAAACATATTTGAATGCAGCATTTAGGTGTACTAGGTTGAGAACTCAACATGATGATCGACCTGGCACTTGAGCTGTGCAAGAGGAAGAGAGCAGTGTAAAACGCCTTCAAGAGCATCAAAGAAGTTGTTAAGAGAACGAAGAATCTCAGGCTCTGGGCTCATCTTTTCAACTCCACCATTCTTCCTGCACTAACATATGCCTCAGAGACCTGGATCCTACAAAAACAAGATAAGAATGATATTCAGGTTGGGCTGGAGAGATAGCACAGCGGGTAGGGCGTTTGCCTTGCACGCGGCCGACCCGGGTTCAAATCCCAGCATCCCATATGGTCCCCTGAGAACGGCCAGGGGTAATTCCTGAGTGCAGAGCCAGGAGTAACCCCTGTGCATCGCCAGGTGTGACCCAAAAAGCAAAAAAAAAAAAAAAAAAAAAAAAAAAAAAAAAAAAGAATGATATTCAGGTCAACCAAAGAAAAATTTAAAGAGCTATGCTTGGAATATCATGCTTCACTCAAGTGAGAGAAGGAATCCGGAGTTCCAACCTCTGTCGATGATCAAGAATCAGATCTCATTTGCCAAGGCATCAAGAATCAGATGGGCCAGACACGTAGTGCAATTTGGGGACAACTGCAGGACTTTACCAACTGGATTCCATGGGACGTCAAAAGAACGAGTGGCCACCCACCTACGAGATGGTCAGACTTCTTCATCAAGACCCTGAATGAATGTATTGAGGCTCTTCGTGTTCCTGGAGTGAGCAGATACCATTGGGCTACACTAACATGTGACAGGAATGAATGGAGACATTACTGGTGCCACTCAAGCAAATCGATGAGCAACAGGATAACAAGTGATACAAGTAATATTAAGAATGAATTCAGGGTTAAGACAAGTAATGCCTCAAGGCTATGTGCCTATTTGCTAATTTCCTCAACTATGAAGTGAATTAAATAATAAGTAAAAAGAAAATTGTGATGAAAATAATAAGCCCTATGTAAATTCTCAGTAAGATGATTTTCGAAAGCACTTACCACAATGCTTCCTGTTACACAGAAAGAGTTAGGTTATGCCTATGTAAAATTTAAGAGACAGTGGTGACCAGTTACTTTGAAATTTCTCTGATTTTATCTTACTTTGTTCTCCATTCTCATTTCTACAATGCCAGAGAGTCTCACATTATATCCCGGCTAAGTCACAAAGATAATTCACTATTGGTGCTCCCTGTCTACAACACTGCACACTTGAATCCATTTTGCACAGATTAATACTCTTAGAACAATGTTTTTCAGTATCACTTATTTATCTCAACATTTATATACAAGATTAAATTCAAATTTTCTAGACTGTTAATCAAAACACTAAAACAAGCCATGATCCTCCCTTTACTAACAGCCTTCTCAGTATGACTCTGATTCAGGAGAGTTTATAATAGCCATGAAGCACTTACAATGTTACACCACACACACACACACATGCATGTGCATGCACACACACACGCACACATGCACTCATATACATGCACACGCATGCACACACGCACACATGCACACACATATAAGCGCACACACACAAGCATACACATGCACCACACACACGCCTACACAGGCACACACGTGCACACACACACAAACACACACACACACACACACTCCTTTTCTCTTTTATAGCTTTTCTTGTTCTGATGACTGGGAGTTCTACACAGTTGTTGTGCCATCTTGCTTACCATGAACTACACACTTCAGTTGTATTACTTGCACACATTCTCACCAGGTGTCACTTTCATTTATTTTTGCTGCTCAAACTCAGTGCTCTTTGAGGGTTGTTGCAGCACCTACATGCTTCCAGGCCAGGTACTGTGTTCTTGGCTGTAGTGTTCAGACAACTCTAGCTCCAGGGCCCACAGACACCACACACTCTGGTGATGCTCACACACACCTGGCTGCAGTGCCTAGAGATAACACACTGTGGTTGTGCTGGGGGCCCCAGATTCAGAGACACAACTAAAGCACTTGGAAATTTCGGGTGGCACCCGGCATCAAAATCATAGCCTCGTTCTGGCAAGGCAGGGGCTTTAACATTGAATCATACCCCGAGTCCCTACCTGAAACATTTTAATTACTTTCTATTCTCTGTCTTTCTAGTTTATATTTAAAGTCTTCTATTTCCATATTAACATTCACTGTTCCACATAACCCCATCCAATTAAAACAATGTTTTTTTTTTACCTTCACGACTAGAATTTACAAAGAAACTGCATTTTTGGTGACCAAGGAATTAGGTGCTATGTTCTAATCGTTAAATAAACCCTGCCATATGTCATTAGTTACTATAAATTATAAACCTCAATAGATTTATAATGAGATAAATTACTATTTTAAGTATTAAAAACAAAGACAAAACGTTTTAAAACTAGTTAAAATTAGTTTGTCAGTACAAAATACATTGTACTACATAAACATGAAAAAAGGCTTAAAAAGTATAAGATAAAGAATTATGTAGATGCTATTGAGGTGTATATAAAATATTCATCAGGTAAAGCATTATTTTCGCTTTTTATATTTAAAATATTTGAAATATTTTTATATTTAAAAGTTGCAACATATTTAATATGGATATTTACTGCAAATGCTAAACATTACTGAAAAGGAAAATTAACTAGACCTGTAAACAAAAGTTTTGTTTTCAGGTAGTATATTTTTGTATGAACTGAGTTATATTATTTTTTAACAGTTTATTTTGTTTTAATAACAGAACCAAAATATTTGCTCTAAAACCAATGTTGTAACACCATACCCACCACCAGAGTGTGCTATAGCATGGGTCCCTCCATCTTTATCCTGAGATCTCCAACCCTAGATGACAGTTTTATTGATGATATCATGGCAGTTTCCATGGTGATTGCCTGATTATTTGCTATATTTTCAAAAAAATTATTTGGAATAACAAAAATAACAAATCCTTGTCATTCGTTGCTTCAATATTTCTGGCTTTTATGTTTATGAGCCACCATGGAGGCTGTTTTCACCAAATCTGCAATTTTCCTGAGAATTTAAACACAAGGACAGAAACTTTTCCAAGGAAGAGATAAGAATGGCCAAAAGGCACATAAAAAAATGCTCTTTATCATGAATCATCAGGGAGATGCAGATCAAAACAACCATGAGATACCACCTCACACCACAGAGATTGGCACACATTCAAAAGAACAAAAACAACCACTGTTTGGAGAGGATGTGGGGAGAAAGGGACCCTTCTACATTGCTGGTGGGAATGCCGACTAGTTCAGCCCCTTTGGAAAACAATATGGACGCTTCTCAAAAAATTAGAAATTGAGCTCCCATTGGACCCAGCAATACCACTGCTGGGAATATATCCCGAAGAAGCAAAAAAGTATAGTCGAAATGACATCTGCACTTATATGTTCACTGCAGCACTGTTTACAATAGCCAGAATCTGGAAAAAACCTGAGTGCCCAAGAACAGATGACTGGTTAAAGAAACTTTGGTACATCTATACAATGGATATGCAGCTGTTAGAAAAGATGAAGTCATGAACTTTACATATAAGCGGATCAACATGGAAAGCATCATGCTAAGTGAAATGAGTCAGAAAGAGAGAGACAGACATAGAAAGATTGCTCTCATCTGTGGAATATAAAATAATAGAGTAGGAGACTAACACCCAAGAAGAGAAGAAATAAGTATCAGGACATTGGCTTCATGGCTTGGGAGCTGGCCTCACATGCTGGGGGAAAAGGTAGCTCAGAGAGAGAAGGGAACACCAAGTAAACTGTGGATGGAGATCCCACTCGGGAAGGGAGATGCGTGCTGAAAGTAGACTAGAGACTGAACATGACGGCCACTCAATACCTCTATTGCAAACTACAGCACCCAAAAGGAGAAAGAGAACAAAAGGGAATACCCTGCCACAGAGTGGGGTGGGGTGGGGTGGGGTGGGGGGAATGGATTGGGAGATGGGAGAGATACTGGGTTTATTGGTGACGGAGAATGGACACTGGTGGAGGGATGGGTGCTTGAACATTGTATGAGGGAAACAGAAGCACGAAAATGTGTAAATCTGTAACTGTACCCTCAAAATAAAATAAAATAAAATGTTGAACAAAGGCCAGATGATACCATTTAGACTCCTGTTTTGTGATTTCCATTTACTATATTTCTTTGATGTTCACATAATGGCCCATATTAGTGTGAAAAATAAGAAATAAAAATTTGGCTAATAAAACAGCCATTTAACTAAAAAAAAAAAGCACGGGACATTGATGTGCAGGAGAAAACAATAAGAGGGCCCAGACTGCCACCTAGCATCCCACAGTTTCTCAGGACAGCTTTACTCTTCTTCCCAGTACTATAGGGGAATTCGAGGATTCTTAAAATTACAGGATATAGCCATTGCAAACACTGAAGGTTCATTCTGGTGTGGTACGATAAGCTGGAACTCCTCATTCATATAGTTCATCACTTTCTTAGGAACTCTCAACCACTGAGAGTGTGAGTGTTGTCTGGTTCAAGCCCTGTGGAAAGCAGCATGGAGAGTGCTCACTGAACCTTGAGTTGAACTGCCACATGATTCAGTAATTCCACCATAGGTGTTCTATTCCCCAAACTTCAAAACATTAATTCAAAAAAACATATGCATATCATTTTTCATTGCTGCACTTAGTGCAACAGCTAAGATGTGGAATCAGCCTAGGTGTCCCAGGGCAGATGAATACAATGCAGGGATTAATACAATGCAGCTTCAAGGAATGACAAAATCTTGCAATTTGCTGCAACCTGTTTGGAAATGGAAGATACAGTGTTGAGTGAAATTAGACAGAAATAGAAAGAAAAACATGGGATGATCTGTAGCACATAGAATAATTGGATTTAAAACCATACTATAGTGAAAGGGAGATTCCTAGATCACAGAGTTTAGGGAAGACATGGAAAGAAACTAAGAGGGTGAGGAAGAAGACAAGTCACTAAAGTACTGGAGAACAGGGAGGGCTCAGGGCCTCAGTTATACTGGTGATGGGGGCAAGTGGGGTAGCCAAATATCCAAACCACAGACTCAACAAAGCTGAAAATCTGAGGTCTAAGCTGCAACCACTGGGGCTTCTTGATATTCCTGTGGGGTACCAAGCACAGGGGAATGGGGGTGCAGGTGTAGTATGGGAACATTGGCGGTGGAATTGGTGTTGAAATATTAAATATCTAAAACTCAACTATCAGTAACTTTGTAAATCGTGATTCTTTAAATAAAAAAATTTCTTTTAAATGTCCATACCTTAGTAGAGGTAAGGGCCAAGAGGATCACCTCACAACTTGGAAGCTGATCTCATGTGCTGGGAGAAAAGGCAGGTGGGAGGGAGAAGAGACCACTAAGTAAGTGATGGTTGGAGGGATCTCTCGGGATGGGAGATGCATGCTGAAAGTAGACTGGACCAAACACGATGGCTACTTAAGTGCCTATATAGCAAACCATAACACCCAAAAGGAGAGAGAGTAAGAGGGATTGTGTCTGTCACAGAGGCAGAGGAGGGTGGAGGAGGGAAGGGGAGGGTGTGGCAGGAGGGATACTGGGAACATTGGTGGTGGAGAAAGGGCACTGGTGGAGGGATGGGTACTTGAACATTGTTTGATTGAAATGTAATCATGAAAATTTGTAAGTCTGTAACTATATCTCATGGTGATTCACTAAAATATAAAGTAAATAAATAACGTCCATCACTTTTTACTGACCACACCCTTTGGAGAACTAAAGAGAGAATACTTTATGCTGCCAACACTTATTCAATCAACAAACTTGCAATGCTTGTGTTCAGTTTAATGTTAGATGAACACTTTTTTTTTTGCTTTTTGGGTCACACCCGGCTATGCTCAGGGGTTACTCCTGGCTCTGCACTCAGGAATTACTCCTGGCGGTGCTTGGGGACCATATGGGATGCCGGGGATCGAAGCCCGGGTCGGCCGCGTGCAAGGCAAATGCCCTACCCGCTGTGCTATCGCTCTGGCCCCTGAACACATTTTTAAAGGGAGGAATTATCTGAAATAAATGTCATCTCACTTAAATAAGTTTATCCCTTTTTATTTCATCCTCAGCAACTTTATTGAAAACAGGGAAAATCAGATTCCTCTGCTTTCCTTTCTCTCTCTGTGGTGGTGCAATAGTTGGGGACTCAGGATGGAACACTCCAGGTGTCCTGTGGGCAAAAACAGGTCAGAGATTAGAATGCCTCCCTGAAGCATGGAGACTCCTTGGTTTCGCCTCCCCACACCAAAGAGTGGGTGGTGTCCTGGATCTGGACACCAAATTTCACCCATGGCCACGGATAAAGCTGTGGGTGATTTTCAGCCAATTCAGGAAATAAATATATCCCTTTATAGACTTTAATCTTTTCAGTTACTATTTTTTGTGTGATCATCTGAACTACCTGTTACAATTGCAGGGCATGAGTATTTGCCCCATTATGCAGATAATTAAAACTTTGACCGAGGGAGATTCAGAGAGTCATCTAAGTTCACATAGCTAAAATGCAAGCCTAATGACCACAAATCCAATGCTCTGACATATTATACAGGCAGAATAACAAATTTCCATGGGCTAGGTGGAATGTTATAGTAATTCCACATAAAATCTGTGTGCATTTCATAAATATCACCTGTCTCCCCATCTGTAAATGCAAAGTCAAAAAATCATGCCAGAGAATATCAAATGGATTGGAACTTTGAAGGTTCAACAATATAAGTGATAAATAGAAATGGCTGGACAAATCCAGTTAGCATAGATAACTGATAAATGTTAAATGTCTGAAGAGCTTTATTTAACCCTCTGCTCTTGTCTGTGACTTAGTCTTTACAAAAAAAGCTCCAGATGGAATGCATTTATTGTCTGGGGTCAGCTTTGGGATTGTGTTATTACAGCAAATTGGCATATTGCCAGGTTGGGCCTTCACTCTGCCCTCCCTCATGACCCTGGCCCACTTCGGCTGACTGAATTATTTAAATATTGTACATTACTAGTTAATAGACACAACATATTGAAAGTTTTATAATCAAATATTTATGTTGTTAGAAAACATTTTACATTATCTTTAAACAGCTATGTCATCTATTTATTTTCATTCTCTGATCTTTCTGTTTTGTATCAGAATTAGAGAATTTAGCCTATTTAACTAGAAGTAAATATTATGATGAAAACATTGGGCGACTCAAAATTAGTCTTAGTAAAGTTCAGACATATTTTTGTTAGTGTCAGTTGCATAAGAGGTCCTACATGACAATAATTTAAAATTATTAAATCATGGTGATTAATACCTCATGGATAGACAGTGCCTCAACCTGCCTTTGGCCTCCTGAATAAAGTCAGACTAACCATTCTTTATGACTATTCATAAATATTTTGAAATGGAGAACAGTCCACCTGGGGGAGATAGTAGACATTTACAGGTGAATCTGTGAAGGAAATATATTTAATACTGAACCTTACCATAAGTCAGAGTCAACCCTTGATGATCTGAAGTCTCTAGCTTGGCAATAACAGGTCACTAAACTTTTTGACTGATCTCTTCCTTGTCAGATACTTGTAAATTCTCAGTGCTTCTCCCTAACTCTGTCTGTATGCACTTTATTAAACTTCAAAAACAAGTATGTTTTAAGAACAACTATCTCTGTTTTAGAGAAAGTCCAGCTGGTATCTCTCTTGTCACTGAGTCAGAGAGAAAGATTTTCCTTGACTTTCCTTGATGCTTTGGATATTATTTTTTCATTATTTTTTTATATCACTTCCAGAAATTTTTCTTAAGTACACAGAGAAAAAATATATAAGGAGCATAAAGGCATAATCTTTGTGATGAGCTTTGAAGAAAATCTCTGAGTTTATAATTATGGCTATAATTTCTTCCCATTAGCCTTAAATCAACTCTTCTGTGCTCACTATTCTTCGGTAACACTATGCTACCTTCATCAGCCTTCCAATATGTCTGAACCCTACTGGAGTCTTCTACCTCACTTCTCACTTAGAATACTGAAAATCTCCTGCATTTGCCTAAATCATGAGATCCAGTCCTACCACAAGTATGGGACCCATGCTACAGCAATTTAAAAGTATAACTGTCCAGCAGTCTGGTGAAGGGTGAAGAGAGAATCTAGGGTAAGTGGTGGAGGGATAGGGTCAGGGGTTGTAAGATTGGAAAGGAGAACATTGTAGGCCTAAAAACCTATTGAATACAAGTATTTACAACAAACTGTGTAAATAAAAATAGATTTTAAAAATGGATAACCTACAGTTCTCTGCCCAAGATTACCAAAATCCTCATCAGACTGAAGATCATACTTTGGGTATAAGATTAGGAAAACTTGTCAGATTTTATACCATATTCCCCTTTAATAATTTCCAAATCTCCTTCAATTTCAGCCCCTTCCCCAAAGAGAAAGGTATATACATATAAATACATGTATACTATAAAGAAACATTGATGATAGATTGATACTTATGCAGTTGCTATCAGGAATAAATATATAAGAATTTAAATAGATTTATGTTGAATGCTTCATATGTTGTTATTAGTTACCAAGTAAGTAAAAAGTTATTAATATTGTTTTTATTATATAGATGCTGTGACTTCCTCAAAGTTTTTCCTGATCTTGATTTCTCCACTTCTCCGATAGCAAGTTTTTCTCAAGTCGTCATCTAGATATTAACCTAGTCAGTATTTTATAGCTATAAAAAGACATTGGTCTAGAATGTGAGAAAGAAAGAAGATTAATGAATTAGGTAAATGCAGGATAGAAAAATCTATTGTTTTTTTTAAAATGTATTTTGTATATTATGAGAAAAATCAAACAAATTTTTTAAAAGTCTCCCGTAAATAGAAAGTGAAAAAGGAAAGCCCCTATCTATAAATTGGAAATGGGGAAAGAGGCTATATATACTGGCTCTGGCCTCCAAGTGAAGACCAAAAGAAAGTCCAATTTAATAGATTTCAGCTTCTCTTTCAAGATTGGCATGTAAAAGCACTATTTTTCTAGTAAACCAAATAAGTAAAATGAGATGGTTGAAATATATTTGCTTAACAAACACGTAGCAACCATTTATCCAGAATCTACTATGTGGCAGGTTTTAGTTTTAAGCACTGGGGTCACAAAGAGGCATAAGTAAGACAAGTTTCTGTTCATTTTTTATGTCACTGTCATTGTCACTGTCATCCCATTGCTCATGGATTTGCTCGAGCAGGCACCAGTAACATCTCCATTTTGAGACTTGTTGTTACTGTTTTTGGCATATTGAATATGCCACGAGTAGCTTGCCAGGCTCTGCTGTGTGAGCCAGATACACTCTATAGATTGCCATGCTCTCCAAGAGGGGCGGAAGAATTGAACCCAGGTTGACTGCATGCAAGGCAAACACCCTACCTCTGTGCTATCGCTCCAGCCCCCAAAATTTAAGAAACAAAGATGACTACAGTTATTTCAGTTAATGATAACCGACTTGAGAAAAACAAAACATGGAAATTGGTATAAAGTATTTGGGAAGTGTGGGCTACTTAATCATCAGAATATCTAAGAAGGCCTTTATAAAGATGATACTTACACAAGTTAATCCTGGACATGTAACTATCAACTGGAAGGACTTTCCAAGAGGAGAACAGTGAATGAACTGGAATGTGAGTGGAGAGCAGAGGGGTCCAATGTTATGGAAGGAATTAAATATGGGAGCCTGGAATAAGGTTGGTGGGGCTGAAAAGTGCGAGACTCAGAGTCTCCAAGACTATCAAGGGAATCAGGGATTGATGTTGGAAAATAATAAGAATAAATCACCTGTACTATAATGTGTTGTGATCCAATTAAAAATTGTTTTTAAAAGATCAGCAAGGAATAGAGGGCATATATAAATTGGGATAATTTGTAATATTTTAATGAAAAAATACTTGCAAAGATAATGGTGGGTTTGAGAAATCAACCTCTAGCCCCAGTACAATGCCCTTGAAGGTAGACCAGACCAGCTAAACAGCCTGACCTTTTCTGGTGCTGAGAAAACAGGGACTCACCCCCAGGCTCACAAGAACACTGAGTAGGCGTGCTTGGGAAGGACTGTAACTTAAAAAGGGCTATGATTGGAGTTAGGGGCCACTTGAAACAAGTGTCCTTACCTTGTATCTCATGCAGAGATCCCTAATGGCTTTTTGCAAAAGGGCTAAAATTTACATTAGTACCATCCATACTGATCAACCTCCCCCAGTACTTTTCAGGATGAAAGGTAGAACTGAGGAATGATTAAAAAAAGAGAAGATACTAGAAGACATTTATAATAAGTTGTTAAATTTTATTGCATGAGTATAAGAAGAAGCCAGTGGAGACTTTTAAGCAAAGAAGTACTCTAAAGTGGTTGATATTCAAAAGATCAATCTGGTTTCTATGTAAAGAATGACTTTAGATGGACAAACATGGAAGTTGAAAGAGGTTATTGCATTAATCTAAGATCATGAATCACAAAATCCCGTTGATCATCAATTTCTCAAGCGGTCTCAGTAACCTCTCCATTCGTCCTATCCCTGAGATTTTAGAAGCCTCTCTCTTCCCTCTGCCTTCCCAAGGATGCTGCATCGGAGGCTCTTTCAGGGTCAGGGGAATGAGATCCAGCTTATTACTGGCTTTAGCATATGAATACACCAAGGGAAGCTTGCAAGGCTCTCCCATGTGGGCAGGAAACTCTCAGTAGCTTGCCAGTTTCTCCCAGAGGGAGAAGTAGGTTATAAGATTCTGTGGCCCCGCGCTTCTGGGAGCTTGCTTTTAAGTCTCTGGATGTTGACCGTTGATGGGATTACACACACCTAAGTTCCTCTGCCGGTAGCTTCATGCGTGAGGCTTGTCCGAACGTGTGGAGAGGGGCCTTGAGCATGGTTGTGGCTAGGTTCCAGAGGTATTTTGCCACAGGCAGCTCTGCTCAGGGTGGGAAAGGAAGCTGGAGCCCATCCCCTCCGAGGGACCTTGGAGAAGATAGCCAGGCGTGCGGGCAAGAGACTCTCTGCTCACATACAAGATAAGAAATATTTATTGATGTGCTCTAGAACAGAGGCTGAAGATAAATAATGAATTTAGATATATTCTGTGACAAATTTTTAAAAGCAAATTCTATTATTGTCCTGAGCTAAAGGAAACCCTTCATTCCTAATGAAAAGTAAAAATGAGCTTGTAGCACCGTTGCTTCAAATTCTGAAACTATGTACCAGAATCCTCTAGTGTTGTTTTGATGGTGAAGTTTTGCTCCTGTTTTAATTTATAAGGAGAAAGAAAATCAATTTCCCAAGCCTATATATAATGTGGGAAATGATTTGTTTCATCAATTCAATAAGTAACAATAATAAAATATTCTAGTTTATTGTTAGCAGGAGCTGGAACAATAGGGCTAGAGCGATAGCACAGCAGTAGGGCATTTGCCTCGCACGCAGCTGACCTGAATTCGATTCCTCCACCCCTCTCAGAGAGCCCAGCAAGCTACTGAGTATCACGCCCACATAGCAGAGCCTGACAAGCTATATTCAATATGCCAAAAGCAGTAACAACAAGTCTCAAAATGGAGATGTTACTGGTGCCCGTTTGAGCAAATTGATGACAGTGACAGTGACAGTTTATTGTTGGAATAATTATCAAAAGCATGTTGTGCCTATTATCAGGTTAAAAACATATAATTCTGTGGGATGTTGAAATGAATTATAATATTTAATAAATGAATGGAATGTTGCTAATCTTTAAATTTTGGTTAAACATATTTCATCCTGTGTGATATTAAATTAATTTATAATCTTTTAATAAATAAATAATTTTGGTAATTTTTAAATTTTACCTTCATGAATGTTCTTTTCCCTCACATACATGCCAATACTGGAACACTAAAACAGAACAAATACAACTAGTATTGACATGGATGTGGGGAAAAAGAATATTAATCCACTCTTTGTAGAATCCCACTCATTCAACCTCTTTGGAAAATAAATACGAACAATTCCAGGATCTAAATGCCTCAAACTAGAAGTTATCAATTCTATTAACTTAGATGTGTATCATTACCCATTTATATTCCCAAGAGAATCTTTTGTGAAATTTCAGCCCAATCCATCCAAACCTGCATCTCAGGGATCTGATTTATTATATCTCAGCGTGTAGGGCACAAGCAGCCTGAAGCACTGATTTCATGCACGGTCATCTTTGTCCAGTATTGCCAGATACAAGGCCCTAGCAAACCAGGCCCTAGAAGCACCTGTAACTCTGGAAGCCCTAAGTACCCCAGGAGACTCTTGTGACCCCAGCATCACAGAACCAGAGCTGCCTGTCATCACTGGGCCCAAACACTGAATCAATATGATTGCAGCAAGTCTATCAACAGTGCCTCGGGGTTCCTGAGAAAAGCAGAAAAGATCTTCTAAAAAGCTAATAAAAATGCTTGGTAATGCAATAATTAAAGCAGCAAAGTAGCAAAGAATGCAGGGTGTGAATAATGTTGCATGCAGCTGTCATGAATAATGAGGAACATTCTTAGAAAAGGAAACTAAAAGATTTCCAAGAAATTGCTACTGTAAAAATGAAGTAGGAGAAAAGGATGAAAAATTATGTAGGCAGTAATAGGGTTGAATTAAATGGGGCTTCCTATGTCATATTTGGAGTGTAAGTGTTACCTATGGTACC
Organism: Sorex araneus; assembly: GCF_027595985.1. Classification (NCBI taxonomy): domain Eukaryota; kingdom Metazoa; phylum Chordata; class Mammalia; order Eulipotyphla; family Soricidae; genus Sorex; species Sorex araneus. The sequence goes on from NC_073307.1 coordinate 75,630,355, forward strand.
AGAGAGCTAATGAAGGAATTAAGCAGGAAGCAAAGTGATTATCATTTTGAAATATCACTTTGATGACAATGGAAAAAGATTAGAGGAGAGAACAATTAGGAAAACATTTTTCTGGTAATAAAATAGGAAAAATACAAAGAATTCAACATTGTAAGGAGGAGACATTAAGGGTAAATTGAAAGGAGTAGATTCAAGGGATCTGAAAGAATAGCACAGCAACTTAGACAGATGCTTTTCAAACATATAGGATCCAATTCCAGGTGTTCCACATAACAAGTACGGTTCAAGTGACAATGCTGTCTGTGCTCCCAGGTAATTTCCAATGTACCTCAGCCAGATGTGTGTGAGCACCACGGACAGGCATGCACCCCAGTAGGCACCTCAGCTAAAAAGAACTGCAAGTGATACAGTCAGGAAGTGCAACCTCTAGCAACTACCATGTGAGCAGCACAAAATCCCCACCAAGCACCAGAGCCTTAATTTGTGTGTTTCAACTAAACAGTGTGTGACACCCTAGTGAGCACACATGCAAGCACACAATTAAGGAGTGCAAACCCCAGGAAGCACCATACCTGATGGTGACCCTCTCCAGGGAACATCACAGCTGAAAATGTGCAAGCACGGTAGGCAGGCAGATGTGCAACCCCCCAGTCAGCACAATAACAGCAATATAGGAAAGTAAGGAGACATTTAAAAAATAAAAAATAAAAAAGGGACAGGTTTTAAGAGATACTTAGAACAGAATTAATGTGTCATAGTGATATTGATTATGGAGAGAAAAATTTCACATAGACATACAGATTTAGAAAGAGTTCTGAGAGGATGGAAAGGATTAACAATTGCTAATCCTCAAGAGTATCTAGAAAAGCAAATTCTGATGAGAAGTGTCTATTGGACAGATAGGTGATTAGTTCTCTCAGTGCTCTCAAATGCAGTTAACATTTAAACAATAAGGCACTGACCCTGTGAGTCAAAAATCCATGTATAACTTTTTTACTCTTCAAAAACTTAACTGGAACCTTGTCAATAATGTAAATTGTCAAGTGACACAAATTTTATATACTGACTATAGACTATACTGCTACACTTTTAAAGTAAACCAGAAAATGTTATCGTAAGAAATAAAATACATCTATAGTATTTTTGTCTAAGTGAAATTCATGGGTCAACTGTATGTTTGTAACAATGCATATCTAAGTAGCCATGCAGTTCCATCCCCTGTTGTTCAAGAACCAACTGAATAGAAAAGAGGCAGAGTTGAAAATTTCATACTATGCAATACTGAATGGCAGTTATTAGTCCAATATTCAACTCCTTCTCTCAGATAGTTCCTGAGAGACGCAAGTCATGGCAGTGTGACTGTCTTCCTGGATGAACTCTGAACCCCAACAGGCACTATCTCACCTCAGTCCATAGAATCCTAGCTTAAGCAATATGTTTATGTTGTGCAACATAAAGCAGGGTTTCTTACTCTTTTTCTACTCACAACCCTTTTTTGCCCAAGAAACACAATACCAGAAGCACTACAAAAATTCCCTGGATCCATTACACAGTTGATTTTAAATAAATTTTTGGTTTTGTATGCTAAGAAACATTTTACCATTGCCAAATTTTTCACACAAAAAGGTAGGGCTTGGAGTTGATATTAGAACTGTAATAACTAGTATGACTGATTCAAACAGTATTAGAATGTATGTTGATTTCTAGTCTATGCTTTTCCCATTCTCTTAAGCTAGAGTATCAAGAATAAAGGAAGAAGCTCAGGGGGAAGGGGGAATCTAATATATAGCAGCATGCATAATTTTTTAATTTTTTGAAAATGTTTTAGTAAGACACTGTGATTTACAAAGTTGTTCATAGTACTGTTGTTTTAGGTATGCAATATTCCAAGACCAATTCCACCAACAGTGTCCTCTGCCCTTCACCAGCATCCTTGGGTTTCCTGTCACCCCCAGCATAATTTTTAAGTACAGTGAACTCACCCTCTAATAAATATGACCAAACTTCACAGCTTTAAATACGAATCACACAAGTGTGGGACCAGAGAGGTTGTAGAGGAGGTGAAGTGTTTGTTTGTATGCGGCCGACTGACCTTATTCTATCCCCAGCACTGCTTATGATCCCCAAGCAAAGATTCCCAAGTCATTCCTGAGCACAGAACTGGAATAGCTCCTGAGCACAACCATCACAACAATATGGCTGCAAGCCTCCCCCAAGATGAAAGTAAACAAAATAACCTAATCGAGTCGACTATGATAGAGGATATTGATATTTAGGTGATGGCTATGGTGCGGTAACATATTTTGAGAAGTGTGAGTGTATCCTTAAGATGGACACAGTCAGCCAGAGGGGAACTGGTGCTGCAGGACATCCGGGGCTCCACAGGCAGAGTGGCAGTGTCCCGGCAGACTTTTGGACCCAGGGGAGATATTATCCTCTAAAGACTGAATGGACTGCTCATTTTTTCACCACTTCATAACTTACCCTAAGTGTACAACAACATCCTAACTTGGGCTCCTAACCACATAAAAGCATGCAGAAAAGAACTCCAAACTGCAAAGGTCACAATGGCAAAGCAGTGAAGAAACCCACCAGGCTTAGGGAGTGAAAAGCTAACCCCATTGCCCCAACCAGTAATAATGAGCTATATAGCCTCTCTGATTTAGAATTTAGGATGGAACCTGTTAAGACTACATAAGGAGCTCAAAGGAAAAATAGAAGCACCACCAATAAAACACAGAAGGATATGAGAGCAGAAATGAGGAAAATACAAATGAAAATACAAGCAGATGTGGCAGATCTGAAAAAACTGGTAGGTGAAAAGAAAAACTGAGTTTTTTTCTATCCCCAAAGAACTGGATAAACATTCTTCTTCAGAGTATATGGGACATTCTCCAAGATAGACCATATACTGAGCCACAAAACATACTCCATAAAATTAAGAGTATAGAATTTATATCAACTATCCTTTCAGACCATGATGCACTGAAATTAGAAGTGTATCACATACAGAAATGGAGGATCAAATCAAACACCTAGAAATTAAACAGCTCACTACTGAACAACCAGTGGCTTAGATAGGAAATCAAGGAAGAAACCCAAAGATTCCTGGAAAGAAATGAGAATAGACATAAGCTACCAGAAATTGTGGAACACAGCTAAAGCAGTGTTAAGAGGAAAGTTTATAGCTCTGCAAGCATTCATCAGGAAGGAAGAAATAACTTAATAACTTAATAACATCAATAACTCAACCACACAGCTTAAGATACTGGAAAATTAGCAACACAGGGAGCCCAAACCAGGAAGGAGGAAGGAAATAATAAAACAGAGCAGAAATCAGTGAGTTGGAATTCCAATAAACTATCCAAAATATAGACAAAGTCAAGATCTGGTTGTTTGAGAAAATAAGCAAGACAGATAAACCATTAGCAAGACTCATAAAGAAACACACAGAAAGAACCTTAATAAACCAAATCAGAAATGCAAAGAGGGACATCACAACAAAATTTTAGAAATCAATAGGATCATCAGAGATAACTTTGAGAATATTTGCACCATGAATAAAAGGAAACCTTGAAGAAATGGATAAATTCCTGGATTCCTGTAACTACCCAAGGCTGAACTAAGAAGATTTGGAATACCTGAACAGACCTATCACTATCAAGGAAATTGAAATGGTAATCAAAAGTCTTTCTCAAAACAGAAGCTTCCTCAAAAAAGAAATACAAATGACCAAAAGATACATAAAAAAAAAAGCTCTACATCTCTAATCATCAGGGAGATGCAAATCAAAACAACAATGAGATAGCATCTCACACCACAGAGAATGGCATACGTCCAAAAGAACAGGAGCAACCAATCCTTGTGTGGATGCTGGAGAAAGGAACTTTCCTTTCATTGTTGGTGGGAACGCCAACTGGCCCAGTATTTTTGGAAAACAATATGGGCATTCCTCAAAAAGCTAGAAATCTAGCCTCCATATGACCCAGCAATATACCACTTCTGGTAATATACCCTAGGGCTGAGAAACACACAGAAGAAATGCTATCTGTACTTCTACATTCATTACAGCACTATTCATAATAGCCAGAATCTGTAAACTACCCAAGTGCTCGAGAACAGATGACTGGTTAAATAAAGTATGGTATATCTACACAGTGAAATACTGTGTCACTATTGGGAAAAAAATGAAGGTATGAAATTCACTCATAAATGAATGGACATAGAGATTATCATGCTGAGTGAAATAAGTCAGAAGGAGTGATATAGACATAGAATTATTGGACTCATTTGTTGGATGTAAAAAAAGTAATATGAGACTAATATCCAAAGACAGTAGAGACAAGGGCCAGGAGGATTGGTCCATAGTTGACTGTTTGCCTCAGGTACTGGAAAGAGGCAATTGGGATAGAGGAGGGATCACTATGAAAAAGATAGTTGGAAATAATCACTCTGGATAAGAACTGTGTGCTGAAAGTGGATGAGAGAGCAAGTATGATAACCTCTCAGTATTTGTGTTGCAAACCATAATGCTGAGAGAGAGAGAGAGAGAGATAAAGGAAGGGAAGTGCCTGTCATACGACAGGCCGGGTAGGGGGAGGGCAGTAGAAGGGAAACTGAAAACTTTGGGGTAGAAAATGTACACTAGTGAGGTTTGGGTGTTGGAACATTGTATGACTGAAACCTAACCATAAACAGCTTTGTAACTCTGTATCTCATGGTGATTCAATTTTTAAAATTTAATAACAGTCTAATACTCAAAAAATAGATACAGTCATGCAAAGTAGCATTACCTCAATTTAAAACTTCAAGTTGTATTCTATTTTTGTTGACAGTATGAACTAGTAAAAAGAGAGAGGGAAAAGGAAAAATATTGCTGGCATGTAGGGGGGAAAGGAAAGATACTTTCAACTGCAGCAACTCTTCAGATTGATTTAATTTAGTCTATTTTTACTAAGATCTAGTTTCTTTTTATTTTCTTTTTTATTCACTCACCATGAGCTACAGTTACAAACCTTTTACATTTGAGTTTCAGTCATACAATGGTCAAACACCCGTTCTTCCACCAGTGTACATTTTTCACCACCAATGTCTCCATCATCCCTCCCCACCCCCATCACGCCCCTCCCCCTGCCTCTATGGCAGATAATTTCCTTTTTATGCTCTCTCTACTTTTGGGCATTATGGTTTGCAATACAGATACTGAGAAGCCATCATGTTTGGTCCTTTATCTACTTTCAACACATATCTCCCATCCTAAGCTATCCCTATAACCATCATTGACTTAGTGATCACTTTTTCTATCCCAACTGCCATCTCCCCCAGCTCATAAGGCAGCTTCCAACTATGGAGCAATCTTCCTGGCCTTTGTCTTTACTCCTTGGGTGTAAGTTTCATATTATAATATTTTTATATTCCACAAATGAATACAGTCATTCTATGTCTGTCCCTCTCATTCTGACTCATTTCACTTAATGTGATACTCTCCATGTGCATCTTCTTATAGTAAATTTTATGGACTCATCTGTCCTAACAGCTGCATAGTATTCCATTGTATAGATGTACCAAAGTTTCTTTAACTAGCCGTCTGTTCTTGGACACTCAGGTTATTTTCAGATTCTGGCTATTGTGAATTGTGCTGCAATGAACATACAGGTACAGATTTCATTTTGACTGCTTTTTTGCACTGTTGGGGTGTATTCCCTGATTTGTTATTGCTGGGTCATATGGAATTCAATTCCTAGTTTTTTAAGGAATGTCCGTATTGTTTTCTAAGAAAGCTGGACCAGTCAGCATTCCCACCAACAATGAAAGAGAGTCCCTTTCCCCCCACAACCAACACAGCACTGGTTGTTTCTGTTCTTTTGGATGTGTGCCAGTCTTTGTGGTGAGAGATGATATCTTATTGTTGTTTTGATTGGTATCTCCCTGATGATTGGTGATGTAGAGCATTAGAGTCCATTTAAGTAAGCCTTCTTTTACATTCTATTTCACAAAAGAAAACAGCTTATATTAATAAAGTGGTTCACGTGAGTTCCAGTTGAGATTTGTTTATGATACTAATAAAGAAATAAGATTACATTTCTGGATTGTGAAGTTTGTGGAGGCTCTACCACTTTAGCCTTAGCCCGTGGAGGTCCAGAATCATATCTTCTTTAAAATTTATAATTTGCAGTGCTAGAAAACAGTCCATGCTAAAAAATATCTTTGGAATTAAAATAAGTTGTTAGATTGAGCCACAATTCCTTGATTAGATAAGTTCTTAAATAAATAGCATATATTTTACTCTACCTCCTGGAGTTTAGATGAAAACTCTTAGTGATTGGAGCACAGATTGGATAACAGAGCTTACAAAATAGTGCCAAATGAGTCTCATTCAACTTAAGGACATGATTTGTTGGGACTAGAATTGGATTTTTTTTAAGTTAATGATGCATAACCTTGCTTTGACCTTGCAAGTCCTGGAGAAGTAGTTAGGCGTTACAGAGAGTTCTCAAGGGAAGAAAAAACAGAAATGCAAATATGAAGTTTTTCAACTTTATCACTTCTCATCAGTTAGCTTAAGTATCTCACGCTAAAAGGAACTAAATCTTTCATGCTTCAGTTAGTTGAAATTCCATTTCATACTCTATATTATCTACATTTACATTATCATAACTTTCTTTTTTTTGCTTTTTTGGGTCACACCCAGTGATACTCAGGGGGTACTCCTGGCTCTGCACTCAGGAATTACTTCTGGCGGTGCCTAGGAGACCATATGGGGTGCCGGGGATCGAACCTGGGTCAACCATGTGCAAGGCAAACGTCCTACCCGCTGTGCTATCGCTCCGGCCCCTCATTATCATAACTTTAATTCTTCATTTATTTTTATTTTTTTAATTAATTTTTTAATTGAATCACCATGTAGAAAGTTACAAAGTTCTCGGCTTATGTCTCAGTTATACAATATTCAAACACCCATCCCTTCACCAGTGCCCGTATTTCACCACCAAAAACCCCAGTATACCTCCCGCCCCTGCCCTCCACCCCCAACTGCATAACTGATGAATTTCACTTCATTTTCTCTTTACCTTGATTACATTCCATATTTCAACACAAAACTCACTATTGTTGTTGGAGTTTCCCCCAAGAAAGACAGCCCTACTACCAAGGAAGCATTTGATAATTAGTTTTCCATTGCTTAGAATGAAGAGATATGCAGCCCCACTGCTCTGAGTACATAACTCTTTTTTTTCCTTTTTCCCTTTCCTTGTTTTTTTCCCTCATCCCCCTTCCCGCACCTCATAGTACGGTGGACGCCACGCCGCGTTTCTCCCCCAAAATGGGAAACAACTGGGAAAGAGGGATATTTCCTCTTCTCAGCCGGCATGGGGCTCTTGCTTAGTTCACAGTCTAGACAAATGCCTGCTACTTTGATTACCTTCAATATTTCAACAAAAAACTCACTATTATTGTTTGGAGTTTCCCCCCAAAGTCAGACCTGCTAAAAAGGAACCGTTTCACATTGCTGACAATTAAGAGATGTTAAGTCTTTGGAATTCTGTATAAAGTCCAGAGAAAATTCTGCCAGAAATTGCATAGCCCATCCCACAGTCCCAGTGCATTGCTATAAGAAGCTGCTCTGGATGCTAAAATGCATTACAAGGCCTCTGGAATCAAAGTCTTTATGAGCAGAGCGTTCGTTTCACTCTCAGCAGCTCCAGGTTTATCTGGGCTGAGGGCGTGCCGGTAACACCCACTTCCTATGATTGCCTATGAGCCCCAAAGTGTAAAACCGTATACCTCTGGGTTAGGAGTCTTAGAAGGTGGCTCTTACCATATGGATATTGCTGCCGCCGCCATTTTCCATGCAGAAAAACAGGGTGGAGAGGAAAGATCCATCCCCAGGCAGCTCGGAGTTGTAGCCCAGCTCACAGTCCCAGTGCATTGCTGTAAGAAGTTGCTCTGGATGCCAAAATGGGTTACAAGGTCTCTGGAATCAAAGTCTTTAGGAGCAGAGGGTCCAATTTTTCATTTATTTTTAAAGGCACCCAAAAAGGTACATGACTCAGATTCCATGCCTGCATCTCCCTGCTGGACTGACCCATGCTTTGTTTTCTTTGTTTATTTGCTTGCTCAGTGCCATCTATGAAAGTATGGAAGGCATATTGTTTACTACCAATATAGATCCTATATATTTAACTTATACTATATTTTAAGACTTTTCTATAACTCTTGAAATAGTTTACATTAAAAAATCTATGGAAGGGATGCTGGGACTATTGGTGGTGGAAAATGGGCACTGGTGGAGGGATGGGCACTCGACCATTGTATGACTGAAACGCAAGCACAAAAGTTTGTAAGTTTGTAACTTTACCTCACGGTTATTCACTAATGAAAAATTTAAAAATAAATCAACATAGAGGCTGGAGTGATAGCACAGCGGGTAGGGCATTTATCTTGCACATGGCTGACCCTGGGTCGATTCCCAGCATCCCATATGGTCCCTGAGTACCACCAGGAGTAATTCCTGAGTGCAGTGCAAGGAGTAATCTCTGTGCATCATCAGATGTGATCCTAAAAGAAAAAAATCAATATATTCAACACAATAACCTATATTTCTAGTTTTAACAACTCAAAAACATGGCAGCATGGATCCATATTGCCTTCCAAAGGTTGCGGTTAAGGCTGACTTACTGTTGTCCCTTGTGGACATGCTCTGTTCAGTTTTTCTGCATACCAAAATCTGCATGCCAAATTTTGGTCCTACCACTTGGGTTTGAAACTTCATTCTATAGTATATAGCTACCAGACTACTGATCAGAGATATTTTCAGATTCCCAACTGCATTTTAAAGGAATGTGTAGAATAAGAACAACGTTTCCATGAAGTTGCTCACCAGACAGGTGAGGGGGCAGGGGGATGCAAAGAAAACAGGCAAGAGCAACAGTCCTGAGATCAACAAGTGGTAAGATTCATGAAGAAAGCTATGGTGGGATGTAAGAATTTTGCAAAGGGGAAAACTGGAGCTCCTGAGGCCGACATAGATTAGCTCTCCTTCTGCTCACTAGCCAGTGTCTGGTCACCCAGCAGCTGACCTCACGCTCCATGAAGAAGTGAGTGTTCACACTAATTACTCTGAGCACTGGAATCACACCTGATATATAACCACCTTCCCATAGCTTGAATGTCAAGATCCTCAGTTATGGAAGGCAGAATTCTAAAATGAGTTTAAGAGATTAATCTTCTTGCATAATTCTTCTTCATTTAGCCCGGGGGAGACTTGTGACTAAACTATACTGCCACAATTAGGCTACATTGTGTAGCAAAAGTAAAAAGCTTTTGAACATATAATTAACATTCTTAGTCTTAAAATTGATCAAAAGAAAATTGTCCTGGGTGAGCCTACCCTAATCAAGTGAGTCTTTTACAAGCATCATTGGTAAAAGAGTCTGCTATTGACTTCGAAGGAGCAAGCTATGAGGCATTTTAGAGCTGAAAAAACTGAAAAAAAGAATTCAAAAACCAGTGAATTTGAAAGACACCTGGCCTCTTATCATACCACAACCCTAGTCAACACCATGATTACAACCTTGTGAGATCCCAACTAAAGTTTCAAGGTCCAGAAAGCCAAATTATAACCCATGGAAAATGAGATAATAAAATGTTTGTTTGTTATAGACTGCTAAATTTGTGCCAATTTGCTAGAAATTTATAGATGGAAGAATAAAAGTAAATCACAACAAAAGAGAAAGAGGATTAGTACAGCAGGCAAGGCACTTGCCTTGCAAGTCACCCTGGATTTGATTTCCATCACCACATATTGTCCCTTAGTACCACCAGGAGCTATCTCTAAGCACAGACTAGGAATAAGCTTTGGACACCACTGGATATGACTCCAAAAACCCCACCTCTACCTCCAAATTAGTAGGAGTACATAGAATTATTAAGAATAATTGGAGGGGAGGGAAGGATGTTAAAAACAGAGTACTAAAACACACCAAGAATGTTTTAGGCTTTCCAAATGTATTTTTTCTTTTTGCTTAAACTTCCTAACTCTTTTGGGAAGCAAGTATTTCTAACTCTATTTACATGAAAGATATTGTGTGCCCCAGAGGACTTTAATAACTCACTTCACATCAAAGCAGTAACTTAGATGCAAACATAGAGCTTCCTAGAGCTGGAAACTCAGGTTTCTCCTCTACCTCACAAGCTCAGTCTCCACCTCAGGAGAGCAGTAAGGAGAAGCACTAAGCCATCAAGTTGCAAGGCAGAGTTCGGTGGCATTCCATTGTCCTGTTAGCTCACTGACCCAGAGCAGAGAAGCTCAGAAGATACGTTTCCCCTTGGGGAATATCCTCTCAAATTTCATTAAAAAATGTTTTTTCCACACAAAAAATCTTGCAAATAAAGGGAAGAGAATGCATTTCTATATAAGCATATTTTTATCCATAGATTTTCATGCCATAGGGGGTGAAAATCCCCAAGGGCAGAAGTCAGTAACTCCATGTTGTGATGGGAAAATTGGGGAGGGCTTTGGTTACAAACATTTCCCAAACTTACTCAAAAAAAGAAACTGTGCTTGCTCATTCTCTTCCCATCTCTCTCTCTTTCTCTCTCTCTCCCTCCATTTCTTCTCTCCCTCCCTCCCTCTCTGAGCCCCCCCTCTTTCTCTTTCTCTCTCTCTCTCCCCCACCCCCAGAGAAAACATGACTATTCCTGTCCAACTCATCTGGGTCAGATAGACCCTGACATTCAGTGCTGACTTCAGCTCTTTTCATTATAACTTTCACAGAAAAAAATAATTCACAATTATCAGTCAAGTTGCCATGTATCTCTTCTCAGCACTGCAGTCCTAGGGATAAAAATCTATTTGGCCTTTTTGTTTGTTTTAATGTTGCTGAGAATAAGTTTTTTCTGTACTCATAATTTAGCAATTCTTATCCCAGCAATCTTTTCTAAACAGCACCTCCTGTCACGGGCATCTCAAGCCTTGCCAGATTCTTTCACCTTCTGCATATCCCCATTCTCAAACCACCTCTACATTATCTCTTCAATGAAGATAAGGAGCCTTCAGATGTAAGTTAGGATAAGAACATGCCAGTAGGAGGGGTCATTTGATATGGTAGAATAGTGTTGCCCTCCAATGTTCAGAAATTTACCCAGAATATTTTGATTACGTCTAATTTTACAACAACTAAAAAGGTGGAAGGTGGATTTAAGTTTTATAATTAGATGATCTTACAGCAGATTTCTTTCAAATAGATTCAATATAATCACAAAGTTCCTGCCATATGAGAAAAGGACAAAGGTCAAGTCCTTACCAGAGATTAGGCGTTTAATGCAAAATAGCTGGCAAAGATTGGATAGGCTAGTGAATAATGGAGGAACCATTAAAGATAGAGAAGTCAAAGATCATGGGTGTCTTCTGGAAGATGCAAAAAGCAAAGAAACAACTTCCCACTGTATCTTTCTGAAGGCCTGATGACTCTTTCCAATCTTCTGATCTCAGAACTACAAGACAGTAAGTTTGTGTTGTTTTAACCACTAAACTTGGAATTTATTACAACAATACTGGGAAATTAATACTCTTTCTGGGGATGTTGTATAACTGAACAACTGAAATCACTGAACAACTGCTAACACATACCTGCACCAGCCTGTAACCAGACCTTTGCTATGGGGACACCGACGATAAGAGCAGGGGAAGGAGAGAGAGCAAGAGTGATATTGCTCTTCTGTTTTTTTTGGGGGGGGTACTTTTTGGGCACCATCACACCCAGTGATGCTCAGGGGTAACTCCTTGCTTGCACTCAGTAATTATTCCTGGCGGACCATATAGGTTGTGAAGGATCAAACCAGGGTCATCTGCAAGCAAGACAAATGTCCTGCTTCTGTACTGTGCCTCTGGGCCCTGACTTATTTAAATGGCGTATACCAGGGGCCTCTTTCACAAGCACTGGTCAGATACAGAATGGATTTAAGGATCGGAGAAATAGGGCAGAGAAAGTCAGAGTAGTAGAAACTATCTCCACGACCTATCATCATACCTGTCACTCTTAACAGAAGTCCTGAGACTTAAATAGACACATTACATAATACCTGGAGTCCCACGTGCATATAAGGCGTCAAATCAATCCAATCCAGTATTATGCACCAACATAGTTTGATTTGATTTCTAGTCTCTGCTCTGACGGCTACCAAGCACAGTTAGGGGTGGGGCTGGATCTTTGATTTGTCCATGAACAGAATGCACAATACCTAGACATTGAAAACAGAATGGCTTTTCCCTCCGGAGAAGGTGGGGAAGCATTCACAGGGTTAGAACTTTCTAGAGCCTTTCCAAGGACCCTAACGCAGGCCCTGTCCTTCTCCCAGAGTTCCAGCAGATTCTGTCTCAGTGGCACTTGGCTCTGTCCTCCCAGGCCTCCTCTTCCACCCACTGTTCAGCTGGAGGCATGGCACTGCCGTGTCGCCGGGAACGAGGGGTACCCCAGGTCAGGCCCACAGGGAGAGCCGTGGGGCTGGGGCTGGTGGCCTGCGGGGCGGTCAGCCGTGGTTCCCACGGGCATGTGAGCTGCGAGGCTGCTGCTGTGCCCTGGGCTTCGCCAATAAGCAACCCAGGGGCACCTTGCCCCGGAAACCTGGTATCCAGGGGCTCAGTCGACCCGCAAAGTTCGGTGCTCCCGGCGTTTGCGGACCCCTTTCGGCTGGGTGGGGGGCTCGGTGCGTCCCCCGCCTCCCGCCCCAGCAACCGGGGTAGCCCGGGGGCCGCTGGGCACCGCTGCTCTCCCGCAGCCTCGAGCCACCCTGCAGTTCCTAGTGCGCCGGGTCCCCCTTGTGCCCCGCAGCCGGAATGTAACCCGCCCCAGGGGCCCCTGCTGCGCCTGGTCTCCCTTTTCTCCGCAGCCCAGACTCTGGCCCCTGCCCCTGGTGCGCCCGGTCTCCCGCCCCCCCCCCCCCCGCACCCAGTGCTCAACCCTCACCCTCCCCCCCGCCTTTGGTGCGCCCGGTCCCCGGGTCCCCCGGCACCCAGGGCTCAGTCCCCCCGCCCCCCTCCTGGTGCTCCCGGTCCCCGGGGCTCCCCGTAGCCCGGCCCCTGGGTGTGCCTGGTCCGCCCGTCCCCCCGCAGCCGCGCTGTGTCCCCCGCCCCCGGTACGCCGGGTTCCCGGTCCCCCGCGGCCGGGCACTGCCGCCGGCCTCCCGGCTGGGGCCACCTTCCCTACTTGGCGGCGCGGGCCGGGCGCGGGCTGCGGATTGGCCGAGCCGGCCAGCGGCGTCGGGGGGGGGATCGGGTGGCCGCGCGCGCCCCATAAAGGCGAGGCGACCGCTGCGCTCCGGGCAGCCTCGGGGATGCGGCCGCTCCCGGCCCCGCGCAGCGCTCGGCCTTGCCCGCCGCCCGCCGACTAGGGGACGCTGCGGGGACACCGGCCGGCTGGCCGCCCCTGGGCTCTGCCGGGGAACGCGCCGGGGTCGGGGGCATCCTGGGGGTCAGCTGCGCCGCGCTGGGCGCTCGGGGACCTGCTCGCGGTGGAAAACCGGCGCGTCTCGCTCAGGGACCAGCGTTTGCGGAGACTCAACATGACGCTCCTGGGGTCTGAGCATTCTCTGCTGATTAGGAGCAAGTTCAGATCAGGTAGGGCGAGGGCACTTTGCTCTTTCTTAAACTTTTCTCTTCTGTAAGTCTCAGCTCTAGTGTGCTCTTCGACAAATACCTGGAAGCCTGTGCGGCTAACTCAACTCTAGTCCCAAAAGCACGTTTTGGAGGTGAAGGGGCCCACCTGACCGCGGGCCAAAATTACATGACCTTCCGCTTTGACTTATTTACGGTGATTTTCATTTGTGAAAAGCCAGTCCTTCTTAATTTTTTTTTCTAAATCTGTAAATAGAAATTTTGAAAGGGTACATGAGAAGAAAAAAACCTGGAAAAGTGGCGTATAATTGCTGAACAGATGAACCCGATGCATGTGTGTTAGATACAAGGTCACTTAAAATGTAGCTAATACAAACAAATGTATTTCCCAAAAACAGTCACTTGGGCGAAGTAAAAATAGAAAATTTGGAGCACATCAAGTATTCAAAATGACATCACTGTAAGGGGGGAAAAAGTGCAGTGCCACAAATATTTTTCCCAAACCATCTGATATTTATAAATGGGGACTTTTCCCAAAATTTTCTTTTACTGGCACATAGGGAAACATTTCAAAGGACGCGGAGTGAAGGTGAGTGCAAGGGTGGTACTCATGAGCTGGTGGAAGACATCCGTGTGTGGGTTTCCTTGCTTAAACTGGGAGACATTTGACTACGTAGGTTTTATCAATAGCTGTATATAATGTTGGTTTTATAAAGTAATAATGACTACTCAATAAAAGGTAGAACGCTTACATAGAACTTGTTACTTTACAAGAACTCTAAAGTGAACATTCCATGTAGTGGTGTGTTGAAAAGATGTTGTTATAATTTACTAAATTCTTAATCCCTTAGTACTTCTAAATAAGATCACATGGTGTTTCCTTGGACATCAACTTAAAAAATGGGATGTGTGGAGATTGAAAGATTATAGTCACTTATGATAACCCTGACTTTTAGGTGTCTCTGGGATCCTTTGGAAATTTTCTTAGGTTCTAAGAAATTTTTATTGCTGAAGCAAGATGAAAGCTCTAGAGCTTGTGGGACTATGAAACTCTGCCTAAAGGTGCAGGGTGAGTCTGCCTGCCACTGTGTTCCAGAGTATGTTCAGCCCATCCGTTATTTACACAGGGAGGTGAAGTGGTGGGTCTGTTAATTCACAAAAGATTCACAATAGAGACTAGAGATGATTACTGAGTTCTAAATTGTTCAAAACCACAAGGCAACACTGCCACCTTTCTGAAGAAGAGAGGATATAGATTTGTTTGAAGAGAAACTACTGTATTTCAAATGCACCCAGGGCAATTTCAGTGGGGGCTGGGTTTGTTTTTAAAATGCTTTGGTGAGGTAGTTGATAGATTTATCAAACAATTTTTTTTTCAGCTAAAGTTTAAAGGAGAGGAAAGACAGTGTTTGCTCTGAACTGAATTCTGATTTTACTGAATGAGTATGATCTATAAGGAGATGTGGACCCTCATTCTGTCTCAGAATTCTGATTTTTAAGCTTTCATAGGCTTTTTAAGAAAGAGGAAGAGTAATTCAGAAAAACATATCTTAAAGAGGATGTGACATGCTTAATTCTGCACCTAGATGGACAAAATGGCTCTATCATTTGAGATGCAATGGATTGATAAACTCCCATAGAAAAGGGGGTGGGAAAGAATGTAAAGACAAATAAAGGTAATGTTGAGGACCGTGAGTATTCTTTCTGTATATAATTTTAACTGCAGCTTTAACAACATAGAAGTCTGTCAGGTGGCATGCTAGCAAGCAGAGCTACCTCTTCCTAAGAGAATTCTGTTTATTTTGTGACTAGCAAATAATAAATACAACTTCTTCCTCTTCTCTTTTTTTAATTTTAATTTCTCATTTTTAAAATTTTCCATGAATTATTCCAAATGCAATTATTCTGCTAATGTTTGCTTAGGAAGTAGACCCCTAATATTTTAGTTAAACATTTAGTTAAACATTTTAAAACATCATTGAATTAAATTGTTCTTTGATAGGAGCAAGATTCCTTGTGTTAACAGACTTGTTATCAAACGAGAAGATAATGACTGATTCTGAAACTGACTTGTATGGCAACAGATTCCTAACAGCTTTCTATAATCTGAGTCACCTTGTTATTAATTATAAATCATGCAGAGTTGGAGAGATAGCACAGGGGCTAAGACACTTGTCTTGCATATACATGTGCCTCACTTCAATACCCAGCACTGCATACAGTTGCCTGAGCACTGGAGTGATTCCCAAGCAGAAAGCCAGGAGTAAGCCCTGAGCATTGAGAGTATGGCCTCCAATTTTTTGTTGCTATTGTTAAATTATTTTACAAGAAAATTGTGAAAGTACACATACATGACTATATTTAGTGTTATGTCTTATTTGTGGGACTACTAACATTTTATAGTTGAGAGTTAGATCTAGAGTCAAAGTAAGTCTTGTGTTTTTAATACTTTAGAATACTACTTAATAAACATATAACCTTAATTCTTAGACAAATCATACAATTCCCTTGCTTCAGTTATTCTTACTTAAATAAGAAGACTGATTGTAGGACTGCTAAGATGATTATATGTGATTATATAATTGCCTAGCTCTCAAAAATTATTGTTCTATTATTAATATTTCCATGCATCATGATCCTGTGTGTGTCATTTTGTACAATGAATCTTGATTACTTTATTTGCAAATCTCAAAGTTAAACTAGACAATCTCTCAGACACATAATTAATATTTTGTGATTCTCTGAAAATAGAGAACAAGCAGAAGTATGTGACAGTTGAACATAAAGGCAGTTTGTATAAACACACCTATTGTTATTTTTAAGTTAACTACATTTTGCTTTATTTAGTCTTTTCACTGTTATTTAATAAATGATTGTCATCAATGTGACTGTCAAAACTTTTCCTCAATATTATGTGTGTCATTCAGAATAATGGCTCATATGTATATGTGTCTCATTCCCCTGATCCTGAAGAGCCTCTAATACGGCACTGTAGGGAAGGATGAGTAAAGAGAGGTTGCTAAAATCTCAGGGCTAGGATGAATGGAGATGTTACTGGGCACACTCGAGCAAATAGTTGATCAATGGGATGACAGTATATACATACCTCTTGGAGAGCCTGGCAAACTACCGAGAGTATCCTGCTCACATGGGCAGAGCCTGGCAAGCTACCCGTAGCGTATTCAATATGACAAAAACAGTAATGATAGATCTCATTCCCCTGACCCTGAAAGAGCCTCCAATCATTGGGAAAGACGAGTAAGGAGAGGCTGCTAAAATCTCAGGGCTGAGAGGAATAGAGACATTACTGGTGTCATTACTCAAGTAAATCGACGAACAATGGGGTGACAGTGACACAATGATGTATATGTGTACACACACACACACACACACACTACTTACAAAGCATAGAAAAAAAAAGGTTCATCAATGGATTTGTTTCTTTTGCTTCTTCTCTTTTTCTCCTTTTTCCAAACAGCCCAAAACTTTGCCCTCCATCCCCTAGATGTTAGGGCCATCAGATTCAGCAAATATAAACACAGTTAAATCTTAATTTTGTATTAATACTGATTAGTTTTTTAGTATGCTGTAATATTGAGGACAAGCCTTTATAGGAAATCCAACTTAAAGTAGGCCTTTCTATTTTCTCTGACAACCCTAATTCCAACCTAAGCAATCCTTCATCAATGGCCTCTACTATTTCAGCCAAATTTCCATCAAGATACCAGGGCACCCAGAACTTAACCTGAAGTTATTTTCAGATCTAATATTTGTTTTTTTTAAAAAAATAAATAATTCTCAATGCTTTTGTAAAGTTATAAAGTCAATATTCTTTATCAAGTGTAAAAATCTCATTTAAAGCACAAAAACAGGAGATTTGGATTGAAGAGAGAGTGTGCGAACTCTGTTCCTCTGAGGCAGAAGAGACATACAGGTTAAGAACTACTAGAATGCTTTGGGCTTAGAGAGAAGCAGGAGAATAATGCTCCATCATAAACCTCCAGATCTCAAGCAGCTCCCAAAAGAAGCCAAGGCACATGTAAGATAGGCAGTGGTTGGACTCCACAGAGTTGGGTAATGGGACACTCCACATTCTTCTACCCAGCAGTCTTCTAGAGTTTGCATCTGAAAGTACTCACTTCCAGTGAAAGCACAAGACATCTCATCAGGACTTCACCAGTTGGTCCTTCTTTTCCTTTTCTTTGTCCCTCATCCTAAAACCTATAAGGGAGTATAGGTTTTTATAAAAAAAAAAGTAGTATAATTTCTACTTTAAATTAGATCCTATTTCTGGAATTGATATGAATCATTTGCTGCATTTTCTCTCCTATTAACTGAAAATATTAAACTAGCAAGTTGGTCATAAAGGTTTCTTCATTATTAATTTATTTTATAGCTTAAGATAAATAAATTTACCTAGAAGAGTGCTTTCCCCATAAAGTGTAATGTTGTAGACATTTAATTAGATAATAAATTTAATTTAAGTAACAGCTAAATTATTATTAATTTATTTAATTTAACATACATATGATTTAATTGACTTCTGTCATCTGCAAAATAGATTATTTTGACTGTTCAAATTGTTCATAGTTGAATTTATTCTTCCCTCCTTCTTTGGAAGACACCAATACTTTTCTTAGCAACACCATTAGTTTCTTATTGTGTAGAAAATTACCGTGACCTTAGGGTTTCAAGACAACAAATACTGTCTTATAGCTACACAGGTCTGGAAAGGGTCTCAGCAGGCTACACTCAAGGCATTGGCGACTGTTTCTTTCTGAAGACACTAAAGGCAACTTTGTTTCTATGTTCTTTCTAGACTAGAGGAGCCAAATTTCTTACCTATGGCTCCTTTTTCATCTTCAAAAACAATAGTGTAGCATTTTCTAATTCCTTTTTGACTTCTATTTTTCTGCTCCTGTCTTCCATACTAAAAGAAATTTGTGATCCCGCTGAGCTTCTCCAGGATAATCGCCCTATGTGTGTGGGGGAGGGGGACAGGGAGGGCTTCTGAGTGGTGCTCTCCCTGCAATTTCCAGTGAAACATGCCATATAGAATCATTCAATCAATGAGCTCAAGAATACACTGCTTCTTCGACCCTGTGTGCTAGAAACCACCAGGCCCACACAAGTGGTGCTCAAAGTTGTGATGCTGAAGAGGACATAAGGGATCGTGTGCTGCTGAGTCAAATCCTAACCATTATACTTTCTCTCCAGTCCCAATATTCACACGTATGCTGTGTGTATACTACAGGGGGTGGGGAAAGTCAGGAGTGTGGAAGGACAATTGGAGGTAAAATAGAGAATTAAAATGACTAGTTCAAATATTAAGTTATTTTCAGGTCTAATTTTTTCCCCAATAATAGTTTTGAGTACTTTTGTAAAGCTATAAAGACTTCCTAGCATCTCATAAGAGCAGTAATCCCATCGTGATGACCCCACCACCATAACTTCATCTAAGAACAGTAGTTCCCCAGGGCCCATCTCCAAATACCATCATCAGATTCAGAATTTAAATTTGCAAGAATTGGAACTTTGACATATGTACTAGGAGGGGAGATTTCTTGAGTTGGTCATTATTCTCCCGTGATAATAATTTCCAATATGGTATTTCTGATTTAACCACACCTCTGCCTTAAAGACATGCGAAACTCTTCCCATATTATGTATTTCCCAGTTACAATCTTACTGTTTTGGTCTGGTGGTCCACAAAGGACTGTTTCCACATAGTGTTAACAGTTTGCAGCAGGAAATTTAAGAAGAGGGATGGCATAGAGTATGAAGAAAAATTACAGTTAAACTTTGAAGAATTTCTGATGAATTTCTGATGAATTTAATATTTCTAATGTATGTTATGAACTTCTAGAAGGCACTAAATTCCACGTTTCTAGGTAACATCCTTAATGGCAGTTTTCTGGACAAATACATTGTTAATAATTCTGCTTAGAATAAAGAAGCATACTTTTTTTTTACAGTGCTTAGTTCATAAATTAATCTCTGTATTGCAGACTATTAACTGACCTCACCACCATGCAGGTTGAACTCTGCTGGCTGACCTTTCTGGTTGCTAGTTCACATGTGAGCTCACTCTTCACTCACTTGCTCCTCAAAATTGTTATTTATTGGTGTCAGCACTATCTCCTAAGAATGTCTGTGATAGGATTATAATCCAGGTCCTCAAGAAGCAACCTGGAAAAGAGTCAATGGAAATTAATTGTTTATTAATTCATTCATTTAACATTGGTTTTCCATCTTTTTCTTGTAAAGGAGAAAATATAATAAATTAGTAATATAATTGGGAAACAAAACAGACATATTCCAGGTCTTCAAAGTGTTGACCTTTACTTTTTCATGGAGCCAGCAAACTGCTTTTAAAGTGAGTACATGCAAGAAGAATACAATTAGCTAAACTTAAAATGAATGTATTATGAGAAAGTAGGATGTGGCTCAAGTAGTAGAGCATGTGGATTGCATATGCGAGATCTGGATTCAATCTATGGCACTTAAAAGAACCCCCCACCCACCCCCAGGACCATTAAGAGTTGTTTTGGCTCCTGAGTAGAAGTAACTCCTACAAGAACAGCAACAACAGAAATGGAGTATTTTTATTCTTAATTAGGAATTTAGAAAATAATTTAAGTCAAAGGAAGATTTTAAGTTCTTGCTAAGACTTCCTACTTGAGACCATTGATCTCCCTCAGAAAGATTCTATTAGATTGTCTATATACCACGTGGTCTTCACTCACCATCTTCAATACAATGGCAGGAGTGCCAGGTTCCCCCTAAATCATCTTTGTCTTATATTTATCCATAGTTCTCATCACAGTTGGTAATTTTACTTTGTTATTTATTTGCTAATTGTCCACAAGAGCAGGAATTTTATTTGATTTCATTGTTTTATTCCCCACTGTGGACTGGAGTGATAGCACAGGGGGTAGGGCATTTGCCTTGCACGTGTCTGACCCAGGTTCAGTTCCTCCATCCTTCTCTTGAGACAGAGAGAGCCCGGCAAGTTACCAAGAGTATCCTGCCCGCACAGCAGAACCTGGCAAGCTACCCGTGGCATATTTGATATGCCACAAACAGCAACAAGTCTCACAATGGAGATGTTACTGGTGCCTGCTCTAGCAAGTCGATGAACAAGGGGATAGTGCTACAGTGCTATCCCCCACTGTAAATAGGAAACAATGATTGGCACAAAAAAAGACACCATTAAACATTAAACATACACTGAGCATATGTCTCATTTTTCTCCCAAAGTCTATTCAGAAATAATAAAATTTTTTTAAAACATGTTCTTTTCAGGGCCGGAGTGATAGTACAGCAGGTAGGCATTTGCCTTGCATGCGGTCAACTGAGGTTCAATCCTCAGCATCCCATATGGCCCCCCAAGCACCACCAGGAGTAATTCCTGAGTATAGATCCAGGAATAAACCCTGAACATCGCTGGGTGTGACCCAAAAAGCAAAAAATATTTTTTAATCTAAATAAATAAATAATTCTTTTGTACAATTTTAGTTCAACATATTCTTGGGTTAAAATAGAATAAAATGGCTGAATGTATATAAATACAAAATTCTGATAGTGGAGAGAGTAAATAGGAATGTAGCCCAAGGTGAGAAAAAAAATTGGTATCCTTGCAATAGGCAGTGCTTGCATGCATGTTTAGTATTGAAAAATTTAATAAAACTGTTTATTCATGGGTTAGTTATAATAATGATTTAGTGTGGTTTGGTCAAAGAAATAATTACTAATTATATATGCCAGAAGTTGTGTTGATTACAAATATATTTTTAAAAATTGAGAAGCATTGAATTATAGATTACATAAGTTTCATGTCTGAATTATCAACTTGTATATTTCTATATACATACACCACTAAAAGTACAATTCTATTTATCTTGAAAGTGACCCCCATCTCCCTCATTTACTTTTACCCCACATCCTTTCTTTCTGGTTGCCACTATTTTGTACAGTGTAAATGTTTATATAGTTTTAGGAGTATAATGTTACCATAAGACTACACCCACAACCAGCTTCCCAATTACCTCCCATCACTGTCCAACTCACCTGCCTCTACATAACCTACATTCTGTTGCTAGGGTGTAATGGTTTATTTTCCTACCGCATATTCCCTTATCTATTTTATATTCCTTTATTTATTTTCTTTACAAACTACTAATGAATGAGATCACCTGGTATTTCTTTCTGGGTTTGATCCTTGGCATCCCATATGGTTTCCAAAGCACTGCTGGAATAACTCCTAAGTGCAGAGTCAGGAATCATCTCTGAGCAATACCAGGTGTCACCCAGAAATCAATTGCACTGTAGCACTGTCATCCCATTGTTCATTGATTTGCTTGAGCAGGCACCAGTAACGTCTCCATTGTGATGCTTGTTGTTACTGTTTTTGGCATATCGAATACGACACGGGTAGCTTGCCAGGCTCTGCCATGCGGGCGGGATACTCTAGGTAGCTTGCTGGGCTCTCCTAGAGGGATGGAGGAATCGAACCTGAGTCAGTCGCGTGCAAGGCAGACACACTACCCGAATGGATAACGTGTCTGACTACTATACCTATCTTTCTTTTAGAAAAGTAGTATTCATATATATATATGTATGAATATATATATTTGATAAGTAGTATTCATATCACTCAAGCATCCCTATATATATAAATATCCTAATAGTTGAGGCAAATAAATTCTCACATTTTTCAGTAGATTTGATTGGAATATTACTCTTTTTTTGCCAATCTTGCCCAAATTTCCGGATTTTTGATGTAACTTGAATATTTATATCTGGGGTAGGGGGATTTACTTATCATTATTTGCAATTTTAAAATGCTCTAATGAATACAGCAATGCAACATCACAACTCCTACCAGAGAGTACCTTTCCCTCCACCGTTGCCTCAGGGCTCTTCACCCCCCAACCACACACACACATTGCCTCAGTAGCCACCTGCTATTTCCCTTCTGTGTCTCACTGTAATCATAATCTCAGTTCTGTGAATAAGTTCTTAGATGTGTTGCTTTTGTCCTTTTGTTCTCTCCCTTTTGTGCCTCTTTATATCCCTTATATTAGGATCATTCCGTATCTCTCTCCTTCTTACTGATATCCTTCATTCAGTTCAAACAGCAAATCACATTATCTGATTTTCTCATAGCCAAGTAATATTCTAAATAGTAGTATTTCAAGTAGTATAGAAAAGTATTATTATTATATAAAATATGTATTTATACATATATGTATATATGTACATATATACATGTGTATATATATATTCTTTATCCCATCATTGATTATAGGATACTTGGGATATTTCCAGAGTTGGGTGCTACAATGAACATAAAAGAACAAATGACTTTAGGCCCTTGGAAGACATATTCAGAAGTAGAGCTTTTGAGTCATATAGAAGTTCAATACCTAGTTTTTTGAGGAGAGTGTATATAATTTTCAAAATTATGCTGAACTAATCAATATTCCCAACAGTGGATTAAGATCCCTTTTTTCCCACACTCATGCCAACGCAGATTGCTCTGTTTCTTTTTAATGTGTTTAAGCCTCACTAGTGAGGTGATAGCTCATTATACTTTTAATTTGCATTTCCCTAATGATAAGTAATTCAGGGCATTTTTTTTCATATTCCTCCTTGCCATTTATGTACATCCTCTTTAAGGAAGTTTCTGATCATCTATTCTCATATTTGATGGGGTTGGTTGTTTTTTACTGTTGTTTAGAAGTACAAGTACTTTATGTATCTTGGATATAAACTCTTTGTCAGAGTAGTGATAAAAATATTCTTTCCCTGTCTGTGGGGTACCTTTTTATTCTGGTGACTATTTCTGTGTGCTGCAGGAAGATTCTTAATTTAATTTAAACCTATTTGTTTATTTTTGCTTCACTTACATGGCCAGTGGCATTGAGTCATTGAAGATGCCTTTATGTTTGATGTCATGAGGGATTCTGCCAGTGTTTTTCTCAATATATTTTATGAATTTAGTTCTGATATAGAGGTCTTGAATCCACTCTGAATTGGCTTTTGTGCATGATACGAGAAAGAGGTCTGAGTTCATTTTTTGAAGTGTTCCATTTGGCTGGAACCATTTGCTGAAGAGTCTTTATTTGTTCCACTCCATACTCTTGCTCTTTTATCAAAGATTAAATAATTATATACTTGAGAGTCTATCTCTGGGTTATTAATTAATTTCCAGTAACATATTATTTTGATTGCTATCCTTTTCTACTATAACTTAAAGTTAGGGAAAGAAATAGGGAAAAAAAACCCTCAAACACTTGTAAATTAAACAACTTACTACTAAATGAGTGGGTCAAAGACAGAAGCAGAAAAGAAATTTAAAATTTCTTGAAAACAAGTGTGAATAATAGACATGTTAATGGAACTTAGAGGACACAGTAATAAAAGTGATGTTAAGGGTGAAGTTCATAGGAATGCAACAT
This sequence comes from Sorex araneus, assembly GCF_027595985.1. Lineage (NCBI taxonomy): Eukaryota > Metazoa > Chordata > Mammalia > Eulipotyphla > Soricidae > Sorex > Sorex araneus. The sequence continues at coordinate 75,654,430 of NC_073307.1, forward strand.
TCATTAGGGAACAAAAAAGAATCTAAATAAATAAGTTACTACTAGTATAGCTTAAGGAATTATAAAAAGACCAGCAAAAGAAACTTAAAACAAACAGAAGGGGGAAAACAATAACAAAACTAAGAGGAGAATTCATTGAAATATATACTGAAAAACCAATTCAGAAGATGAAACCAAGGGCAGGTTCTTTGAAATAAGAATCAATATTGAAAAAACATTAGCAGGACTCACAAAGAAAAAGAGAGAGGAATATAATAAACCTAATCAGAAAAAGAAGTTAGATGCCACAACAGATACCACAAAAGTTCAATGGATCATCAGAATTACAATGGAAATCAATGCAACAAAGAATCCATTTTTATGGATAAATTTTTGAACTTTAAAAGTCTTCCCATGTTAATTGATGGTAGTTACCTGAATAGACTATTTATTATCAAGGAAATTGAACTGGTAATAAAAAATCTCCTCCAAAACAAAAGCCTGGGTCCAGATGTATTTACTAGAAAATTCTTCTGAGCCTTCAAATTTATTTACTTAAGGGGGCAAAAAACTCAGCAAACCTTTGAGAGCCAACAAGTATAGTCATCCTATAATACTATTTGTAGTTAACTAAGAAGTAACCATTAACAGAATACAAAATGGTGAAGGGGCAATAAGATGAAATTAATAAAAAAAAAGGTTCAAACTTTCAGTTAGATGATAATGGATATTTGAGGTTGAAATTTTCTAAGAGATTCAACTTTGCGTTCCCAGCAGGAAAAAAAATGTGAATTTGGTATAAAAATCAACTTAATGGTGATATTATTTTACAATGTATTTGATTATCAAATTATTGTATTTTTAAATCACTTTAAATCTATTTTTTCTGTTTTCTTCTATTTTTATTATACTGTTCTATGTAATACATCGAATTTATGTATCAATTCCATAAATAAGCAATTTAAATTATAAATTAGACCTCAACAAAACTTTTTTAAAAATCTAACAGTTATCATAGGATGAAAATAGACAAGTACCAGTGAATCAGAATTGTGTGTGAAATTGTGCAAATGTATATATTTATGCTATCTAATAATGATGATAGCAGTTCAAATCAGCAATAAAATATGTGACAAATATAAAATAAACTATCAATTTGGAAATTAATGTGTTGAGCTATTTTATAATAAATCTTAAAAATTAATTTGGTATGAGTTGAAGAACCAAAGAATGATATAGGTTAGAAGAAAACTAAATAGAGCAATTGTAAAATCTTGGAATGGGACAGATCATCCCAAGCTTGTCACTGAAGTCAGAACAAAAATAAAATTTGACACATTTGGACCACTTAAAAGTTTAAAATAACTACATGGAAAGAAAATCACCAAAAATTTTTTAAGTGAAATTAGAGTGAAAGAACCAGATTGAAATGTGTATGCCATAGTTATTAAAAGAACTATAAATAAACAAAAAAAGAGAATTGAGACCACATAACCTGAAAGAAAAATATAATTTAAGGGGTCAGAGTAGCCAAATATACATGTAATTTACTCAGCTCATCTATATTCAAGAAATGTAGATTGAAACAGCAAATCATTTTTCCAACATAAAATTAGTTAAGATTTTAAAATATTGGCAACATCAAATATTAGACAACTGTAGAGAAATAAACACATGTAAGATTGATGAGCAACAAAGAACTTACATAAAGCTTTGAAGAACACAATTTAACAATCTGTTAAAATTCAAATGTGCCTTGCGATTAACTAAAATACTTCAAGACATTTAATCAAAATATGTGTAGGTGTAGAGATTTTCATTGCATCAGAATTTAATAATGAAAAGAAAAAACAGAACATAAACATTTATTAAGAGAGGCATACTATATTAAATTTGATGTCCTTGTACTATGAGATAATATAAAATATAAAGCAGAAAATATACTAAATTTTATATGAATCAACCTATGAAGATCTCCAAGATATATAACTAATTTTTTAAAAGCAGATCATGAAGTAATTCAGCAGCATTTTTGTATTTGTACTTTAAAAATCTATGTTTATATATAAACAGAATAAATATGTCAGACTGTTCTTAGTAATTCCCAGGGGAGGAAGGAAAGTCTTCATATTATTAATCTTTTAAAATAATGACAAGGGCAAGGGGTATGACTCAACAGACTGAGCTTCATGCTCTGCATGCAGGAGGCAAAGCTTTGATCACTGGCACACTTTTCTAAGCACAGCCATGAGCAACCCCTGACCTCCAAACCAGGAGTAGGCTTCTAAGTTTGCAGGTGTGGCCCAAAGATAAAAATCAAACCTACCCGAAGTACAGGGAGAACGCGATTTGATATAGTAGGAAAGTTAGACTTCTGTAAATCGAATCGTATAGATAAATATTCCAAAAGGGATTTAGAATACTAACCTAACCTAATTATATATTTTAAATTTCTTACATGACATAAGATATTAGAAGACAAATTTTAAAGTCAGCACCTTACACACTACACTATAAAGAAACACAGAGAGAAAAGAGAGAGAGAGAGAGAGAGAGAGAGAGAGAGAGAGAGAGAGAGAGAGAGAGAGAGAGAGATCAAATTATGCAGGGTCAGGCCAGAGCAATAGTACAGCAGGTGGGTGTTTGCCTTACACAGCAGGTGGGTGTTTGCCTTGCACATAGCCTTCCGGGGTTCAATCCCCATCATTCCATATGGTCCCCTGAGCACTGCCAGGAGTTATTCCTGAGTGCATAGCAGGGAAGTAACCCATGAGCATATATACAGGACCATTTCTGCTTTGTTAATTTTTTTTCAGGATCATTTCTTAATCATTCTTATACTTCACAAAAAGCAAAAGAAAGTAAAGAAAATTCCTTTAAAAGTTGATTTTTCTGGAGCCTAAGAGATAGTACAGGAGGTAAAACACTTCCACCACATGTTGTCTCCTGAGTATGACCAAGAATCACTCCTGAGCAAGTGCCAGGAATCATCCCTGAACACAACCAAAATGTACATAAACATATTATATATATATATATATCAAGGATTTTAAATTTAAATATTGTCCGAGTCTAAAACAAAAACCTAGAAGAACTCTTCCCAGAGGCAAATTTGTGGTATCAGATACTGAAACAATCTGCAAAGCTGTAATACCTTATTTTTTTTATGATATCCTAATTCCTCACCAAAAACCACACACAAATTAAGATGCAAAAGGCCAGCTAGTGAGTTTCATTTTCACTCTAACTCTGTGATATTGCAGAGCTGGTCAGATGAGAAACTATGGGCCGTGGACACTAAGAACTTTCCCCAAGGTCACCAGTGAGACAGAAGCATGGTTTCACTGGGCTCCCAGCACTGAGCTTGCCACATGATCCTACTGTGGAATGTGCGGCGGGGGGACAAACCGTGAAAATAGACAGATGTCTGGCACTGACATTAACGGTTTTCTCAACTATTTGCTCCCTAGATTACAACCTTCTTTTCACACAGGCTTTCTCGGCACGTGATGCCCCATGCACTGCTGAGTGTCACTCTGATGACCCCCAGCAGGGCCAGCCTGAGCAGCCCCACCTCAGACCTGAGTGCCACAGCAGAGTATACAAGCAGGAGTGCTCCACAGCCTCTGGCCACACCTCTGGGTGATAGTTGATTTTTAGGACCTCTCAAAATGTTCATGTTGTTTGTAATATTATGTACATAACATAAAAGTTAAAGAAAGGCTTGAAATGTATGCTATCCTTTGGAATTTTAAAAGAATCTAAATCTATATTCACAGACCATAACAACCCCTAATAAAATTTTTCTTTTACTTTTGGAAGAATAGTTTCATTACAAGTTCTAATTAGCCTTATTGTTAACTCTCATCAATTATTGGCGGACGTTAATCTCATTGATGTATGTGTAGTTTATCTCTCAGGAGTTTGACCACTGTAATTATGATATAGATTGCAATGGGTATAGTAATGAATTCCTTATGGAAATAGGAAAACATGGTTCAGAAAGGGTTAAAAGACTCAAATTGACCTGTGCACACACTGACACAAGCAGACATGGCAGCGAAGACGTCAAGCTGTACTTCCTGCTCCCATTGCTTGTGATCTCTTCCAGTAACAGGCTGCGTGGACACCAGGAGGTAGGTACCAGGTCCCTTTGCCAAGGGCCTTCCCTCACAGCAGCACTCAAGGTGAGCGGAGCAGGTGGCAGTTCTTTCCCCAGACGGCCCTTCCGATGTTCCAGGGCTGCACACACTGTCTGCTTTCTTCAGAGTGGCTTAATGCCAGGGGTACATAAACAAGTGGGGAAAACCTCTGAGAGAAATCCTGATGCCCAAATGCAGTGATTTGTCTTCTGAAATTATTGTTTGAAATTGTTTATGTCAGTTGCTGAGTTTCTGTTCTGTACTTCAGAGACCTGTTTGTGAAGGAAATGAAAATTCCTTGCAGCTGAACAGCTATCCTAGTCAGACAGTTCTGGTGACCCTGTGACCTGCTACTTGCCTGTCCTTTAAACAGGCAAGAGAAGAATTTAAGGAGATTCATTAGAAACCCACTAGAGCACCCTAAAATTAACTGCTGTTTCTGTATTTTCTGGACACTACTCTCAGGATGCAGCTTGTACTAATTTAATCCTCACCGCAATCCTATACGAAGCAGCATGATCCCCCACTGCCCTCATCTGGAGATTCATAAAGTAAATGAAGCACTCAGACAGTTAGGAAATTTTACTAGCTTCTATAATAGAGTAGATAAAATGTAAACTCATGCACTTCTGGCTTCAGAACTCATATTATTTTTAACAACTATCCTGTTCTTCTCACAGTCACCTAAAGTAGTCAGAGATGACTTTAGCCATCTGAATTTTTTATCTCATCCTCCAAGAGAGTGTGCAAATTGTGCATTTTGCCCTCTTAGTGACATTGTAAGCCCCGCGGCATTTCCACTTGGGGCCCACATTCCTCTTCCCTTTAGTGTCTAAAGATATTGGAACATACGAGCCTTAAGCTCACAAACCTGGCAGCTATGTGAGTAAGAGAGAATTCCTTTTGAGGCATGAATTAGTCTTCTTCAAATGTTTTGACAAACTGAGTGTGGTGCTTAGGGAAAGAATAGCTTCACAGTGTTTGTGTGAACAGACATTTTGTTAAAACAACTTTAGACAGTGCCTGATGCTTGATCATTGAAATAGTTGCATCGTAATGCTGAATTTGGGCTCCTGGTATTTGAATATTCTCCTATTTTTACTCTCTAAATGTCCAGTTCTAGAAGCTGTCCTGCATTCATATCTCTCACTCTCCTTCAAGGAAGCAGTGGGACCCTCTTGGGCTTAGAGGAGCAGCATGCGCAGCGCCAGGCTTCTGATATTCCAGTACTTCTGTGGGCGCCATGAAGATCAATCTAGCACCTTCACCTGTGTGTACAGTAAAATTAATTTAGCACCTCCAGGTTCCTCCTTTCCTGGATCATCAGTGATTTAACTATACTATTTTCACTCCCTTTCCTGAATGCTTCTGGCAGTGCAAGGGCAAGGAGTCAGAGCGCAGTGCCATGCTTGTTCACTGTGAACACTTGGCCATGCATTGTCACAGAGAGGAGTTTGGGCATAGAAATAGTTGGTATAGTTATTATTGGTACCTGGAATCAGACAATAAGGAGCAGAGTATGCTCAAGCACCAACACTGTACACAAAAAATATTCCTGGCTGTCAGCCTCAGGAAGCATGGCTGGGATTAAGGTAGGGCACGGCATGAACGTTGTGGCCTATTAAACTTCACTCTCAGTTTATATCAGCATCTCCTGCTCTTCTTTACCAGGATTTGACACCTGTGTGCTCCAGGGAGAAAAACTCATACCAATTCAGTGATTCAGGTCACTCACATGGAGATATCTCGTCCAAGAATCAGGTAATATCTGGTAGAAGAAAAAAGCTGGTGAAAAGGCCACTTGTTGGGCGAAAGGAGACTTGTTTTTATTAGGTACATTCAAAAAGCCAGTGTGCAAGTCTTATAGGGAACTGAAAATGCACGAGAAGCCCTGTTTCTCATTTTATAGGAAATGTTCATTGGCCAGTAGTGTTCTTGAAAGCAACCATGTGAAAAATCAGGGCTTTTTCATGAAGGGTTGCCTATCTAAAATCGACATCGAATCCAACTGGAATGGCATGATGAAAAACTACATTTCAGACAGGTACTGCTGCCCTTTCTGAAGGCAGAACTTCACTTGACTGCTGTGCTGTTCGGCCCAGGGTGAATGGGTTTCACTGGCAGTGCAAAGAGAAGCAGCTTGAACAGTCATCCTAGATGCTTTCCATGACAGACTTAGCTCAGGTTCCTATGAGAGCCAGAATTGTGCTTTGATGTCTTTGTTTCAGCCATTTTCCTAACTCAAGGCCCACACCAATAGGATTTTTAACTTTTTTTTAAAATTTAGTTTAAGTCCCATGATTTTCCAAGTTATTCCTATCTCCCCTTTTCTTCCCTTCTCATCATTCTCTCCCACTCCAATTCCTTTCCTTCTCTGTCCTCCAAACTATCCCCAGGTCAGTGATGATCTAGGCACTCCCTCTTTACTCCATTATGTTCTTCTCATTTAGTTATTTTGTATAAAACAGAAAAGTAAGATTTTTTTAAATTTTATTTAATCACCGTAAGATAGTTACAAGCTTTAATGTTTGGGTTACAATCAAACACCCATCCCTACACCAGTGCACATTCCCCACCACCAATATCCCTGGTATACACCCCCTTTTCCACCCTCTCCCTGCCTCCATGGCAGACAATATTCCCGATACTCTCTCTCTACTTTATGGGCATTATGGCGTACAACACAGACATTGAGAGATCATTACTTTCGGCATGCATCACCCATCCCAACTGATTCCTCCAACCATCATTTTCTTAGTTATCCCTTCTCTATTCCATCTGCCTTCTCCCCTCTGCTCATGAAGCAGGCTTCCAGCTATGGGGAAATCCTCCTGGCCCTTGTATCTACTGTCCTTCGGTGTCAGCCTCATGTGATGTTATTTTAGACTCCACAAATGAGTGCAGTCCTTCTATGTCTGTCCCTCTCTTTCTGATTTATTTCACTTAGCATGATACTCTCCATGTCTATCCATTTATAAGCAAATTTCATGACTTCATCTTTCTGAACAGCTACATAGTATTCCATTGTGTAGATGTACCAAAGTTTCTTTAACCAGTCATCTGTTCTAGGGCACTCAGGTTGTTTCCAGATTTTGGATATTGTGAACAGTGCTGCAATGAACATATAGGTACATATGTCATTTCTTTTTTTTTTTTTTGCTTTTTGGGTCACACCCATCAATGCACAGAGGTTACTGCTGGCTCTGCACTCAGGAATCACCCTTGGTGGTGCTCAGGGAACCATATGGGATACTGGGAATCGAACCCAGGTCGGCTGCATGCAAGGCAAACACGCTACCCGCTGTGCTATTGCTCCAGCCCCCAACAGATGTCATTTCTACTGTGCTTTTTTGTATCCTCGGGATATATTCCTAGAAGTGGTATTGTGGAGCCATCTGGAAGCTCAATTTCTAGTTTTTGAAGGACTGTCCATATTGTTTTCCAGAAAGGCTGGACCAGTTGACATTCCCACCAACAGTGAAGGAGCGTCCCTTTTTCCCCACATTCTCGCCAGCACTTGTTGCTTTTGTTTTTTTGAATGTGTGCCAGTCTCTGTGGTGTGAGATGATATCTCCTTGTTGTTTTGATTTGCATCTCCCTGATGAATTTTGATGTGCAGCATTTTTTCATGTGCCTTTTGGCCATTTGTGTTTCTTTTTGAGGAACTTCTGTTCATTTCTTCTCCCCATTTTTGAATGGGGTTGGAAGTTTTTTTCTTATACAGTGTCTTGTATATCCTGAATATTAATCCCTTATCAGATGGGTATAGGGTAAATATTCTTTCCCATTCTGTGGGCTCTTTCTGTATTTTGGTCACTGTTTCTCTTGAAGTGCAGAAGCTTCTTAGTTTGATGTAGTCCCATTTGTTTATGTTTGCTTCCACTTGCATGATCAGTGCTGTTTCATCCTTAAAGATGTTTTTAGCTTCAATGTCATGGAGAGTTCTGCCTACATTTTCCTCTATGTACCTTATAGATTCATCTCTGATATTGAGGTCTTTAAATCACTTTGATCTTACTTTTGTGCCTGCCATTAGACAGAGATCAGAGTTCATTTTTTTGCAGGTAGCTATCCAATTTTCCCAGCACCACTTGTTGAAGAGGCTTCCCTTGTTCCACTTCACATTTCTTGCTCCTTTGTCAAAGATCAAAGATTTGGGGGTCTGTGACAGGATATTCAACTCTGTTCTATTGGTCTGCAGGTCTGTTTCTAGCCCAATACCATGCTGTTTTAATTACTACTACTTTGTAGTAGAGTTTGAAAGTGGGGAAGGTGATGCCACCCATCTTCTTTTTCCCAAGGATTGCTTTAGCTATTCATGGGGGTTTATGAATTTCAGCAGTGTTTTGTCTATTTCTTTGAAAAATGTCATGGATATCCTGATAGGGACTGCATTAAATTTGTAATGTGCTTTGGGCAGTATTGCCATTTTGATAGTGTTAATTCTCCCTATCCATGAGCAGGGGATGTGTCTCCATTTCCTAGTGTCCTCCTTTATTTCTTGAAGTAGTGTTTTGTAATTTTCCTTGTTTAGTTCCTTCACCTCTTCGGTTAAGCTGATTTCAAGGTACTTGATTTTCTGAGGTACTATTGTGAAGGAGATTATTTTTTAATGTCTCTTTCATTATTTGTATATAAGAAAGCCATGGACTTTTGGGTGTTTATTTTGAAGCCTGCCACTTTACTATATCGACGTGTTGTTTCTAGGAGCTTTTCTGTAGTGTCTTTAGGGTTTTCTAAGTATAGTATCATATCATCTGCAAGTAGTGATAACTTGATGTCTTCTGTTAATATCTGTATGCCCTTGATATCTTTTTATTGTCTAGCTGCTATAGCCAGGACTTCCAGTACTATATTGAATAGAAGTGGTGAAAGCGGGCAACTTTGTCTTGTGCCCGATCTTAGAGGGAAAGCTTTTAGTTTTTCCCCATTGAGAATGATACTTGAAAGGGGGGGGGGTATACCCGGGATATTGGTGGTAGGGAATGTGCACTGGTGGAGGGATAGGTGTTTGATCATTGTGAGATTGTAACCCAAACATGAAAGCTTATAACTATCTCATGGTGATTCAATAAAATTTAAAAAATTAAAATGAAAAACAAGAGAATGAATGGCTTTTGGTACATGGCTTTGACTATATTGAGGAAAGTTCTTTCGATGCCCACTTTGCCGAGACTTTTAATCATAAACAGGCGCTGGATCTTGTCAAATGCTTTCTCTGCATCTATTGATATGATCATATAATTTTTATTATTTCTTTTATTGATATGATAAATTATTTTGATTGATATGCGAATGTTAAACCTTTCTTGCATCCCTGGGATGAATCCTACTTGGTCATGGTATGATCTTTTTAATGAGTCGTTGGATTCTATTTGCTAATATTTTGTTGAGGATCTTTGAGTCTTTGTTCGTCAGAGATATCAGTAGAAAAGTAAGATCTCACTGTTTCTGTTCTTCTGGTTTACTTCACTCAATGTGATACCTTCCAGTTACAACCAAGTTGAAGCAAATTACATGATTTCATTACATGCAATTGCATGATATTCCATTATTTATATATGCCACATATTTATAATCCATTAATCTATGGTTGGACACCTAGATATCTTGCTATTGTACTGAGAATTGTAATGAATAATAGTGTCATATGTCCTTAGGAATGAATGTGTTGAGTTTTTGTTTGTTTGGGTATTTTTTTGTCTTGAGGGTAGATGCCTAGAAGTGGAATTGCTGAGTTACATGGCAACTCAATTCTAAGTTTATTGAGAACTCCTCATACTATCCCACAGGAGCTAAATCAGACAACATTTCACCAGTATGGATTAATGTTTCTTTTTCACCATATTCCTGCCAAGATGATTGAGAGCAATATTTTTCATATGTGCCATTCTAACTGCACATCTGTAGGATTTTTGGTAGAAAAGGATTTTAAAATAGATCATAAGATTTTGTTTGGCTGTGTTGATAGCTTTCTACCACTGTTGAGTGTTCTTTAACTAGTAAACAGTGAACCTCCATTTTCAAATACTAAAAATTATGAAATAGAAATCACTGTATCACTGTCATCCTGTTGCTCATCAATTTGTTCTAGCAGGCACCACTAACGTCTCTCATTGAGAAACTTATAAGAAATAGAAATATTTTATTAAAAACTAATAATAATAACAATAATAATATTTAGACTGACTGCTTAGGAATTAAATAACAACAATGTGATTGGTAATTGGTGGGAAAATAAGATGGAATTCCAGGGGCATACCTTAAGGCCATTCTCCCAGTCTTTTATCTTTCTCATTATTGACCAACCTTATGGTTTTCCTAGTTTACATGATTTAAAACTGTCACACTCAAGTTTGTTCTCTCCAAGTCCCACTTTCCAAGTTCATATGAAATTTTATCTGTTGTATGTCCAAGTTTGTATGCCCAAACTTAAGGAGGAAAATTGGTTTTAGGGAAAGAGACAACCCACTGGGAACATATATGCTAACAAAAATATGTCCTGGACTTTATGGTCTTTTAATTATGATGAATTAATATCCATAGCACAGTGGCTAGGGCATTTGCCTTGCACGTGACTGACCCGGGTTCGATTCCTCTGCCCCTCTTGGAGAGCCTGGCAAGCTATGGAGAGTATCCCGCCCGCACAGCAGAGCCTGGCAATCTACCCATGGAGTGTTCAACATGCCAAAAACAAGCCTTACAATGGAGATGTTACTGGTGCCTGCTCGAGAAAATCGATGAACAACGAGACAACAATACTACAACAGCTGCAAATTAATAGCCATCATAGGAATCCCTATGCACAACTTGATTTTTCTTTCACTGGTGTGAGATGAAACATCATTGTCATTTTTAATGCACTTTCCTAATAACAAATAATGAATCACATGATTTGTTTTCTGTGAATCACATGATTTGCAATATTGTTAACATAGAGTTTCATGCATACAACTTTTATATAAAATCACACCTCTCTAGTGTGTCTGCTTCCGTCCATCCTTAGGGTCTTCTCCCAACCACCTTGCACTCTCCCATTGGTAGCTCAGTTCTGTAAACCCTGTAAACCAGTTCTCAGCACTATTGTCTTTGATTTTATCCTATTGTCATATAAAGTTTCTTTATATCACACATATGATGAGATAATTCTGTCCCTCTCTTCTGACTTCACTCATCATGATACTCCACAGTTTTGTCCGCATAGCAAAAATATAATATGATTTAGTGTATTACTATGGCCAAATAGTATTCCACTCACAGTGTGTGTATGTGTATGTGTGTGTGTGTGTATGCATCCAGTCATTGTTTCTTGGATAGACAGGTGGTTTCCAGATATTGGCTATTGTAAACGGTGCTGCAATGAATATAAGGCCACATATTCTATTCAGAATAGTGCTTTGTGGCATTTGCATAAACGCTGAAAGTTGGAATTGATGGATTTTATAATAATGTTAAGTATTTTTTATGTGTTCAAATTGTTTTTAAAGAGGTTGAACCAGTCAACATCCCCACAAATAGTGGTTGAAGGATCCTCTGAAGAACACTTTTTTCATATCTACTAGCTGTGTATCTACTTCAGTAAGAAGCAACTGAAGAAACTGTCACCTCTTGTCTTGTTTTATTTAATTAAGTACTATCACTTTCTTTTTTTTTCTTTTTGGGTCACACCCAGCGATGCACTCAGGAATTAACTGGGGTTAACTCCTGGCTCTGCACTCAGGAATAACTCCTGGCGGTGCTCAGGGGATCATGTGGGATGCTGGGAATCAAACCCGGGTCGGCCTCATGCAAGGCAAATGCCCTACCTACTGTGCTATCGCTCCAGTCCCAAGTACTAGCACTTTCTTAAACTCAAGTTATCATCCTCATTTTCTTGAGAAGCCTCAGCAAATGATCAAAAACTACTACATTCAAGAGGCAAATAAATTTATAATTAGCTGATTGGTAGGTGATATTAAAGATTTATATTACATTCACAAAATTAATATCAATTATAATTTACATTTCACTTTAGGATACTTCACTTATTTGTAGATTTGGCTGCTTATTTGTGTGTTGGGGTAAAGTCTCTCAAGCAATATTTGCAATGCCAAGGGGCCTTTCTGGTTATTCATGGCCAAATTGCAGTTTAGTGCAAAGATCTGATGATGTAGTGATGCTTGGTTTCTGCAGTCCTGGAGATCACTCTGCGCCACCTTCAGAGGCCTCAAGGGCTGCATATGGAAGTGCTTGATGGGGAGTCTCCTGAGCTGCACACAAAGATTCTTGAGACATCATGTGGTTCTGGGGGTTAAACCAAGTTCAGTTCATGCAAATCATCTACGTAAACCCTTATTCCATTTCTCTTATACTAGGCTTCTGAATTTATTATCTCACTGGGGAGACTGTGGAGACTGTTGTGCAATCATGTGTCCCTTTTTTCACTATAAAAATAATCATGAGAGGGGCTGGAGTGATAGCACAGCAGGTAGGGCGTTTGCCTTGCACGCGGCCGACCCGGGTTTGATTCCCAGCATCCCATATGGTACCCTGAGCACCGCCAGGGGTAATTCCTGAATGCAAAGCCAGGAGTGACCCCTGAGCCACGCTGGGTGTGACCCAAAAAGCAAAAAAAAAATCATGAGAACTACTATGAGATGCTGGATAATCTCATCAGGAAAACTCTGGAAATAAAGCAGAAAAATCTCAGAGGTTTAAATTTAGAAATACCTAGATTAAAATTGAAGCCTACCCTAAAAAAGTGCCTGCTACAGAGGAAAGTAGGGATTGGAGGGGTGGGGGGCATGGGGACATTGAGGAAGGGATGGTGCACACTGGTAAAGAGATTGGTGCTGGAACATTGTATGCCTTAAACTGTCATGGATCACTTTGTAACTGTACTTGTGGTGATTCAATTAAAAAAATTAAATGAAGCTAGAAGTCAGAGAGATAGAACTGATGGTTGCAAATGACTGATGCAGATATGATTTCTGGTACCGCATATTGTTCCCTGCACACTACCAGGAGTGAGAAGTGTGACCTCCCCATCCAAAAACTTAAGCCAAGTATCCTGAAGTATTAATACTTCAAAGAATCTCTAAGAACATCAGTTATTTCTTGTTCTTCAGAAGAGAAAATCAAACCTTGATAGTTAAAGTGCTATGACTGAGGTGGCATTGTTATGTAGTGGAATCAACAAGACCTTGGCTTCTATACTTTGAGTGACTTGCAAGGAATATCCCTTCTATATATTACAGCACAGATCTTCAAGATGTATTTTCATCACAACTCTTGAGTACTTTGCTATGTGCAAAGCAGAAGTTTGTTGCAGAGGCAGGTTGTTTATTTAATTTTTGACCATTCCCAATGTTTCTTGGTGTATATAGTTTCAGAAATATAATTATATATGTATAACATAGACGTATAAAGAAATGAGAATAGAATATAAGCAACACCATGGGTCTGAGTTATGACTGTTCTTGAGTTACCAAGGGTTTCTGGTTATTAGATGTGATGTAGAATATTCTTACAGTAGCGAAGAGTTCATTGTAAGAAAATTCTCCAGGAACAGTGAGGATCTATCTTCATCCACTAAAGTAAAGTGTTTCCTCTGCTCTTTCTGAGGAACCTGAGTTTTTTTTTTTTACTCTATTGGAATTGTCAGTTTTCTTAAGACTTTAATTCTCTGGCAAACAAGGTTCAAAGGACCAGGATGATTTAGGGAGATGGGTCTCTGTTGGTGTAGTGACTCTGGTGCAGTGATGAGTTTCTGTTGGTACCATGGCATGGGTACAGTGATAGTCACCACCCCCTTACCTTGTTCCTCAATGAGTTCACTCCAACTGTCCCTAAGTGATATATTGTAGGAGGTTTGCTATACTTTTATATTCAAATCAAAATATCCGTTTAAGTTGGAAGGATTTAGGGATCATCTAATTCAGTAATTTTCAAATTTGCCCTTGAGTAAATCGATAAGCAACGGGATGACAGTGATACAGATACAGTGAGCAAATATATATACATATGTATGTATATATGTATTATTTATAAGTCACCACATATTTTACTTTATTTTTTTGTACCTCCTGACCCACTTCCTTTCTCATATCATATTTATGACATCTCTTGTCACAAAACATGTCATATTTTCTTTAGCACCCTCATTCCTTTCTAATCTTCCTTCCTTCCTTTCAAATGGCCCTACTGGAGTCATGAAGATTTTGTTTTTTGTTTTTTTTTTTGCTTTTTTGGGTCACACCCAGCAATGCACAGGGATCACTCCTGGCTCATGCACTCAGGAATCACCCCTGGCGGTGCTCAGGGGACAATATGGTATGCTGGGATTTGAACCCGGGTCGGCCGCTTGCAAGGAAAACGCCCTACCTGCTGTGCTATCACTCCAGCCCCCTGAGTCATGAAGATTTTGGTTCTTATTTTGGCTAAAAATGTAGCCTTATCAGCTTAGAGTTCTGAACTTCTGAACAGAGCACTGACATTTCATACAAGATTCTGGGTTTAGTGCACCATAAAGATTTCAATTTAAAAAGTGCTTTCAGTGCTAAAAGTATTTGAAAGCACCTAATTCTAACTTAAATCTTTCCTTCATGGGTAAGGAGAGCATATCAGAAAAACATGTAAACTTTGTATTGTTATTTGAAATATTGCTGGTTAAAGACATTCAGATTCAATCAAGAAAATATGGAGTTATTTTCAACTTATAATATAGTCATGGCAGAATTATTTTAAGAAGGAGTAGGATTTGTGGAACATGAGAAGAAAGAGAGGAAAATGACTCTACTATGATGAATATCTATTTGGTACAGTGAGCAATACCTGGGTTCCTCTGACATCAGAGGAACCCAGGTATGCAGGACCCATGGCTGAGATCTTCAAGCCTGCTCAGATCAAAACTGGGCCTCCTCCAACCAGATCCCTAGTTTCCCAGTAGTCTGGCAGTCACACCCACAAACTGCCCTCAGCGCCATTTAAACTCATCAAGGGCCAAGATCCAGAGACTATAAAACAAAGCTCCCGGAAGAGAGCCATGGAGAATCTTGCATGGCAGAACCTGAAAAGCTACCTGTGGCATATTTGATATGCCAAAAACAGTAACAATAATGGGCCTCATTTCCCTGACCCTGAACACAAGGATGAATGGAGATGTTACTGGTGCCCACTCGAGTAAATCGATAAGCAACGGAATGACAGTGATACAGATACAGTGAGCTAATATATATATATATATATGTATATATGTATTATTTATAAGTCACCACATATTTTACTTTATGTTTGTTTTGCACCTCCTGACCCACTTCCTTTCTCATGTCATATGACATGTTTTGTGACATCTCTTGTCACAAAACATGTCATATTTTCTTTAGCGCCCTCATTCCTATCTAATCTTCCTTCTTCCTTTCAAATCATTTGGCCCTACTGGAGTCATGAACATGTTTATTCATAGTTTGGCCAAAAATGTAGCCTTATCAGCTTAGAGTTCTGAACTCCAAGCTGATATGACTTGTCTCTTGTTTAGTTTCTGGGACAGGGTAGATGCTTCTTTGTCTTCTTTGTTGTCTTCGTCCTTCTCCTTCTCCTTCTTCTTCTCTTCTTCTTCTTCTTCTTCTTCTTCTTCTTCTTCTTCTTCTTCTTCTTCTTCTCCTTCTCCTTCTCCTTCTCCTTCTCCTTCTCCTTCTCCTTCTCCTTCTCCTTCTTCTTCCTCTTCCTCTTCCTCTTCTTCTTCTTCTTCTTCCTCTTCTTCTTCTTCTTCTTCTTCTTCTTCTTCTTCTTCTTCTTCTTCTTCTTCTTCTTCTTCTTCTTCTTCTTCTTCTTCTTCTTCCTCTTCTTCTTCTTCTTCCTTTCTCCTTCTCCTTCTCCTTCTCCTTCTTCTCCTCCTCCTTCTTCTTCTTTCTTCATCTTCTTTCTTCTTCTCCTCCTCCTCCTCCTTCCTCTTTCTCCCCCTCCCCCCCTCCTCCTCCTCCTCCTTCTCCTCGTCCTCCTCGTCCTCCTCGTCCTCCTCCTCCTTCTTCTTCTTCTTCTTCTTCTTCTTCTTCTTCTTCTTCTTCTTCTTCTTCTTCTTCTTCTTCTTCTTCTTCTTCTTCCTCTCTTCTTCTTTCTTCTTCATCTTCTTTGTTTTGAGGGGCTTTGGACATAACGAGCCATGCTACTCAGGTAGCTACTCTGACTTGCTGCTCAGAAGTTGCTTGTGCAAATGTTTGGCAGCCATGTGATGCCTGCAGGTCTCCAACATGCAAGCCTTTGGAGCAATTTCTGGTCCGTATCATAATATTTATGTTCTCTC
The DNA here is from genome assembly GCF_027595985.1 of Sorex araneus. NCBI lineage: Eukaryota > Metazoa > Chordata > Mammalia > Eulipotyphla > Soricidae > Sorex > Sorex araneus. The sequence goes on from NC_073307.1 coordinate 75,670,831, forward strand.
AAAAATAGGTAAATTAATAGCCACCAAAACCACAAAATAGTTAAAAAGGACATAAGATGAAAGAAATACTAGAAATATTTTTTAAAGAAAATTTAGATAAAAGCTTATATATGTATCCAATATAACAAACATTCTTTTTCAATGTTCAATTCTTCTGTCCCTCTCGGAAAGTCCAGCAAGCTATCCAGAGTATTCTGCCTGCATAGCAAAGCCTGGCAAACTACCCATGGTGTATTCAATATGTCAAAAACAGTAGCAACAAGTCTCACGATGGAGATGTTACAGGTGCCTACTAGAGCAAATCAATGAACAACAGGACATATCTGAGTATATCATTTTATTCCAGCACCACACTCTTTTGATTACTATTACTTTATAGTATTAAGTCAGAGAATGCAGTCTCTTTCATACTCTTTTTCTTCAGAATTGCTTTAGATATTCAGGGAGTTTTATGGTCCTGTACAAATATCAATAGTTTCATTGTGTCCTTGAAATGTGCCACTGGAACTTTAGTAGGATTCCATTGAACCTCTAAAATGCTTTGGGTCAGATGGTCATTTTAACAATGTTATTTCTTCCATTCTGTGAACATGGGGTGGTTTTCCATTTCTTTGTCTTTTTCTATTTATTTTAATTACTATTTTTGATGTATATGTGTTTTTACCTCCTTTGTTGTTAAGTCAGTACCTAGGTACTTAACTTTTCTGGACATTGTTATAAATGGTTTTTTTTCTTGATTTTTTTAATTCATTATTTACATGTAGAAATTAAACAAATCATTGTCTTTATATTTTGCAGTACCAAGCATCAATCTCGGGCTATCCTCGGCCTTGAGTTTGATTTGGTAGCCTGATATTTTACTGCATTGACTTTCTGTTTCTAAAAGTTTTGGTGGAGATTTTATAGTTTTCTACATATATTTTATGTAGAAAATATATATATATATCTATATATAAATATATATATTATAGTCTCTGGCCAACATCCAGAGACTATAAAACCAAGCTCCCAGAAGCGCACGATACAGAGTCTCTTGCCACCGCACCTGGCTGTCTTCACCGGGGCCCCTCGGAGGGGGTGGGTTGAGTTTCCCTCCCCGCTCTGAGCAGAGGCCAGGGGCAGTTGAAGACCTCCAGATCCCAGCCTCAGCCATGCCAAGGCCACTCTCCACACATATGGACAAGCCTCACACATGAAGGAACCAGCAGAGGATCCCAGGTGTGCAGGACCCGGGGCCGAGATCTCCAAGACTGCTCGGATTGGGACTGGGCCTCTTCCACCCAAATTCCCTATTTTCCAGTAGCTAGGCAGTCACACCCAGAAACTGTGTAATTCCATCAATGCCAACATCGAGAGACTATAATACCAAACTCCTGGAAGAGAGCGATGCAGAATCTCTTGCCCCCACACCTAGCTGTCTTCACTGGAGCCCCTCAACAATTTGTTTGGAACCTGCCCAACATCTGATAGCCTAGTTCTCCCTCTTGGAGAACCTGGCAAGCTACCGAGAGTTTACTGCCCGCACGGGAGAGCCTGGCAAGCTCCCTGTGGCATATTCATACGCCAAATACAGTAACAATGATGGGTCTCATTCCCCTGACCCTGAAGAGCCTCGAATGTGGCACCATTGGGAAGGACAAGTAAAAAGAGGCTGCTAAAATCTCAGGGCTAGGATGAAGGAGACGTTACTGGGCCCGCATGAACAAATCACTGATAAACGGGATGACAGTGACAGTGACAGACAACAAAGAAAGAAATCATAAGCTTTTTGTAGGGATTGCTTATGAAAGTGTTTAAAAAAAAGTTTCACAAAGTTGAACAGCAAAGTAAAAACCTAGAGTAACTTACATGGGTGATGTATTTAATATGCTAAATTTAATATTTAGTATACATAACTCTCCTGAAAGTGTAAGTTTTCAACAGAAAAAGATTGCAAAGAATGTTACTTGGAAATATGCAATAGAAAAAATACTAATTCTAAATAAATGAAAACATGAGGAACCGTATAAAGAACGTAGCGAGTAAGGTATTTTGCCTTGCATACGGCCAACTGGTTTTGATCCCTGACACCTCACATGGTACCCTGAGTCCATTAGGCGTGATCCCTGAGCACAGAATTAGGAGTAATCCCTGAACATGGCCAGATCTGGCCCAAAAACAAAAAATAAAGGGGGGGGAATGATTATACTTATTAAATGTACTTAGTATAATTAGAAAACAATTATACTTGTTTGATACATTATTACTTCTCAAATTTTCTTCATTAATAGTATTATCCATTGTTAATAAGTGATATAGGCACCCTCCTATTGTCCCGGTAGGAATATAAAATGACATCATTCTGGAGTAAAAAAAATAAATGTACAATGAAAGGAAATTAATTAAAAACATATTGGACCATGATATAAATCTACATAGCCCTTAAAAAGCTCTTTTAGAGTTATATACATATAAAGGGCTAGAGAGATAGCACAGCAGGTAGGGCATTTGCCTTGTATGCAGCCCACCTGGGTTTGATTCCTCTGTCCCTCTCAGAGAGCCCGGCAAACTACCGAGATTATCTCACCTGCATGGCAGAGCCTGGCAAGCTACCTGCAGCATATTCGATATGCCAAAAACAATAACAACAGGTCTCACAATGGAGACATTAGTGGTGCCCACTAGAGCAAATCGACGAAAATGGGACAACAGTGCTACAGTGTTACATATATATGTATATATATAAATATATATGTTTATATATATACACACACATATTACAGTATAATATGCTGAAGTGAAAGTACAGGGATTAAGGCTTTGCACACATCCAACCTGAGTTTGGTCCTGGCACCACCTATAGTGCCCTGAACATCTCCAGAAGTGAAAGAAAGACACAAAACTAATGAAATGTGGTCTTACTTTTACCATAATATTGTACTTATTTCTATTTCTCCAACATATTTTTACTCACAATTTCCTAGAATGCTTGTTAAGATTCTCAGCCATGGCTATGATTCAAACCTGGAGCCTCTACTTTGTGGGAACCCTGAGTTCAACTCCCATGTCCTCTGGTCCCTTTATGGCCATTGGTAAGTAATTTCCAAGTACATGCCAAAAATATCCTAGGAGCAGTTCCAGGTAAACCCCAAAATGAAAACCAAAAATAAATAAATAAATGTTATTATATGTTGGATATATATACATTATAGATATATTTAATATGTATAAATAATATGACCCAGATCTATTTGGTTACATGTCCAGGAAAGAAATGTGGGTGTTTTTAAACTGGACTCTACAGAACTCTTAATATAAGGTAAAATGGAAATAATCCTGATTTAAACTGGTATCTCAGTTTATATTGCAACTGAAATCCAGAGAGATTCTGAGATCTGGCTAAAGTTATAACTGTGTGATAGCAAAGTGAGATTTAGGTTAGACCCACTTTAAAACAGGAAGATCTTTCACAAATAAATTAAACTTCTACCAACCTCCTTCCACTTCAGACAGGTAATAGAACTTCTCTCCAACCCCATTGTTTCACATTTAGTAATGATCTTTCTTTGTTGACAGTAAATGGAAACTTTTCCATTCCCACCGTTCCCTAGCAATGTGACATTTTTCAAACAGTAGCACAAAACTCTTTAAATAGAAAAAAATCCATTTCCACTCTATCGTGACTCAGTACAGCCACAGGATTCTTCTCAAACTTTCCTAAAAATGTCATCTTTGGGCTGGACTCAAGAAGAACATTTCAGCCAAGGAAACGTATTTTCCACTCTGTTAGGAATGAGCAAGTATGGGTTGGAATATAAAGTGTTTTTCAATCCTCAGAAAAGCAGTACTTCTCACCAAAACCATGGCAACAACTCAGTATGATGTCATCAGAGTCTAAGATCATTCAGAGCCTCATGCTGGTCACAGACTTCAGCCTGGTTCCTCACCTAGTGAGTTAGAACAGCATCCTACTACCTGTAGGTGCACAAAGAAAATAGCACTCTACAGATTATTGCTCTGGAGACGCTGGGTAGTGATGCTGAGCTGAAGGACCCTTATCTTGATTTACATAGGAGGCAGGTAATATATGAGACATTGTCCCTCCCCTAATCTGAAAGGATCCTCCCAAGAGGAAGGAAGCACATTTAAATATGAGGTATAATATGAGGAAAAGTCACTAGTTTTTGGTTTCCATCTTCTTTTCTTGATTAAGATTCTTTGGCTTACAAAACTGTTGTAACTGTTTTTCATGTACACAATTCCAACACACCACCCATCACCAGTGCACCCATTTGCCTCTCCCATGGACCCAACATCCCCTCTCCTAACCCCTCCCCAGCTCAACTGATCTCCCATTGGTTGCCTTTGGAGTTTTGTTGCTATCTTGCTACGTATCTTTAAGTTGCACATGAGAGAGAGAATTCTGTATCTATCCCTTTCCTTCTGACTAATTTTACTCAGCAAGATATCCGCTAGTTTCATCCATGTTGTTACAGTGCATGATTTTGTTTGGCAAGTTACTATTTCATTATCCAAACAGATCAAATTAATATATTGCATCTTACTTAGGGGATAATTAGAGTGGTCGTAGAACTTGCTTTGTTGGCCTGAAGTTTATATAGGGTTAAACTGTGCAAAATAACTTTTAGAAATGTTCAAGGTAATATAAGGTTCTCCCTACAAACAGGAAAATGTGTCATAAACCTAAAATAATTGATAACTTTAATACTGGAACCAAAATTACCAGATGGACAAGGAAATGAGATATTTTAGTCCAATATTTAGTATTTCTGGGTAAAGAAGCACTTGAGTGCAAACATGAGACTGACAAAAATCTGACAATGGTGGCCAAAATAATGCAAACAATACAGGGTGTTGCTTTGGTTCCTGAAAATAAGAAATATTGACACCCAAATCCCAGACTCATAGGATACCTTTACCTCACAAAGATAAGATACCTAAAAGAAAGTTAAAACTCACAAATACCTGTAATTTATATATGATTGGAAATGGAAATGGTGTGAAAGCATAAGTCAGAGAAGCATTTCTCTTCTCAGAGTGTCTTCAGTTGCAGTGAATCATTGGTGGTTGCCAGGTGTTCTAGGGACACAAACAGCCATAGCAAGCTCAAAATAGGGTGAAAGGTATTACTCCGCAAAATCAGAGCAATATAAGAGAAAGAGAACAAGTAGTGGCTGAGTCTGCTGGGAAAGGGGCTCACTGAATGGAAGAGCTTTGCTTGTGTCTCAAAGCTCTCCCCTGTGCAGTAGGGAGCAGACAGAAAGAGATGTGGGCATTTGCTCTCCTACTTCAATAGATGAGTGGCAATCTGCAGAAGCCATCCAGAGACAAAATCTATTGCCAAGATTTTTTTTTCTTGGGTTTGGTGCAATAGTAGAGCGGGTAGGACTCTTGCCTTGTGTGCAACCTGGGTTTTATCTCTGGTACCCCATATGGTTCCCCAAACCCTACCAAGAGTGATCTTTGAGCAGAGAGCCAAGATTAAACCCTGAAAATCTCAGTATGTTGCCACAATTAGTAAACCCTCAAACATGTGAAACTAAAATATTTTGATTTCTAGTCTTATATCATTGTAACTGGAAAGGATTCTTGATATAATTTTAGTGATCACTTATTAATAGAATTCTTTTTGTGTACCAGATGTGATCTATCCTTGAGAATGCTCCATGTGAACTTGAGAAGAATATGTATTTATCTATTTATTTAGGAGTGGAAGCACTTTATATGTATATTAAGTCCATCTCTTTATTACTTCATTTAACACCATTTTTCCTTATTAATTTTTTCTTGATGATTTTTATTGCTGGAGCAATAGCACAGTGGGTAGGGCATTTGCCTTGCATGTGACCAACCCGGGTTTGATTCCTCTGTCCCTCTCGGAGAACCTGGCAAGCTACCTAGAGTATCCCGCCTGTACAGCAGAGCCTGGCAAGCTACCAAGAGTATCCCGCCTGCACAGCAGAGCCTGGCAAGCTACCCATGGTGTATTCGATATGCCAAAAACAGTAACAACAAATCTCACAATGGAGACATTACTGGTGCCCGCTCAAGCAAATAGATGAACAATGGGAAAACAGTGCATATCTGGTATGCTAGGATCCCCTACAATTATTTTTTCTATCAATATATCACTTGGGGTATATTAATAACTATATTTAAGCTCCCCATATTAGGAAAATATATATTGATGACCATTTTATATTCTTGATATGTTAACCCTTCGATCAATATATCATACTCATTTTTGTTCCATTTTACTTCCTTTAATTTAAAGTCTATTTTATTAAATGTCATAACCTTTCCTGGCATTTTCTATGAATTTTTGGCCTAGAACACCTTGCTTCAGTCTTTTACTCTGCTTATTTTTCCATATGTCTGAGATTCTTATCTGTGTAGTATAATTGAATCCTGGTCTTCCCTTTGAATTAGCCACTCTGTATCTTTTGATTGATGAAGTTAGATCACTCACAGTTAAGATGATTATTAACATAAGGTATTGACAGGGTCATTCTTTTTTTGTGTTCTGTTAATTTTATATTTCTTATTTTCGCCCATTTGTTTCTGTTTATTCCTTTTTTCCCTAAATATGTTTAATTGATTTTTTGGTGGTTACCATGAGGATTGCATTATACTTTCTATATCTAAAAATGCTTTATATACGCTGGTATTGATTTATCATTTGACTATACCGAGTCTATCCTTTTCCTTCTCCGCAAAAGTGTGATTGTCATATCATTGTTGTTTTTGTTTCTATAATTGTATTACTATTTATGCCTTTCTTTGATTCTGTGGCAATTTGTTTCTTCATATAGAAAAATGCCTTTCACAATATTGTAAAACAGGTCTGGTGGTAGTAAATTCAATTAGCATTTACTTAGAAATACTTTAATTCCCTATTCTATTTTAATGATAAGGGTAAAAAATACTAGTAGAATTGTAGATTTTTGTCTTTTAATAGTCAGCTCATTCATCTAGCCTATATACTTTTGGTTGACAAGTCCAATAAAAGAGGTGTCTTTCGGTCTCACATTTTTCTTCTACCCAGAAGCCTTCAATATTTATTCGTTACTGTTGACTTAATAAATTAACAATTACATATCTTGATGTAGCTCATTTGGGATTCAAAGACTTGGGTGCCCTCTCAGCTTCTTGGAGTCTGTGATTAGTTTTATTGGACTCAAGAACTTCTTAAAGATTATTGCTTTGAATATAGACACTATCTCTTTTGTTTTCCTTTTAATTTCTTGTACTCTCATAACTGATGTTTTCCCTTTAGTTCTTTTAGATTTTATTCATTTTTAAAAATATTGTTTCTCTAACTGAGTCATTTTGGTTTAGAAATATTGTACATGGGTTAAGGCAGTTACTTTGAATGATGTTGACTCCCGTTCTATCTCAGCACTACTTACCCTTCCCTGTGTGAGCTATTTTGGGCATAGTCCAACCCCTCACCAAAAGACACAAAAAATAATTATCTGAAGCATACTAAAATTTATATTCTTAATATTTTCTTCTACAAGATTGACAATTTGTTATGTTTCTCATATTAGATTTAATTCCATTCAGTTCTTCATACTCAACATCTTTGTCTGGAATCTTTGTTTTCTTCTTGTTTGTAGACTGCACTCAGCTATTCAAAGAATAGTTCAGTGTTCAGATGTCACCTCTGGAATTGCTCAGGGGGCCTTGCATGCCAGGTCTTGGTTTCCGCCATGCAAGTTGTGTCATGTGCTCTAGCTAGTCCTTTTACCTTCCTCTTTCCCCCACCCATGCACTTTATTCTTTTTCAATGTATTTACTTTCTTTGGGGAAAAATAAGTAATTGTGGGGCTGGGGGAAGGAGAAGGAGTTCACAGAATGTCTTGTGCTCATGTAACTCTATATCAGTCTCTTGAACTTTTCTTTGCTTAACTGATTCTCTAACTTCATTATGTTTTATTACCTATATTCTCCATTTTGTTTTGATCTGTTATCTCTTCCAACTCTGTGCCATTACATTTCCCCTACAAAAACTACTGTCTGGTTTGATTTTTATATTGTTTGGAGTGGGGATAGATTTTGGGGGTGGTGGTGGTGTTTTTTGTATTGCTCCAGAATTTTGATTTTTTTTGGAGGGGGAGTCACACCCAAAGATGTTTAGGGGTTACTCCTGGCTCTGCACTCAGGAATTACTCCTGGCGGTGCTCAGGGGACCATGTGGGTTGCCAGGAATTGAAGTCGAACTCGGGTCGGCCGTGTGCAAGGCAAATGCCCCACCTGCTGTGCTATTGCTCCAGCCCCAGAATTTTGATTTTTGATAGCAGTGAAATCAACTCTGTCTGAAAAGTAGACTGTTGTTTCTGTGAACTTGACTCTTGCCCTGCCAGTTCAAGTCTGTCCTCAGTCATGGTAGTTATTGTCCACCACACTTCTGGCTGTAAAAGAATATTTTCACTAACTAATCCTTCCTTTCTAATTCTGTTTTATGCCACAACTACATACATGCATATATGCATATATGCACATATATATATATCAGAAAATCAGACTGATTCTTTTATAATATATTACTGACTTCTGGATGTACTTTTGTTGGAAGCTTTGTTTTCCATTGTCTTTTCAACCATTTTACTGGAAGTTCTCAGATTTTGCTTCATCTTACAAAATAAAAATCAATACCAATTAAACAACTTTCCACTTTTGCCCCATTCTTAAGAATGTTATTCTATTCTGACTCTATAAATTTGACTACTCTGGATACTTCACATGTAGAAGGATATAGATCGTAGTTATACTTTTGTGGCTGGTTTATTTCAGTTGGCATATCTTGAGTTTTCATCCATATTTACCACATATCAGAATTTCCTTCCTGTTTAAAACTAAGATTCTATTTTGTTTGCTCACTAATTAATGTATGAATTCAACCTTTATTATTTTGAATAATAAGTCTGTGAAGATGAATATTAAGTTATCATTTTCTAGTCTCTGGTATTCACCTCTTTTGGATACTTACTCAGAAGTGGTATTTCTGGATCATATGGTACTTCTATTTTTAGTCTTTTGAGGAACTTTCATACTCTGTTACACAATTAATGCACCATCTTACATTACCATAAACAGAATACAAGAGTTCTAATTTCTTCACAACCTCACCAATACTTGTCTTTTGCCCTTTTTAAAGTAGTCATCCTAATTAATGGGTGTGTTTATTGTTTTTTCATTATCTTTTTTTTCTGATATGTGTGTAATTTTTGTTTATTTTAGAGCCACATCTGTTGGTGCTCAGGGCTTATTCCTGTCTTTTAACTCAGGGGCCAGGTAGTACTCATAAGAACTTATGGTGTGCTGGGATTGAACCTGGGTTAGCTCCATGTAAGAGAAGTTCCCTACCCACTGTACTTTCTCTCCAGCCCCATGGTTATTTTTAAAAAATTTTAATTAATAATGGTTCTTTTTACTCCTGTCTCTGAGAAAAACCTGTTAGATTTGCTAACAGCATTACCTAGAATACACATTCTTCCACTGAACTTTGGAGCCTTTTATTTTGTGGAACCTCATTAAGTGATGATTCTTAATCATAGTAGGTATCTTTTAGGTTATCAGATAAACAGGTAACCATAGCCTTCATGGAAGAGACATGTTTCACTTGCTTTATATCATCTAATTTCAGGCACTGAGAGAGCATAGAATATATTGAGAGAACACAGAATACATTGAGAGAGCATAGTCATTAATTTCAGTGGAAGATTCAGAATTCAGCCATCTTGAAGCCCATTTATGTGTCTCCCAAAGTACTATATTTTCTCCTTCCTCCTAAACACAGGTGCACAAATTAGTTTTATGAAAATATAGTTAAAGGGAAATTAGTCTGGAAGTGTGTATGTTGTATACTAGGGGAAGAGCCTTGCTAAGTATATGAAATGATATTAATGGTTATTAACCTTTGGAGATCACAGAAACTGATCTAAAATGTATGAAAATAACAGACTAGTCCAGAAAAACTTACAGAAACACTCATGCAAGAAATAATTTTGCATACAGTTTCAGGAAGTTAACTTATATGATGGTGATGGCTGTGGTAGTGGTCATTGTTCTGTTTACCGTGACATCAACAGCAAGAAATGTCTTTCCCATTGTCTCTCAAGGAGGCAATCAAATATTTATTACTTTCATAAATGCAATGAATGAATGCCATTCATTTTTATAACTTAATAAATCTATAAATGTTTCACAAAAGATCAGAAGACTATGGAAATGGGTACTATGAAATAGGCCGATATTTTTAAATATTAAATATACAAAATCACTCCCTTTCTCACCTCCTTCTAAATATCATTGTTTATTTTTAATGCAATATTGAGAGTTTTCCAAGAAATACTCAGGAATCTGGGACCACTCCCAGCAATAGTCAGCCCTGCCCTATAAGCCTGATAGCTCAGTGCTTGGGCCTAGTGATACACTGTGGGGGTCTCAGGGTCTTCCTGCCAGATAGTCACAGGCACCTGTATAAAGATGGAACCCAGTTCAGCCTCTCAAGGCCAATCGCTCAGCTTTTCTCGAAGCTACATCTCAGTTGTTGATCAGGTACACTGTTTATAACTTAACAAGAGTCCTAAAGTGCAAATTGTTTTAAAACTAAGTTCCTATGTTTTTCATGCATCTCTTCAAACAACATATTGCTATTTATTTATTATATATATGTATGCAATTATCTAAGCTACAGATTAAAGAAAATTTTATAGAGTGTAGTTCAAGCAATTTTAAATGTTTTACTTTTTTAAGTAACGATGACTTCAATAGCTTTGAAGGGTCCAAAGGTATCCCTTATTCTCATAACATTTATTGATAAATTACATTTTGTCAAATATACTGCTTAGAAACATACATGAATTGTTTATATCAAACTTTATAGCAGTATTATAAGGTAGGCATATTTCTGTTTTAAAATGAGATTACTGATTGTCAGGGAAGTTAAAAAAAACTTACCCAGAGTTACCTATCTATGAACATAAGTACTTATATTTAGGATTTGAATCAGGTAATACTACAAAGTTCAAGGTTTCTTGATTATATCTCATTTTTTTAATAGTGGAATTATATTCCACTTTGTCTCATAGGGAGTGGGGAGCATGGTCTTGTGAAAATAGTATTCAACTCAAAGAAGAGACAAGCGTCTCCTCTGATGCTGAAAACCCTGCCAGCTCTCTCAAGTCTTCTAACAGCCTTCTTTCTCCATTTCTAAAGTGTAAATAAAAATGTGCCTCATATTTTAGAGCCTGTTATTGAAGTAAAATGGGAAGACCTATGCAAAAAGATTATGATGAGCCAATTATTACATTATTGGCTTCAAATCCAGCACAACTCACAAACTAAAACTTCCTCTTTCTAAGTTTTGCAGTTACGACTTCAGCAGAGAAGGACCCAGGAACAGCTGGCTAACCAAGGCATAATACCATGTGAGTAACTGTATCTCTTACTTTTTATGTATTGTATATGTTTGAGAACACCTCAAAACATTATGTATTCATTTCCCACATCTTAAAAAAAATCTATCACCAAAATCCCAAATATTGGGTATAATGCCCCAGTGATAGAGGATAGAGGTTGCATAGGTAAACACGATTTGTTACTGGCATTTCTCACTCTTACTTTTAGAACAGAAAATATCACTATTCTTTTCAGAAACATACCATTTTCTCTCCTCTTTCGTTCCAGTCCCAGTTCCCTTTGGGCAGTTGAGTCCACAATTTATTGAATATTGTCAAGAACTTCTTTTATGGAAGACTAAATATCAATGCCATTCTAATCTTGTTGAGTTACTGGCAATTATTTCAGTCAAAAATAATTATCCTGTCTTAGAAGGATAACTTTGAAATTCCTGAACAATTTACAAATTAAAGCTAATTCTGAATTAGTGAGATTCAGATATTAAGCTCCTTTAAATCATACTTTCTAATTTCATCACCCTGAAAAGAATAAATTTTAAGGTGTATAATGTCTTTGAAGAAATTTAGGCCCTCTTACTATCATTTCTTTGAAATTTACCCTGTGATAATATATACATTTGTCTACAAATAAAATGTCTAGAAATTAGCAATATTGTACTCTTATGACCTGAAAGTATAGTCAAATTCAAAACCATCAAAAACTGAGGATTATCAAACCTTTTCCTGATAATCCCAAAGTAAGTAGTTCCTTCTTCGTTATTAAACACATTAACCTGTGACAAGTAGGAAGGTGCCATTGGTATCTGAATATTAAATGTAATGAATTATTGTAAACAACTTTTTAAAAATAAAATAAAATTTTTAAAAAGCTGGGAAGAGTGGATGTATATATCTATTTTACTAAAGTTTTACTAAGCATAAAAGTTTTTCTAAACTTGCCTTGCAATTTAAAAACTTCAGTAATCAGTAGGAGAAGTGAACAAAAAAGGAAAGTAAATTTTTTACTTGTCATCCCACCTATCAACAGACAACAAAAAAGTAGACATACACAGGGCTTATACATTAGCCCAGACTGTTCACAGTAATTTAAAGTTTGACCTTAGGTGCTTTTCAATATTTTGAACAGACCAGAAAGCGAGCTGCAGAACACTGGGGAGAGCCCACAGCCAGCGGCTCCCCAAGCAGGCACCTCCAAGCACAGAGGCAAGAACAGTCCCTGAGCACCACCACGTGTGTCCCTAAAACTAAACACTTTGAGATGACTCTTGTAGGTGACATTTGGATAAAAATAAATTTGTTTTTGAGGTTTATAGAATTAAATCTCTCAATCAGTAAAAGTACCTGATAAAGCTAGGAGTTAATCCTATGTTTTATTTTTAAATACCACCTCTATTTAAGTTGTATAAATGAAATAGTGTTCATATTAATAAAATACTAATTAGATAAATTTTAATTAATTCATAGTATCATCACGATAATGATAAAAAATTACCTGGGGAAAAGCCCTATGAGTAGGAAATAGGGAAAAAAAGAAATTGATTTCTATTCTTTGTTTAACAAAATGATAAAGATTACTTAAGCTTCATCAGTCATTCCTAATCTTTATTCCCTCCTCTCAGTCAGGCTTATCAGTGGAGTAGGATCTGCTGTGCTAGAGTATTAGAGCTACAGCAGGTGCACACAGTAGAACCAGCCTCTACTGCTTAGCCTTTCTAAGCATGCTAGAACCTATACTCACCTGACAAAAGAATAAGGAGTATATATGTAAGTCTCTTCAACCAAGTTCAAGATTACACAAGCTCTCCAACTGCAATCAGAGAGGTTAGTGTGTATTTAGGCACCTAAGGATATGTGTGTAAATGTAACCTGGAGAGAAAGAAAAGGAAGCAAACAGTCTCAAGGTCTTTTCAATTATATGAAATTCAACAAATTTTACTAAAATCCAGATAACATGAAAGAGATATACCTGATACTGGTAGGACAAGGATGTGTAAGACAATTCTTCAGAGAAACTTAAGTTTTAAGGAGTAAAGGAATAAGAAACAGGAATTTACAATTCAGATAGAACTTTCGGTAATCCATGTTTTTCTTAAACAAAAAGAAAAAAAAGGAGGAAGATAAGCTAATAGTTAATAGAGATCACATAAAAGAAATCATGATTTCTTCTTTTAATCGATAAAGAAATAAGCACTGGAAGGGGCTAGTGGCTCTGAGCCTTTTCTCATTGGCTAACAATCCTCTTCAGTATCCTCTCTAGGGTGGTGCTCCTGAAGGGAGTTTGATAACACTGATTTAGTTTAATCACCATTGTCTTCAATGTTCATGTTGCAGATCAATGAGCCTAAGAGAGTCTTCAAAACTCTGCAAACCACATCACATTATGTTCCTGTCTTGTGAAAATTTGAACTATCAGGATTTAAATTGTCTGTGCAATAAAATTATTAATCAAATTTCACTTTGTCCATCAAACGTGAATAATTATAATCTTCCTCAATCTTAAACCTGTTTTTAATTACTTAAATTTAAAACTGATGTCAAATAATTTATAAAATAGTGCGTGTGAAAATTCCAAGAAAAAAATGTTTCTAATGAGATATTTACATCGTATTAATTAACTAATTAATTAAAACAATGGTTTTAATAAGATATTTACATCGTAATCTATACTTCACCATGACTGAGACTAAATGAAAAATTCCACTGACTTAGATATAGCACAGATATCACTTAATTACATACCAAACTTATGTTTAAATTATATTCTTCTCCTCTAATTCAAATGAACTGAATCGTGTAATTTTCAGTTAACTAGTGAAGCTGATTCAAATGAATTGAAATTTCCTTCCTCCCTTGGGGCATATACTCTGCAGGTTTTGAGGTAGCTGAGAACAGTGCACAGCAATGGCAACAATTTCTTTTATATAAATTCTAATGTGCATTACAGATTTAGATTGTAGTCCTTTGGTTGCTATGAGTAAATTAAAAGGCATTGTTCTTGGATTTAGATTACAAGGACAACATTCTGAGGTCAGGACAGAACCACTTTCTTTCGTAAGGGAGAAATGTTTTCATCCCAGGAGCATGGGCTCCTGGTTCTAAGGTTCTTTCCAAATAATATTATTAGTTGTGAAATTCTCTCCCAAAATTGTCATGAAGGGCTAGAAATGAAAGGACTGGGGTTCATTCCTTGAATTCCAGGCTCCCCAGTGCCCCTTCTAGGCCCAAATAACATCATCTCTACACCCAAACACTGGGCAGTCTGTTGGTTGACTCACTATTGCAGGGATGGGCTCCAGGCACCCCAAGGATTTCTTGGAAGTCATCCACCACCAAAAAATTATTTTGATTTGAGTAATTTTGCAATGTGTACAAATATTGAATACTTGTGTTATACATATCACTGCATAACTGTCATCCCATTGCTCATCGATTTGTTCAAGCAGGCACCAGTAATGTTGCCATTGTGAGACTTGTTGTTACTGTTTTTGGCATATCTAATACACCATGGGTAGTTTGCCAGGCTCTGCTGTGAAGGCGAGATACTCTAGGTAGATTGCCGGGCTCTCCAAAGGGGCAGAGGAATCGAACCCAGGACGACCGTGTGCAAGGCAAATGCCCTATCCGCTGTGCTATCGCTCCAGTCCCATGTAAACTAATAAAATATTGTGTCATTATATATCAGTTTACAAAGTGATTTTATTTGTGATGATGTCCAAAATTCCATCTCTAAATCTCAAAATGGAGATTTCAAAATACTTCATCACCATTAACAGGAATTCAAAGGAAACTTGCAGTTCAAGGCTGCAATTTTCTGTTTTCTCATGGGTCCAGGATGGGGCCATGCTCTTACTTTTGTAGATCAGTGGTGCTTAGATCTGTTGGCCATTTCTCCTAAAGATTTTTTTCCTGACAGTTCTTTTCCTTGGGTATCACTTTTCCCTGTACAATATTAAATCACTTCATTTCATTGTATCCACTTTAGCTGTTTTAGTATAGAATAATTAGCTATGTGAATTAAATGCTATAAATAATCATAGAGCAACATAACTAATATTTTGACCCTCCCATTGTAAAGAATTCCCCATGGAACACAGTGGAGTCAGCCATGAATTCTTTGAAGTGCTGCTGTTTATCACCAGTGTGACAGGTGTCGTGTTGAAATTATGTGCATGGGGATATCGTTACTAACAGTTCTATAAATCACATAATCTCAATGAGTTCAAATTATTTAATAAGTAAATAAACAAAGTTGTTGCAAAGTCTAGGTGGGATTTCAAATAATCCCTGTTTAATTCTATACAATAATGCACAACTATGTATCACTATATTGGAGTGGCTATTCTAAGGATTGGAAAGGAGATATACTTTTCTCCTTCTTATCCCTCTGCTATTAAAGAGGAGCTAATCTTTATTCTTCAGATGAGAGTAAGAGGAATCTATATTTTCCTGGGAAAAGAAAACTAGACTAAAAACTGAAATTGATTTTAGAGACTTGGGAACCTAAACAGGCTGGGTCTTCTCCACAGAGACTCAAAGAAAACCACTGCTGGTCTGAATGGAATGAAGGGTTTGGGCAGCTTGGTTCCATGATCTGGTTAATGTAAATGTCTTTTGAGATACAATGAGCTATCTATGAATGGTGCTGCCTTTATTTGTTTTGCAGACTAATCCAAGCCACAGCAACCACATACTTACTGCAAAGTCTTGGTAAACCCCCGAACTCTGTGATCCTTCTTCTGAATAACAAGAAGAATGACTGGGGCAATTCCTGTACCCAAAGCACATGCAGCTTCATGATAATTTTGAAACGTTGACTGGGCAAAGTCTTTCTTTCTGTTCTCAGTGCACTCATCTGACTCCGCTTCTTCCACAGCACCTACCACACTATTGGCTGTTTGAGCAGAACACAGCACCAGGGTTTGACTCTAGCTGCCTCTTCCCTCCTTCCTTCCTTCTAACATCTCAAGCTCAAACACAGAAAAAAGACCCTAAGTTTTCGTGCCAAGTCTTTTCAGTCACAAATCCAAATTTTCTTTTTCTTGACCCTTTCTTTCAATTTTCTGGTTCCTTGTTCCTTAGAAGTGAATGAGCTAGAGTTACAGGCATACATTAAATTTGTCTTTGACCCCCTTCTCTGAGAAATTGCAAAGTATTCATAGATGTAGTATAAAAGCCAGGTCTTAAAAATTATAAAACACCAGTAAACAGGAAATTTTACTATTTTAAGATCCCTCATACAAAAATTTTGGTACTAAAGTATTTGTTACAACCTAAAAAGAATGTAATTTTCAAAGTATCATTTATCCTTTATTTCACTTGCTTGGAATAGAAACATTTATGTTCCCATTTATCTTTAAAAGTGAGGCAAAGGAAGAATAATCATCACTAAACCCTTGTTGTAAATTGGGATCTGAGAATACAGGAACACTATACACTTGTTTGAGGTTATACTAGTAACAGGTGACTAAGAACAGAGCCCAATGGATAGTTCCCAAACATTTAATCTCCCGAGTATTCATTAATTATACTATAGATTCCACATGTGAAATAGCTTCTCTTCTTCCCACAGAACACTTCCTTACAAATAACATATTTATGCATGCCTTATTCATTCATGTATCTGTTTATAATAAATTAAACTTACAATCAATGCTTTTTAATTTTTTTAAATTTTATTGACTCATTGTGAGATAGAGCATTACAAAGCAGTGCATGAGTGGGTTTCAGTCATACAATGTTCCAACACCCATTCGTCTACCAGTGTAATTTCCCAGCACCAGTGCCCCCAGTTTCCCTCCTATCCCCCCAATCCACTCCCCACCCCAGCCTGCCTCTATGGCAGGCACCTCTCTCTCTCTCTCTCTCAATGCTTTTAAAAATAAGAATAACTAACTAAACCAATTTGTAATTCTAAGAACCAGTAATGAGAAATGACAGGTCACTATTAGTCTGAGTAGCCTTTATCAGGGAAAATACCCTTTTCTACAATCTCTGTAAAAACTGAAAATAAGACTTAGAAACTCCCTATTAAATCTCATCTAAAATTGCCAAGAATCCCCATCAAGGACCCACAGAACGTAAAAACTCCAAAGCAGTGTTTCTCAAAATTGTGCATCAGAAGTGACTGGAAAGCTTGCTAAAATGCAGTTCACCACAAGAGCTTTGGTTTCTATGGGTCTAAAGAGGGTGATAATTATAATTTCTGGTGTTTCCAGGTAAGATTGTTTATACTAGTCTGGGGACATACAATGATGGGTCTAATTCCCCTAACCCTGAAAGAGCCTCCAATGCAGCACCATTGGGAAGGACGAGTAAAGAGAGGCTTCTAAAATCTCAGGGCTAGGACAAATGGAGACGTTACTGAGACCACTCAAGAAAATCTATGATCAGCGGAATGATGATGATGAAATGGAGCATGATGATGATAATGATGATGATGATGCTCCATTTCTTTGATATTGTCTCTTAGTTCTTATCCACAATCCTGAAGGCCTGGGTTTTCTAGAGAGGCCTGTAAGTTATCATCCCAGGAGAGAATTCCTGCCATAGGCCACAGCCTGCTTTGTTCTCAGCTGCAATTTTAAATCCCATAAACTTTGGAGAATTAGAACCCTCCTTTTCATCATTTTCTCCATTTTTTGTGGCCTTCTGCTGTAGTTTAGACTGCAGGAGCCCTGTTCTTATCTCGGGATCTCTTCTGAGCTCTAAGTAAGCAAATGTTTATACAAACAGCTGACCCAAAATTAGCTGGAGTTGCAGGGACTGAAATAGGAATAACCCGTAACTAAACTCTGAGGCGAGAACACAGATTCCCTGGTGAGAAGGGATTAATTTTCCTCCAGGGGGAACAAGTTGGATGTGTGACTGACTGAATTTACAATCATATTTTAATTTGAAATCATACTGACTTTTTTTAATTTAGGAAACAAAATTCCTTCTCAATCTTAAATGTCAATGTTCCTTAAATATAAATGTTGCCATTTGATACTCCCAAGGCTGGCAGCAAGTGTTCCTTTATGTACTTTCCAACAAGTCAACTTGTGGGGCTGTTTAGAGTTACATTATGCCTTTTGCTGGCCCTCAAGAGAAGTATTTAAAAATCCACTTTCTCTGGAGTCACAGAAAAAGCAAATGTCAATCACAGGATAGTTCTCAGTGTGACCTTAAGTCATTGACCTGTATAATATCTCTTAAGCACCGAGAAGAGTGTGCAGTAACATGCAGTAGAGAATCTTTGGCTTTCTTCCCAAATCCTTGCTAAACCATCATTCTTCCCTCCACCCTGTGGTAGAAAGTTCCAGAGGACCCCTGTGTGCCTGGAATCTGAAGACTAAACTATACAACTCATTTCACAGGGGAATTGTTCACACCAAGAAGTGATGAATTATGGCTCTCCAAACTAACACACAGAAAATAAAATGCTGCTTAGAACAACTAATAGACTTTATTAATAATAATTGAAGGACCTCAGGGACAAGAACATTAGAATTGGAATTTCTCAAATTTCCTAAATCCAACTGTAATCAGTTGAGTTGGATTATGTGATCTCAAGATAGATTTATATTCATCCCTTAATTTTGCTTCTTCCACAAAAAGCATATGCTATTGTTATATAAATTATTATATTGTTACTAAGATCATTCCTTTTCTGTAGTGTGGAAATTATTAAAGCACACCAATTTATAAAACATCAGAATTGAAGGCCTATCAGTGAACATTGGTACAGACAGATTCACCAAGACTAGCTGGACTTCAAGTAGAATTAGTAAGATATGGTTGTCTGAAGAAATTGAAGTTGCTTTTAGGCACTCCATCAATATAAATTAAAACTTTGATCAAATACATAAAGACACAAACCAGCTTATTTATTAAGGATGACCAGACCCAAAGCAGAGAAAATTCATGAACAGTGCACATTTCTACAGATGATTACTTAAGGTCAGTATCAGGGTAAAATTAAGAGTGGCGAACATTTGAAATGGCAGGATTTCCCAAGAAATCCATTCTAGGCACGAGAAGCAGCAAAGAGTCACTTATTGTTAGTGTAATGGGAAATGTGATATTCAAGTTACATATTCAAACTTCAATTTAAGCTTTTCCTCTAAGAAAGGAAGCCTTGAATACACTAGGCACAGTGAGTAGGGTATTTTTCCACAATACTTAGCAAAAGGCAATCAGTTGGGATTCTTTGTGGTTCTTTGGTCAATAACGTTAATGTTTGCATAAATTGGGAGTGAGAAAACTTAGTTCACATCTCAAGCAGTATCCTGAACAGAGGGCATCTTGGTCACCAATTACCAATCACAAAGGAATCTACTTGATAGTCAGCATACTCATCTGAAAAGAAGGCTCACATATGGAATAGTATTAAGGATCAAATGAACTATAATACACATGCACTCAGACACACACAGACATACATATACAAGAGGCCTCAAGTTTGACTAGTCATGAAATATTCAGTGTCTGCAGCATGAGTCCATGTCTATTAGAATAATATTTGAACTGTGATTTACCAACTTGTTCAGACTTAAATTCCAAAAAATACTCTATTTCAATTTATTTCTTTTTATTTTTTTGGTCCATTTGATTTTGAGTCACACCCAATTGTGCTCAGGCCTTACTCCTGGCTCTTCACTCAGGGATCACACTTGGGTTGACTGCTTACAAAGCAAGCACTGTAGTCCTGGTACTGTCTTTCTAGCCCTGTCAATATATTATAAACCTCTGGTCTACCTCACCACATAATGAAAAGTGAATGTTTATCACTTTAGATTATGTTGTTTTAGGGAGGACCATAGCAATAGGGTGCCTGCCCTTTAAAGTTTTATGTCGGCGACACATGGTCCCCAGGCCCTAGAGGAGTGATCCCTGAGCACTTAGGTAGGACTAAGCCCCGAGCACTGCTGGGTGTGACCCCAAAACAAAACGATTGTTTCAGAAAATCAATAAAACTAATTTGAGGCATTATATTTTGCTGAATGACTTTCAAATACAAGAAAGGTTTAGTAAATCATTGTGAGGAAGTGCTGTAAAATGTGGAGAAGGAACAGTAATTACTGGGAAAAAAAGGAGACTGCCATTTTGTCTGGATTATTTATGACTGCTTTGACTTCTGCATGTTAATATTTTGAACACACTTTTAAAAAATTATACAATTTTTGGAGGATCTTTGAATATATATCCATCAAAGATATTGAACATCACACTTTTTAAAAATTAAGATTGCTAGAGGCCCTAGAAGCCTGGTGGCTCTAATTCTGTGACTCTGGCAAGTGTATATGTTTCTGTGACTCTTAGTTCCCCACTTGTTCAGGGTTGGAGCTATATTTCTCTATTTCCATGGGTTTCCTTGCAACACTCAATGTCTAATTCTGTGCTTTTCATTCACCCCCATTGCATGTCTTTACTGACATGCCACATACCTTATCCAAGTTATAAATTCCTTCCTAAAAATGGAATACAAGAGGGGGGATGCGGGGTCAGAGGGATGGCGAGAGGGAAACTGGGATCATTGTTGGTAGAAAATGGACACTGGTGGAGAGATGGGTGTTGGATCATTGTATGAATGATATTTGATCATGAACAGCTTAATAACTGTGTCACTTATGGTGACTCAATAAAAAAATGAAATTGAAAAAAATAAAATACACCCTTCCTCCCCACAAAGCCAAAGCCTCCATCATATTTAAGGATGTAACAAAGTCAAAGAGAGAGTCAGGTTAGTTCAATCTACCATCTCCCTTAAACTAGAATATTACTTCATTTACAACTCTTCCACAGGAAACCCCATCCCCACCTTCACCTCCAACACCACTGCCCACACTTTCTCAGGAACTTGGAATGATCTGTCTTGGTCACTTCTCTTCCTGTCGCCCGTTCTGCATCTGTTTTGACTCCTCTCTAAGACCTAAACTCCACCCTCCTTCGTATCCTTTGGCTTCAGGAAGGGTGATGGCCTCCAGACCTTTCCTCTCCAGTTGCTTGTGGCATAATAAAGGCGTTCATGTTCATGTGTGCACAGCTCAGCAAGCTCACGGGCAGTTGCTGCTATGGTGATCAGAATCTGAAGTTTGCATCTACTCACATCTTGGTTTTTCTGTTTCAGCACTGAAAAGCCCCGCTGAATTCCATGAGCAAAGAAAACATTTGGATAGTGACAAGGTAATTATTTTTTTAAACTGCCCTTTTGAACTTACACACAGGGTATGGATGCTGAGTTTTGGCTAAAGAATGCTGAGCTTTGGCTCAAGAGTAAAATTTCCACAACCAGCTCAATGGAGCTGCCAGCCCTCCACCCCATATGAAATCTTATTCCTATAAATTTAAAATTCTGGAACTGGTACAAAGTCTATTAACTGAAGATACCAATTTGTTAAATGCCATTTTTAAAAACCTCCTCAATATTGTTGATATAGAGAAGAATTGTTGCAATGCAAAGATTTAGTATAGAGCATAGAGATTTTTAATAGTAAAGTTAATTTGTAAGCTGTTTTACTCTTTAATACATGCCCCTTTCTCAGAAACAAAAATCTGATTTTAAAAAATTTCCATTAAATTGTCAAATATGATCATTTTATATGGAAATTATCTGTGGTTTACTTATAAGCAAATGGAACTGGATTTGTTTCTGTGTGTTTAGCATCTCACGGGGAACTGGTTTATATCCTGTGCCCTCAGAGTAAATCTCTGTAAATTAATTTTTGTAATACAAATACTGTTTAGAAGTTACTGGTATTATATGTCAGAAGTAAAAGCAGAGACTCTTGCTCTCCGAGAATTTTTTTATTTTTTTTTTGAAGTAACAGATTTTATTTAGAGGGTTTTGAGGGAAGGAGGAAAGGATAAGCGGAAAAGAAAAATAGTAGGAGTAACGCGCTCAAGAGAGAATGTGGGCTTCTCCGAGGATGGAGAGAGCTCTACACACATCCTAGCACTGGACATGAAAGCATGAAAGTACACATCTCAAGAGGGGAGGTGCGGGCAACACATGTGCTTGGGCACCGCATGTGCTCTGCCAGGTGGGCGCAAGCAGCACATGGGCTCAGGCAGCATATCTGTGCCTTCCTTTGTTCAAGGTGTCCTTTATAGGGTTTCTTCAACCTGTCCCCACAAGTCTCCTAGAATTTCTTTATCTAAGAATTTTAGTCTTGCAACTTGCTTGTGGGCAAAGAAAGAAGCAGGGCTCTGTAACTATTCAAAGCAGCCTGAGAAAGGCCAGGGTTACTTCTGCCTAGAAAGCAATCATATTTTAACTGAACTAGAGTGATCCACAGATCTCTCTCAAAGGTCACATAAGAAATGCAGAAATATAGTAACCACATTGTCCCTACAGATAGCTGCACCATGGAGAGGATAAGATCTAGAGAATAGCCTCTAACTGTCTTCACCTGGCACTGGGCCTGGCAGCAGGCATTGCATTTTAGCCTACCCTAAAAGAGAAACTAGGTCAATAAAGAAAGGAGAATATGTTAACAGGCTATGCACTAGGAATATTTAGGTTACATTTAACTTCTGATCTCAGTTAATATTGTGACTGTCTTAAGAGTAAAATACTAGGACTGATTATATACAATTCTATTAATATTTACCTGACCAACACTTTAAAGACTTTATTTAACTGTTGTAGGCTTAAGGGTTTTTTTTAAATTTCTTTATCTTATTTTTTTCATCCTATAATTACCACAGAAATATTTGTACATGCCCCTTTATCAAAATATAGGGAACCAGGGATATTTACATGTTCCATTTATCATAAAACAAGTATTTGGAGCAAAACTTAGATTCTTTGACACTAAAACTGAGTGAGCAATTACATGAGGTTGATAGCAGTACTAATTCTGTGTTGCAGACTGAAGGCGCCCTGAGGCGCCAGGGCAGAACCAGGCCCCGACGTGCTGACTTGGCTAATATGCACATACTCCAAGGTAAGACTCCATGTTACCAACTAGGGGATCCCTGAAAAATGATGGACCATTTGCCAAAGTCCTTTGATCTCTGTATAGTTACTAAGAATTAAAAATTCCCCCACCATTACAAAAATAGTAGTTTTGAACCATTCCAGTCTTTTTAACTATATAGACAAATTGGGAAATCATAGAACTAAGATATATTAGACTTAGGTTCCAATCTTAGCTATACTGCCTTCTCCCCTGAGCACACAGGAATGTCCAATATATATAACCTTTGTAAAAGAGTGTCCATCTTTCAGCTAATAATAAACTTCTAATATCTGACACAAAGGAAAATAAAGAGAATTATATTTAAAATTCCAATAATAGGGAAGTGTTAATGATACGTCCATGTGATTGAATATCTTTAATAGATCATAAGCAAGTCTATTAAATATTAAAGGAATAATATTTTTCTGTAATTTTGAACTTAGCATGCAGAAGATGTTTGGAAAGCTTAAACTAGGGAGTGGCCACTGAACATAGTAAACCTGATCTTTTGAATTAGTACCTAATTAAAAGTCTCCCAAGACTAGCCAAAGGGGAAAAAAGAATGATTTAATGATAAAAGACATAAAACATAATGTTTAGTGAAATGCACTATGTTTACAGTTAAAGTCAGGTGAGAAAAGAATATACATACATATATATCACATATATATATTTATATATTATTATATATAATAAGAGATATATAATAAGAGAGTCTCTTGCCCGCATGCCTGGCTGTCTTGCCTGGGGCCCCTCAGAGGGGATGGGCTCCAGCTTCCCTCCCCACCCCAAGCAGAGCTCCTGGTGGGCGAAGACCACTGGAACCTAGCTACAGCCATGCTGGAGGCCCCTTTCCACATGTTCGGACAGGCCTCATGCATGAAGGTACTGGCAGAGGAACCCAGGTGTGTGTAATACCATCAATGGCCAACATCCAGAGAGAGACTTAAAAGCAAGCTCTCAGAAGTGATATCTTTAGCCTACTTCTCCCTCTGGGAGAAACTGGCAATCTTTTGAGAGTTTCCTGCCCACATGGGACAGCCTTGCAAGCTTCCCATGGTGTATTCATATGCAAAATCCAGTAACAAGCTGGATCTCATTCCCCTGACCCTGAAGAGCCCCCAGTGCAACATCATTAGGAGGGCTGAGTCGAGATAGACTTCTAAGATCTCAGCGAAAGGACGAAATGAGCCCGCCCAAGAAATCGGTGATTAACAGGATTTTGTGATTATATTACTTATATATATGTATATATGTAATATATATATGTATATATATATATTACTTATCATATTGGGTAGCCGACCTTCACTACCCAACTGCCACCACACTCCAGGCTGCTTTCCACATGCTCAGGCCGAGCCTCACACATGAGTGACATATTCCTGGATGAACACATCATAATAAAGGAAAAAACATATATATGCATATATATATATATGCCTCTCAGAGAGCCCGGCAAGCTACTAAGAGTATCCCGCCCTCACGGAAGAGCCTGGCAAGCTCTGTGGCATATTCAATATGTCAAATACAATAACAGATCTCATTCCCCTGATCCTGAAAAGAGCCTCCAATCATTGGGAAAAACGAGTAAGGAGAAGCTGCTAAAATCTCAGGGCTGGGACACATGGAGATGTTACTGGTGCTGATGAACAACGGAATGACAGTGATACAGTAATCATATTCGGTGAAGAAGGATATATGACCCAACAGTCACCTAAAAAACTTAAGAAAGAAAGTACCCAACTCTTAAAACAGTTGACTCTAAATGAGAAGTTTTTTTATATCTACTTTTCTTTATATTTTCTTTTGCAAACTTTTACAAATATATTTACATTTATAACATTAAATCTATAGCAACACTATAATTTTTAAAAATCATTGCAAAAATTAATGATTAGAGTCCAATTGAAATATGAGGTCATGAATCCTAGCAGCCCCAATTTCTATTGAGTATATCTGGTGTTTCTCTCTTCTACTCCAAGAAAATAAAAGTCTCCTAAAGTACCGAGGGTCTGTTAGGTACAGAATTGGCCCCTGTTCTCCCCAAGGGTTCATTGTCTGTCATTTGAGAAGCACCAGCGTAAGGCCTGATGCTTAGTTGGTGCTATCTGAAAAAACAGAAATAACTTAAAAAAAAACATAAAAGATAACTAAAAAAGAAATAACTAAAAAATAGAATACTCATTGTGGGAAGAAGGCAGGAAGCAGTGCAGGCTAAGAGAACCTAAGGAAGCAGGACTCACAGATGAGTCTCAGAACTGAGCAGCTCACGGCAGAGATGTTTCTAGACCTTGCTCCAGGCTGACTTCACCCGGGGTCCTCAGACGAGGACAGGCGCCCTCTCTCTCCACCTGCCCCAAAGGAACCCCAGCAGCCACAAACCTCCAGAACTCAATCACTGCCACCCTCGTGGCCAATCTTCACAGGCTCGTCCTGCCCTGATATTCCTCCAACCCCCAGAATAAATCCACAAAATGCTCAGGTTTCAAGGGTCTGGACTGGGCCCTTCCTGGAGTCCTGGCTGTCATGTCAACGAACTGCCTTCGAGGTCAATTAAAGACGTTAATGGCCATTATCTACAGAGTCACAAATGATTCTCGGAACTGAGCAGCACACTGCAGAGATGTTTCTGGACCCCAATTATTTAAAATTTTAGAACTCCGGGAAGCACGAGGCCACTTTTGTGGCCACACAGCATCTCCTGCATGTTTTTTTTTTTTACTTTTTTGTTGAACCATGGTGAGATAGACTCTTACAGACATCTCATACTATTCCTAACAAGCTATACAAAATAAATTATCTAGCATCTCCCTGTGGGGCAGGCTTGAGTGGTGGTGGGAAAATTTGAAATAATGGTGGTGGGAAGGTGAAATGATGATGGAATTGCTGTTGAAATATTGAATGTAATCAATTATTATGAACAGCTTTATGAAAATAACATTATAAAATTTTAAAAAACCTAAGGAATCAAAAGTACAGGGGTGAGCTAAGTTGGGGAAGGAGGATCAAGGGGAGGAAGAGTCTGAGAAATGAAAAAACCAAACTCTGAAGTGAGAGCATACAATACAAAATCTCAGTTCTTGAAGGAATGGGGATTCGATTTGTGGCAAGACTTTCAAAACAAAATTGAGAAACTTGGATGGTTATGAAAGAAAGATACATATCCTGGAAATGCAAGAAAGTGGTGGACCAGGGGTGCAAAGTGATTATCTTGATGTGTGAAGCCTTTGATTCAACACATATAGTCAGCATAGAAAAGAAAACAAAGACAAAAAACAGCAAAGCAGAGGAGTATTTTCTGAAAACCAAACCTATATTGTACAGGGTGAATCAAAAAGATCACCAAGGCAGAGAGCTCAGCAAGAAACCCTTGCAATAACCTTGGAGATGATTTAGGTTTTAGAAATTCCTGCTTTTTTGTTTGTGGTATTGATGTTTTCTCTTCACTCTAAATGTTTGGGAGATACATCTTATAGACCTGTTTGACATATTGCAACTATAAGAAATTCCTAGACTTCTCCTGTGTGGAGATATAAATAAATCAAACACAAAATTAGGTTAGTAGTCTAATAATAATAAAACAATGAGTGTGGGATGTTTGTCTGTAAATATCTCAACTAAATTTGCAAAATTTGGAGACTATAAGCTCTTACAGATTCTAAATGTGTTGAATTTGAACAATAATTGGATGATTAGATCCTGCCTCTGACTCAAAAGTAAGTCAGAGCCCAACTAAAAGAGAAAGAATCCCAGTGATATGGGGTTTTGTGATTTTTCTCATCCTCCAAATGATGAGAAACTATTTAACATACTTGATTTTTAAATCCCTCTGTTTTGTTAAATAAGTACTTCAAAGGAATTTTTTTCTACAACAAGCTGGATGTTTGTATCAGTATCACAATATTGACAAATCAGAGATGTTTAAGAAATCAAACTACTAGAACTACTTATAATCAATTACTGCATGATCAGTTGTGCTAAGCAATATGAACAGGATGTGTGTTCAAATGCTGTAGTCCAGGGTAAACACGTAACGATGGTCCTTGGACTGCTTGCTCACAGAATGAGCAAATTGCACATTTAAAAAAAAATCCTCTCAGAGCAAGTTTTTCAACTATCCTGTGTGCCTGAGTATTTGCCTTTATTAGGAAGCGAAGCGTCTAGTCTTTGCTGGTAATCCATGTGTAATGCTGATGGCTGCATTGAAAATTTATTAGGATGGTAGAGCACAATGTGACACAATGTTTTGGTTAAAAGGCAAAAACAGAACAAAAAAAAGGTATCAAATTCTAGAAGTAATCCTTTTAACTTCGGCCCTTTAGCCTCCACTTCAGAGAGGTCCATTTCAACTGCTCAAATGAAGCTGAAAAGAGCCCGACTTGCAGATGATCTCAATGAAAAGATTGCACTTCGGCCAGGCCCACTGGAGCTGGTGGAGAAGAATATACTCCCTGTGGACTCTGCTGTGAAAGAGGCCATAAAAGGTAGCATGTGCATGGATGCTTCTCTCTATTCTCTTCAATCTGAGGGCAGCAGGACTAAGGTACTAGGGGCCCCTGGGGTGAGCACCTCACAAAAGACTAGAGTCGTATGGATTACTGTTTGTAGGCTGTTCGTAGCCAAAGGTCTTGGGAGTGAGGAAGAAACTCACCCATTTAACCCTCTCACGTCAACTTAACATTGACCAGTCTGGGAACTGGGGACTTAGTCCCAAAAGCTGGAAGACATGCTTTGCGTGTAGAAGCCCTGAGTCCAATCCCTAGTTCTGCATGAATCCATGAGCACAACTGATAGTAGCCTTTTAGTCCCAGGTATGCCCCCCTCAGTAAAATAGGGGGGCATTGAAAGATTGAGAACATGATTTAATGTAATCCTTCAAACATCTCCATTGCAGTATCCCTAAAATCTTATAATCTCATGAGTCATGTTCATCCTTAACCTTTCTCTTTTAAAGGAAAGTAGACAGAGTAAAAGAAGCACAGGACCTAATAAGAATACCTGAACTCTAATCCAAGTCTGGTTGCCATGTGTTGAAATTTTCCCAAACTACCTCACATCTTTGAAAGGGAGATACCAGCAGCCACCATACCAAGCCATAGGCTCTTGCGAGTGCAGTTCAGATTGTATAATAATTTGCAAATAATTTGCATATTAATCTATGTCCCACAATATTAAAGAGTAAACACAAAAAGCTCAATTCTGTGATAAACAAACTCATTGTGTAAACTTTTTGAATAATAAAAATCATATGGCTTTAAAAAAATGGACACACTGTATTTGTTGATAGAGGTATTTGGATAAAACCTTAGGGAAACTAAGCTTGAAGGAAAAAGGAGCGGTTTAGTATTCCTGACCAAACTTTTTTCTAATTATATCCTAAAGCAGCTCTAATAATTATTGATATTTAATGTGTGTTATGCACTTAAATGTTTTGACACATTATCAAGAATTATGCTTACAAGTATTTTAACAAATACAAAATTTGGTGAGTGTTGTAGGCCAGTAGTAAAGTGCATGCCTTGAATGGTAAGTCCATTACTAAACTTATTAAACTTATTAGCTGCATTTTAAAATCTTGCTCTTATCCAGTGACTTGAAAGCCATATAATCTTTTAACTTGGAGAATGTAAATATAAAAGTGGCAGCCCTGAGGTAGACAATATACTCACCTTTATGTGTTCACCCTTCACAAAATTTTCCATTGTGCTTTATTCTCTCTCTCTGTATAGATTAAGATCCTAGCTCTTTGAACCTGAACTCCCCTATTCAATCATATATGCTTTTTTTTGTGTGTTGTAATATAATTGAGGTGAGAAAACTTATATGTAAAATTTCTATTTGACATCTTTCTTTCTTCTTTTATTTTATAAAGTTGTTCTCATTATTTCTTAAAATAATTTGTTCCAGGTGTGCGAATTTATTGTTGATTTTCACGTGCCTGGAATAACATCACACTGTAATTTTAATTCTTAGGTTTATAGTGAGATAATATTTTTCATGGGATTAATCAACTTTTCATAATGACTATATCTTTTTACCACTGAGCATCTTTACTCCTGTGACTTTGTGTAAGCGACCTATAGAAAAAGAGCTATTTAGGGGCCGGAGCGATAGCACAGCGGGTAGGGCATTTGCCTTGCACGCGGCCGACCCAGGTTCGATCCCCGGCATCCCATATGGTTCCCCAAGCACTACCAGGAGCAATTCCTGAGTGAAAAGCCAGGAGTAACCCCTGAGCATTGTTGGGTGTGATCCAAAAAGCAAAAAAAAAAAAAAAGAAAAGAAAAAAAGCTATTTATAGAAAAATCTTTTATCCTAGAGCTATTAGATATCCTTTGACCAGTTTGTTCTGTCTTTTGATCTTGTGCATAGCATCTTTTGTACTGCTGCTATTGCAGTGAGCAAGGGGCTCACCTATGTTCCTTCTTGTAGCAACAGTCTTGGCTGCAGAGCTCTCTTATCAGGGGTCTGACACTGTTGGTTGTGATGCTTGTACAGTGCTCTTCTTTCAAGGTAGTGTTTGTGCACACTCAGGCTGTGGTCCTTGATATAGGCCACTGTGGCATTCACACATGCTAAAGGGGAAGTCACACTCTCAAAGAGGTCACACATCTTTTATTGTACTTTGCAGAAGTCATACACTTTAGTTACAGTACTCTGGCCCAAAGTTTCTGAAGTCACCATCTATTTGTAGTACCAGGGTACCAATTAGCATGAGTAATATCAGTTTGATTATATGCAATATATTAACAGTTTACATTATATGTATTTATATATTTAAATTATAAATCATATATTTATAGTTATAACACATACATTTATGTAAATTATTTATTAACAAGTATAGTGTATTATACGGATACAATGTATAAATATTTATATTAAAGTCAAGGATATAGCCCAGTGGTAGAACACTTGTCTTGTATGTGCTTGGTTCATGCTATCATACATACACAAAAATTACATCTTGTGTAGACATAGAAAATTATAAAAAATTACATAGGAAATATATATAGAAACATATATAGAAAATTATATATGTGGTTTCCCTAAATCATATGTAAATTAATTGTATTATTGTGTAATAAACATCTTCATATTATGTAGCAATTATTATTTATATGTTATCAATACTCAAAAAGTAGCATTATTTTTATATATTATCATTTTTATTATTTCTTTTTTGTTATATTTCTAGCTTAATTGGCAGTGAAGGAATTCTCTGTGTATGGCATTAACTTTTGTGATCAATAGATACTCTAAGTCCTTTAATACATAATAGTTTGTAAGATGAATGTTGACTTTGGGGGAGTTTGCTAGAGGCCACTTCCAGCTGTGTCTCCCCCTCTTTCTGGCTCTGTGCTCAGGGGACTATGTACAGTGAACTGGGATAAATTGGTTGCATGCAAGACAAGCACCTATTCTCTCTCTGGCTCAAATGTTGAATTTTTAAATGCTTCCAGCATTCAAGAGAAAATGATGACATGGAATTTAATCTCTGATCTAGTAATGTGATTTTAGTAGCTTTTCTCTTTACCTTGTATCTCTGGAAAATTTCTATGTAGATTTTGTTTTCTAGAAATTCCTTTAATTCAATGTTCTGTATCTTTTTTATTAGCTAATGGTAACCTCTAAACAAACACAAAATTTTAGCATTTTAACAATAGAAGGATTTTTTTTCTTGCTTATGCAAAGTAGGAAGAGGGGTTTCTTCATCTTTGTATAGTGACAAAGTGTAAAGTGACAAAACTTTAGGTAAGGTCTCTTTCATCTTATTGCTCTAAAACCCTTAGTGAGAGGCAATTTTGTTTAGGGGCAAGATAGTGAACACTTTAAACTGTCAATCACACTGACTCTCTCTTTGTAGTGCAAAGGTAATCATAGACATTAAGTATAAGTAAGTTGGCGTGACTGGTGGATTCTGATAAAAACTTTATTTAAAAAAGAGGCAGTTTCACAGATCATAATTTGCTATTCTGTACCAAAAGCTTCATCAGTCTCTAAATCTAGTCAGTGAAGTGTAACAAAAAATGAAAACACTTATCCAAAACTGTAGGGTATTACGTTAAAGTAAGTCAGAGGGGAAAGGACAAATACCCAGAGGATCTCACTCATTTGTGGTATACAGAGAAACAAAGCAAGTGAGAGATATCAAATAATCGTAAACCCTTGGCCCGGGATTACAGTAGAAAGAATTCCAAGAAGGGGCTGTAGGGAATATGAAGAATGATAAGGTAGACTGTAACATAAAGACATCGGCTGAGAGTCTTGGGCCCTTTGGTGGTGGGGAGGTGAGCTAACTATAACTTAGAACCACAAGCATTAACACCTTCATAGATACATCACATAAATAATCATAATTAATTTTTGGTTTGGTTTGGGTGCCGTGCCCAGCAGTGCCAGGGCCTTCTCCTAGCACTGTGCTCAGAGATCACTCTTAGCAGTACCAGGATTGAACCTGGGTTGAGCAAGTATAAGGCAAACATTATACCCAATGTACTATCTCTCCAGCCCAATTATTAATATTTATTTTTAAAATTATTTTAAATTTCACCGTGGTTTATATAACATATATCAACCCTTTATCAGATGAGTGATGGGCAAATATTTTCTCCCAGTCTCTGGAGTTTCATTGTATTTTGGTCATTGTTTCCTTTGAGGTGCAAAGTTTCTTATTTAATGCAGTTCTATTTGTTTATCTTTGCTTTTGTTTGCTTGGCCAATGGAGTTAACTCCTAAAGATATCTCTAATTTGATATAATAATGAATTCTGCCAATATTTTCCTCTATATAGGTTATGGATTCACATCTGATATCGAGGTAATTTTTATTTGACTTTTATGCCTGGTGTAGGACTGGAGTGATAGCACAGCAGGTAGGGTGTTTGCCTTGCACACAGCTGACCCAGGTTCGATTACTCCATCCCTCTCGGAGAGCCCAGCAAGCTACCTAGAGTATCCTGCCCACACAGCAGAGCCTGGCAAGCAACCTGTGGCATATTTGATATGCAAAAAAATAGTAACAAGTCTCACAGTGGAGACATTACTGGTGCCCACTTGAGCAAATTGATAAACAATGGGACAACAGTGCTACAGTGCCACAGTGCCTGGTGTTAGAAAGCAGCCTGAGTTCAATTTTCGCATGTGGCCAACCAGTTTACCCAATACCTTGAAGAGGTTTTCTCGTGTTCCCCTTCATGCTTTTTACTTTTTTTTCAAAGACTGGCTGTCCTTATACCTGAGGATCTGTCTCTAGAATTTCAGTTCTATTCCACTGACTTGAGAATCCGTCCTTATTCCAGTACCACTGATTTCTCAAGCGGTCTCAGTAACCTCTCCATTCATCCTATCCCTGAGATTTTACAAGCCTCTCTCCACTCGGCCTTCCCAATGATGCTGTATTGGAGGCTCTTTCAGTGTCAGGGGAATGAGACCAGCTTGTTACTGGCTTTGACATATGAATACACCATGGGAAGCTTGCAAGGCTGTCCCACATGGGCAGGAAACTCTCAGTAACTTGCTAGTTTTTCCCAGAGCGAAAAGTAGGTTATAAGATATCGCTTCTGGGACCTTGCTTTTAAGTCTCTGGATGTTGGCCATTGATGGGATTACACACACCTGGGTTCTTCTGCCGGTACCTTCATGTGTGAAGCTTGTACGAAAGTGTGGAGAGGGGCCTTGAGTATGGCTATGGCTAGGTTCCGAAGGTATTTGGCCGCAGGGAGCTCTGCTTGGGGCGGGGAGGGAAGCTGGAGCCCATCCCTTTCAAGGGGCCCCAGAGAAGACAGCCAGGCATTCGGGCAAGAGACATTTCAGTACCATGTTGTGTTAATTACTACTACTTTGCAGTGGGCTGGAACAGCACAGCGGTAGGGCATTTGCCTTGCATGCGGCTGATCCGTGTTCGATTCCTTTGCCCCTGTTGGAGAGCCTGGCAAGCTACTGAGAGTATTGAGCCTGCACCGCAGAGCTTGGCAAGCTACCCGTGGTGTATTCGATATGCCAGAAACAGTAGCAATAAGTCTCACAATGACACGTTATTGGTGCCCACTCAAGCAAATCGATGAGCAACGGGATGACTGTGACTGTGACTGTGACTACTTTGCAGTACAATTTAAAGTTGGGGAGAGGCACAACTTCTATCTTCTTTTTCGATAGGAATGCTATGGCTATTCAGGGGGAGGATTATTACTCCATATGAATATCAGGAGTATTTGATCTATTTCTTTGAAAAATGTCTTGGTAATTTTTTATGGGGATTGCACTGAATCTGTAAAATGCTTTGGGCAGTACTGATGGATTGACAATGTTAATCCTCCCATTCTGTGAGCATGGGATGTGTTTCCATTTCCTCATGCCTGATTTAACTTCATTTAGTAATGTTTTGTCATTTTCTTTTTTTTTAAATTTTTATTTTATTAAATCACCGTGTGGAAGAGTACAGTGCTTTAAGGCTTGGGTCTCAGTTATACAATGCTGAAACAACCATCCCTTCACCAGTGCCCATATACCACCACCAAAAAAAAAAAAACCACACAGTACACCTCCCATCCCGCAACCCCACCCCCCTTTGTAACTGATAAGTTTCATTTTATTTTCTGTTTGCTTTGGTTACATTCAATATTTCAACACAATCCTCACCATCATTGTTAGGAGCACCCCACTAGAGTCAGACCTGTTGTGAAGAGAAATGAGGTTGCGCGGCCGCTATTGTGGCTGCGCGGTTTTGAATTTCTGTACATTAACAACTAAGTCCAGGGAGATTTCTTCCAGATATTGGATCATTGCAGGCTTCAAAACCCAATATGTGGTCGTCATAATATGGCAGACACCGTGCCCTTCATCCCCGGAGAGAAAGAGGCGAGAGAGAGAGAGAGAGAGAGAGAGAGAGAGAGAGAGAGAGAGAGAGAGAGAGAATACCTTTCCTCTCCTGGGCGGGCACAGGGCCGAGGCTTAGTTCTCAGGCTGGAGACATTCTGCGAGGAGTTGCCCATGCCGAAAGAGGTTTTGCTGGGTCTGGATTCACGCTCCAGCAGCTGCGGAGAGGCCGCACACACGTGCAGCCCCCGGGATCACATCTCGGCGGTCTGTTTTGTCATTTTCTTTGTATTGATCTTTCACCTCTTTGGCTATGCAGATTTCTAAAGTTTTTTTGATTGTCTGAGGCACTATTTTGAATGGAATTATTTTAATTTGTCTCTCTTCTATGTCAGTATTTGCATATTGTAAAGCCATGGATTTTTGCTTATTGATTTTGTAGACTGCCATTTTACTGCGCAATTCTTTTGTTTATAGGGGCTGTTTGTTTTTGTATGTGTGTGCATGTGTGTGCATGCCTGTGTGTGCCAACTCCTGATGTGCAGGAGTTACTCCTGATTCTTCACTCAGTGATCACTCCTGGAGGAACTCAGGGACTATATGAAAAGCTGGGGATTGAACTAGCATCAATCTTATACAAGGCAAGCACCTTACCTGCTGTACTATCACTACTATCACTGCACTTCCTCTAGGATATTTTTTTTGGTAGAGTCTAGGTCTTTCCAAATATAGTAATATGTCACTAGCAAATAGAGAGAGATTGACTTCTTTCCTATCCATACACCCTTAATACCTCACTCACACCATTAATTGCTATGGCAAGGACATCCGTTACTATTTTGAAGAGCAGTGGTACAAGTGGGCTTTCTTGTCTTTTGCCTGATCTTAGAGGAAAGGCTTCAAGGTTTTCACTATTGAGTATGATGTTTGCTGTGGCCTTGTGGGAAATGGCTTTAATGTGTTGAGGAAGGTTCCTTCAACTTCTATTTTATTGAGAAGTTTTTATCATGAATGCATGTTGGATCTTGTCAAATGCTTTCTCCACATCTATTGATATAAACATAATATTTTTTATCTTTACATGTATTGATATGGTATATTAAGTGTACTGGCTTGACTCTGTTAAAGCATACTTGCTTCCTTAGGTGAATACCACTTATTCATGGTGTACAATCTTTTTGATGTGTTGTTGGATTCAATGTTTAGTTGAAAATATTTGTACCTATGCTCACCAGGGATATAAATCTGTAGTTTTCCTATTCGATACTGTCTCTGCCTGGTTTTGATAAAGGGTAATATTTGCCTCATAGAAATTGGGGGTGTTTCTTTTTCTTCAATTTCCTGAGAGAACCTGAAAAAGATTAGCAGTAGTTCTTCATTAAAAATTGGAAGAACTCACTTGTGAATTCATTCAGATCTGGACTTTTGTTTGGGGGAGACTATATATATTGCCATTTTGATTTCCTCAACAGTAAATTTCTCTTTCAAGTGTTCTGTGTCAGGGCTTGAGAGATAGTACAGCAAGCAGGGTGCTTGTCTTGCATGCAGTCAATCTGGAATTCAATCCCTGGCACCCCATCTGGTCCTCTGAGCCCTGCCAGGAGTGATCCTCTTAGTGTAGAGCCAGAATAAGCCTTGACAACTGCTGGTTGTGGCCCAAAATAAACAGGCAAACAAAAAAAGGTGTTCTGTATCTTCTTGATTCATCCCTGGGAGGTTCTAGGTGGTCAAAAATTTATTTATTTCTTCAAGTTTCTCCTTCTCATTTTATGGCATAACAATTTTTAAAGGAATCCCTGAGGATCCTTTTCATTTCTTTGGTATTTATGTTGTGAGTCTTCCCTTTGATTTCTAATTAAATTTATCTCTCTTTATTTCTTGATGAATCTTGCTAGCAGTTTGTCAATCTTGTTTATTTTTAAAGGGTCAACTTTTGGTTTAATTAGTATTTTAAATATTTTATTTTAGATTGTTCCTGTAGAGGAAAGGCTTTCAGTTTTTCTTCATTGAGTATAATATTTTCTATGAGCTTGTGGAAAAATATTTTGCTCTAAGGGAAAAAAAGTCTTTTGCTCTAAGTTTATTATTTCCTTCCTTCAACCTGTCATTGATATTTTTTTTTAGTTTTCTTAAACTTCGTGACTAGGTTATTTACACAGGCCCTTTCTTCCCTATGTATGTTTGCATTGCTGTGAATATCCTCTCTTTTTTTTTACTATGAATATACTCTTAATGCCGCTTTTTCTTTCCCATATTTCTGATAACTTATGTTCTCATTCTCATTTGTTTCCAGGAATCTTTTGATTTCCTCTCTGATTTCCTCTTTGACACTGGTTGTTTATTAGGGAGGTATATAATTTCCAGGTGTTTGAGTTTTTCTCCAGGTCTGTTTGTGATTAACTTCCTTTTCAAGTGGTTCATGGTCTGAGAAGAAAGCTGGTGATATTGTTCCCATCCTCTGGACCTTATGGAGGTCCCTTTTGTGGCCCAGCATATAGTTGTTTTGGAGTTTCTCATGCATTGGAGAAGAATTTGTGTTCAACTTTTCAGGATAAAAACCCCTCTATTCCATTTCTTCCTTCAAATCCAGTGTTCCTTATTAAGTTTTAATCTAGTTTTAATCCAGATGGGATAGATAAGTGTTGAAGTTTCCAACTATTATTATGTTGCTATTGATATGTTCCTTTAAATCTATTAGTAGTTGTTGAACATATTTTGCTCGTCCCTCATGAGGTGCATGGATGTTTAGGAGTGTGAGTTCTTCCTGATGTACATATCCCTTGAAGAGTAAGATATGACTATCTCTGTCCCTTACAATTTTTTTTAGTTTGAAGTCTATGTTGTCTGATTTAAGTATGGATTGAAATACTGTTTTCCAACCTTTAACTTTGAGTCTGTGTTATTCCTGACAATTCAAATGTCTTTCTTGTAGAAACCAGACTTGTATTCAATTTTGTAATATATCCTGACTTTCTGTATCTCTAAATTGATGTAGGTAGGCCATTGGTATTGAGTATGATTATTGTCATGGAATTTATTGCCATCTTCTTGGAGAAGTTTGGCATGACTGTAATATTTTTCTTATCTCAAAAAAAGACCTTTAAGTTCTTGAAAAGTTGGTTTTGAGTCTACAAATTTTATGATGTTCTATATTGTTCCTTCAAATCTGAATAAACATTTGACTGGGTAACATTTGGTGAGTTGTTAATTTCATTATATTTTCTAAATCCATATCCCACCATTGCCTTTGGGCCCACAGTGTCTCATTTCATAAATCTACTGTGAATATTAATGATACCTCTTTGTACATAATTTAATTCCCTGACCTTGATGTTTTCCATACTTATTTAATGTCTTACTTTATGACTATAAAACAAAGCTCCCGGAAGAGACCAATGCAGAATCTCACACAGCAGAGCTTGGCAAGCTACCCATGGTATATTCGATATGCCAAAAAGAGTAACAATAATGGGCCTCATTCCCCTGACCCTGAGCATCCCTGACAGGAACGAATGGAGACATTACTGGTACCTGCTTGAGTAAATCAATGATCAATGGGGGGACAGTGATACAATGATATAGTGATACTTTATGTCTTTAGTTTTTGTCATTCTGATTAGATGTCTTGGAGTGCTTTTATTTGGGTCTCTCTTAACTGGTACCTTTTGGACCTCTTGAATCTGGGTGCATGCACTCCTCATCTCTGGGAACTTATCAGTTATGTTTTTGGTTTGTTTGGGGTTTTTTGTCTTTGGTTTGTCATCAGAATTGCCTTCTTATGTTTCTGGAATTCCAGTGATTCTTATCATTTTCTTCTTTTTTTTCTTTTTGGAGAACACCCAGAGATGTACAGGGGTTACCCTGGCTCTGCACTCAGGAATTACTCCTGGCGGTGCTCAGGGGATCATATGGGATGCTGGGAATCAAACCCGGGTTGGCCACATGCAAGGCAAATGCTCTACCTGCTGTGCTATCGCTCCAGTCCCAAATTATTTTCTTCTTGAATACATCCCCAGGTTCTCCAATTTGCTGTTAGCTGAGAATTTTACACATCTTCTGCTGTTTTCTAGAGGTTTTCTACATCTCATTTTGAACTCAGCTGATGTTATTCTGCTGCTAAGATCTTCCATTGAATATTTCATTTCACTGACTTTTTTTTTTAGTCCCTTCATTTCTTGTAGATTTCTCAGACTCTCTTGTGTTTTACTGACCAGTGTTTCTTTAATCTCATATAGATTCTCAAAAACATCCTCTTTAAAGTCCTTATCTAAAAGAAAATGTAGCTGGTTGGCACTGGTTGAGTCTTCAGGGCTACGATCTTCACTCACTGAAGGTGGTGCAGTTCTGTGCCTCTTCCCCATTGTGTCTGTTGCAGCCTGGGGTTAGTCTACCCAATGCACTGCTCACACCTCCCTAGCATTGGAGAGCTCTCTGGGGAGACCATCAACTGGTCTCCTATTAGATTCCTGTTAGAGCTATTTTGATCAGATCTGGTGTTACTAGGTAGGTATTTGTAGTTTTTTTTTGTTTTTTTTTTTTTTTGCTTTTTGGGTCACACCCAGCGATGCTCAGGGGTTACTCCTGGCTTTGCACTCAGGAATTACTCCTGGCGGTGCTTGGGGGACCATATGGGATGCCGGGGATCGAACCCGGGTCGGCCGCGTGCAAGGCAAACGCCCTACCCGCTGTGCTATCGCTCCGGCCCCCGGTATTTGTAGTTTTATGCACTGGTTCCAAGAAAGCTTTTGGTGCCATTGATGCTGCCACTGTTGTAGCTATAATTTAATTCTTTACTAACCTCTTGTGTGTTGTGTGAGTAGGTGACTGGAGTCTGAATTCTAATGTATGTTCCCCATAAGATAGGAAAGAGTGAAGTATCACACAATTGATTTAGTGGCAGCATGCTTTACAGAATTGCTCGGCTGCATAAGCAGATCTGGTGGCTCCTGGAGTCAGTGTTCCAGGAAGGAATCATGCTCAATTTTCATACTGGGGGACTTTGCTGAGCAGGTCCAAGGCACCACGGGTGGCAGGGGAACTGCTGACGTGCATGAGGAGATATGGCATCTTTAATGTTTGGGGAAACTTGGGGTCACACCCATGGTACTCAGGGCTTTCTCCTGACTCTGAGATAAGAGATCACTCCCGGAATGCTTGGGGGACCTTACAGGGTCCCAGATATAGAGCCCAAGTTGTTTACATTCAGAGCAAGCACCCTAACCACTATACTTTTTTAATTCTCCCAATAATCAATCATGTAAAGTGATTTTGCCATGCTGGAAATGTATCATAGGTGGTTAGGCACTTGACTTGCATGTAACTACCCCAGTTGGCATCCCTGGCAACACATATGATGCACCAATAATGACTAGAGGCCAGCGCTGAGCCCAGAGTCAGGAATAGCCCCTAAGCACCACCAGGTGTATTTCCCAAACCGATAAATAAATGCAAAAATAATAGATATGAGTTTGACAAGGGAGACAGTAGTTTGGATGGAATTGAAACATCAGTGGAGGGAAGCTAATTCTGTTGATGAGTGTGGAGTTGGAACAATGTAAGCCTGACACTCTACTATTAACAAACTGCCTAAATAAAAAAGGGAAAAAAAGAAGCAGAACAACAAAAGGCCTATCCACATATTTAGAAAACCTCAATCTATAGAGGAATAGTCAAGTCTGTTCTTATTCTGCTGTGGAAATTTTACAGATAACTAGGAAAGATATTTTCTATCTGATTTACCAGTAATATGTCAATGGTAAAGAAAGAGGAACATCAATGTTAAATATGAATAGCTAAACCTTACTCAATACTCCTAAATAATGTTGGACTATGCTCTAATTTTATATTTAAATATTAAGACTGCATATTTATGAGTCATAATTATATTTTCCCTGTCACTGTCATCCCGTTGCTCATCGATTTGTTTGAGTAGGCACCCATAATGTCTCTTATCGTGAGACTTATTGTTACTATTTTTGGTATACCAAATATGCCACGGATAGCTTGCCAGGCTCTGCCGTGTGGGCGCTATACTCTCAGTAGCGAGAGAGGCAGAGGAATAGAACACAGGTCGGCCACGTGCAAGGCAAATGCCCGGTCACTGTGCTATCACTCCAGACTTGCAAAAAGTCATTTCAGGAAAACCTTGTTTTGCTAAAAGTTTTTCCTCTTTCAGTCAAAGAAATAGTACAGGATGTTTGCCATGTGTACAGCTGACCTTGGTTCAATTCCTGGCATCACATATAGTTACCCATCCCAGCCTTGAATACCAGGAGTGAGCCCTGAGCACTGCCAAGTGTCTCCCCCAAACAAAACTTTTTCTCTTTTTTTTCACTATCTATTTTCACTTTGCACATGGTAGTCTTAAGAATTATATGCTCTTGGGGCTGGAGCAATAGCACGGCGGGGAGGGCGCTTGCCTTGCACACGGCCGACCCAGGCTGACCCAGGTTCGATTCCCAGCATCCCATATGGTCCCCTGAGCACCGCCAGGGGTAATTCCTGAGTGCAGAGCCAGGAGTAACCCCTGTGCATCGCCGGGTGTGACCCAAAAAGAAAAAAAAAAAGAAAAAAAGAATTATATGCTCTGGTTTCTCTTCAGATCATATATTTTCCCTATTCTTAAATATTCAGGAAGTATGTAAATGCAATCATTATAGATAGGTCTGAAAATATTGTTTATAAAATCATAGGAACTCAAGATCCTTCTTATTTGCTGTTCTTTGATAACTTTTTTCCATGTTTATTTGTATTTTTAAATTTCTCCATGTGGCATTTTAAACAATTCACATTTCGAAAAATTCTATATATTTCCCTCAGTTTTAGATATTAGCCTGAGGTTGATAAGGTGCTGACTTATAATCATTCTCAGATTCCTTTAAACAAGTTTTAGACTCCATTTTTAAAACCAATTGTAAGTTGTGTGTTTTTATCCTTCCTCCTCTCTTCATTTACTACTAGTTAGAAGTAAAGTAGTTTAAGAATTTACCCAAAACTTTTATTGGTTTCTTGTCTTTTGAAATCGTTAAAAGTATTTTTTTGTCAAGCTGTTAAGTAGTAGAACTTTTATGAGAAGAGTTGACAGTAATAGTAACTGGACTTAAAAGTAGGAGAGAGAAAGGAGGCAGAGCAAAACTTAAAAATACACACCCATTATGGTGAGGAATCCGAAGGCACAAATAGGCATAAAGCTGGTAGAAACGAATAAAAGGCCAAAATATAAGGTTTATAATAAAAAGAAATGAACTGGAAATGTGAATCTGCTTAAAGACAGGAGAACAGGAGATATTGGATCCATCTACATGGCTTTCAAAACCAGACTGTGTCTATTGTCCCAGAGCCATAGTCATTGATGTTGATGTGTCTATACTGCTCCTCTCTGGAAAAGCAGCAAGAATGACTATCACCTGGCACTAATTTTCAAGGTCAACTTAATTTTTCAAATGTTATGTATATAAATTGCCTCAAAATTCAGACACATTAGTGAATAAATCCCATTCCTACCTCATGGACATCATATTTCAACAAGGAGTCTAGGAAGTAGAAAATGTTTCGAACCATACAATATTTCCCATGAAAATACGTAGCTAAAAGTCATGAAACCCTATCAATAACACTACCATAAAGCACTGTGCCAAAAGTTATAGAAAACAAAGCAAGACAGGGGTGGTGGGTCTGTCACGGAGGCAGGCCAGCGAATGGGAGTGAAAAGAGACTGTTACACAGTAATAATTAAAATAGAAGCATGGAATGACCAGAGAAAGAGAGGGAAGAGAGTAAACGTAATCCAAGGAAAGTCCAAAACTGGGCATGGGGGATCAAGTGTGGTGTTACTGATTCAGTGTCAGCCTCTTTAGTAGTACTGGTTATTCAGTGTGCATAAGCACTTTTATGTGGATGTTGGAGGCATCACATGTCATGTCACAGTGACCAGCTGTAGAGAGATCATTTTGAGAAGACAGTCCAAATACAGTGAGGATACAGCCCTCCCTTCCACCTGCCATATTTGATGAAGTCCCCTCCCCTTATCAAGAGTTATGGTTCATACCAGGTTGCAGTCACTATGTGTCACTCTCCGGAGTCTGTATATTTCCCCTCCTCTGTCCGCCTGTCTTATCAGATAGGTTTATCTTTTCCAGATCCCTCTTCAACTATTTTTGTTTCTGCCAAGTTCTGGGCAGAATATTCATTTTCTTTGTTCCCTCAGATTTAATTCTGTGACACTAAAATAGAATGATCTAGATCTTTTCCCAACAC
The DNA here is from genome assembly GCF_027595985.1 of Sorex araneus. Classification (NCBI taxonomy): domain Eukaryota; kingdom Metazoa; phylum Chordata; class Mammalia; order Eulipotyphla; family Soricidae; genus Sorex; species Sorex araneus. Next base: position 75,713,275 of record NC_073307.1, read on the forward strand.
ATGGAATGGTATGTTTTTAGTAGAGAACTACCTCCAATTTAGAATTTTTCATTCCCAGGTGACATTCTCTTGTGCTGGGTGAAATGATTACAGCAAGTCTTCACCTTCCATATACACACACCCTTCTCCACACTTTCCTTTCCTGTCAAGTGCTATCAACTCAACCCCAAAGCCAGACTGAAAGTTTATTTTCTGAGTTAGGTAGAGTTATATGAAATCCACATGGCAAAAACAGGCTCATCAGAGGGAAGTGATATAATGTGGAGGAAGAGGGAGCTTTCTAATTTGGCTTCCATAATAGGAAGCTAGAACCTCTTTGCAGACAAATCGCAAAAGATCCTGTAGTTGACTCAACTCCCTGTTTCCCCTTCATAGAAAAGGATCCAAACATCCAATTCCAACAGAAATATGTGGTGATTGGGGGATGTCTCATATCACTAAATAATTTGTGGATCATCAGCAGAATATTGAAGAATTTACTCTGTTCTAACACTATCTACTGGAAAATAGTGTAAGAGCCCACAGGCATGCTTGATTAAGTCCTTGGCCCTTAGTGATTAAACACAAACTCTATCCTTTTTTTCTGAGGCCAGGGATAAAACTGAAGTTCCAATCCTAATCATTTGGTTAATTTTTACTGCTAACCTGTCTGATCCCACCTATTAAGGTGATTCCCTATGGAATTGATTAAGGGTATCCTTTCGAGGTGGACAGGGTGTACCTTGCAGGGGACATGGCTAGAAGATGTCTCAGAAGCCTGAGAAAGTCTTTGAAAGGGTGGTATACCTGGTGAAAGCACGAGAGTTGGAACATTCCATGACTAAAGCCCAATCACGACAACTTTGTAACTGTGTGTCTTATGGTGATTCAATAATAAATAAATAAATAAATAAATAAATAAATAAATAAATAAATAAATAAATAGATGTGCACATTTCCCAAATAAACCAAAGAAAGGGGTAGGTTCATTTACTAGAAAAGTGAGAGCTGGTGTTTTTTCATGTCTCTTAACTGTATTTGCCCTTAGGTATTAGTCTTTAAGTCTGATGCAGAGCACTAAAGTACAGGAGAATTGTAGAGAAGATTGGATAAAGGGAAAATTTCCTTCATCTTCTTAGGAAAGTTGAACAATCAAATTAACATTAAAAGATTAAAACAATAACTAATTTATAGGAAATTTATATAAATGTGAAATCCAATGTCAGTAAGGAGAAATTGAGGAATAAGGGGTAGGATCGAGGCCTGGTGTTTCATGGAGAGAACTCACAAAGAGAAGGTGACTCTAATGACAAAAAATAATAATAGATATAATTGGATGTTTATCTACCAGTTTTCCAATAGAAGGATAATCTTTAGTAAAAAAATTACAATTCTGGGTAATATCCCTAATTTCAATTCTTCTAAAAAGATAGGGGATGCTAAACGCATTTTATGCACCTCAATTTGACCTCAATTTTAAGTAACACATAAGTCAAAGCGACATATCTTGAGAGATATGTCCGACATTTTAGGGTAGCCTCTCCTTCACTGTTCTTTAATATATTTTTGTCATGAAAGATCAAATCAAAACATGAAAACATGTAACTATCTCACAGTGATTCAGTGAAATTAAAAAAATAAAAAGAAAGATCCAACCAAGACTCTCACATGCAAAGAAAGTACACTGTCTGCCAAGGTAGAGCTCTACCTCTCACTGTTTTTTACTCACTCATATGTCCCCGTATCAGGATATGTAAGAAAAGTTAAGGCAAATCTTTAATGTGCCTGGAGTGTACAGAACAGAACTCATTTCCCTAACAAAAGCACCCAATCCACTTCAAGAACAATGGGTCTTGTCTTTGTTCTACTTCAATCTTTAGTTCTGACATCTCCAGTGTATTGAAATATCTTAGGAAAGAGGCACTTTCTGGTGACAGCTACTTCCACACAGATGCCCCTCTCCCTTAAGAAAGGAATTTTGCTTCAGTCTTTTCCTGAAGGATATCTATGAATTAAAATAGCCCTCCTGCATACACTGCTCAAGTTTGCAAGTAGATAAGCCAGAGTATTCTATTTTCACATTCCACGTCATGATATCCAGCCCTTTGTGTGAGATTCCTAGCAAAAAGGTAACAAGGACTCATTTTATCTCACCTACATCTTGGAATTTTAAATGTTTATGCAGAGAAAAGTACAACTGACTCATTCATCTAATCACTTTCAAGAGGGAGAGGGAAGCTCAGGCCCAGATCTCGAGGGGCCAGGACCAAGAGTCAGCTTTGCAGCATAGCTGGAGAATGATGTCAGGGCTTCTAGAGCAGGTCCTTGTCATCACACCGCCTGGCGTGTGCACGGGGACAATAGCCAGTGCCCTGTACTCCAGTGGGCCCCAGTCAGCCTTGCTTGCCATGGGAGACTGGAGCAGAGAGCCAGAGCCAGGGAAGAACTGATAGCTTGTTCCAAAGGCACCAAGATAAGGTGGCCTCTGCCCATCCCCAGGAGGGTGGCCGAGTGGGGAAGAGCTTGAACAATGTGCAGCCTTTGCAGTGACCCTGCTGCCCTGAGAAAGATCAGTCCCAGCTTCCCCCAAATCAGACTCTCAAGACAAACCTGCTTCCTGATCTGAAGCTGAATTGACCTTTGAAAAGTTGACTCTAGGATAAACATGCATCCTAGATTGTTGTTTTTCTTTAAAATGGTAAACTTGGGATAAGTGGGTACTCCACGTAAAGTAATAATAATAAAACTAGCTAGAAATCAATGAACACATATACCCAGGGTTGGCTTCATAATTTATAAATGTTGTTTTAAATATATACCCCAAACACTTTAAGGTAGATGTTATGATTATTCCCATTTTATTGACAGGGAAACTGAGACCTGAGAAGTTGAATAATTGGCCAGTAGTCACACTGCCACTCAAGAGTCAGAGCAAAAGAGCAATCCAAGTCTGTAAGACTCCAGAACCCGAGTTCCTAGTGTCTGCATAGCAAACCACATGCTTCACCTCAAAAGCAAACCATTACCCTTGCTCTGAGTGTGCTGTGACCACTGTCCTTATCAGCAGAGACTGTGCCCAAGTGGGTCCACAGTCATTTTATTTCTCTTTTGTCCTGGCAGCCTCAAATCCAAACTTTGGCAGCATTTGATGAGGTGGTGACTGGTAGGGGCCCCAAGGCAGGTCCGTGACCTGGACCGCATAGCAAGGTCTTCAGTGTACTCTGGCATTTTCTAAACTGGCACATTCTGTTTTAAAAATATTGAACATCTCTTATGTCTTAACTCTCCATTGTTCATACATTAAATATAACTTATTAAACTGTCCATCCACACTTTGTATGGATAGGAATTATCTGAGAAATAGATCATTAGGAACTTTTGTTGTGTGAATTCATCCTTACACAAATACACCTAGGCTATCTATATATACCATCATCATATATGTCCATTATTGGCATAAATGTCATGATGACTATTACATGTACCTTTTGGTTTGCTTGGGCCATGTCCAATGGTGCTCAGAGCTTAATCCTGACTCTGTGCTCAGGGATCAAGTACTGGGAATGGACCCAGGCCAACCACATGCAAAGCAAGCATCCCACCTGCTGAACTGTTGCTTCCAGCCTCAAGCAGAAAGCTTTTAAAATTATTTATATCCCTTGATAATGTGGACTCCCAGATGTGTCTCTTCAGGGATTAGTTACCAAAATAAAACTAACTTGTGAGTGGGAGAAAATTTCTTCACACTTAACACCCTACTTTTGCTAGTGATTATTCTGTGATTCCCCTCTTCCCATTGTCCATTAACAGTTCCTTTCCTTACTCTGGTCCTATCCATAGCTAAACATCATCCAAGCTTACTCAAATACCATTTCTTGGAGGCTTCTTGGACAAACCATACATTGCTGTGTTCTCTGTCTAATTCCCAATAGCACTCAGGGACAGCCTAGACTCTGAACAATTTTTTTTTACTTTTTTATTGAATCACTGTGAGACAGACCCTTACAAAGCTGTTCATGACTGGATTTCAATCATACAGTATTCCAACACCCATCCCTCCACCAGTGTACATTTCCCAGCCCCAGTGTCCCCAGGTTCCCTCCCCTCACCCCATCCCCTGCCTCTATAGCAGAGGCTTTCCTTCTCTCTCTCTCTCTCTCTCTCTCTCTCTCTCTCTCTCTTTCTCTCTCTCTCCCCCTTTGGGCATTGAGGCATCGAGGTTTGCAATATTTATACTAAAAGGTTATCAAGAATATCCCTTTACCTACTTTTAACCCTCAGCTCTTGTCAAGGGTGATCATTCCCTGCTATTATTGTCATTCTGGTCTCTTCTTTATTATATCTATCCTCAGCTCCACATACACTTGTGGTTAGTTCCAACTGTTGAAAGTCCTCCTAGCCCCTGTTTTCCCTGGCCTTGGATACTAGTCTTCTACTGTATAATTTATGAAGGGGCTGGAGCAATAGCACAGTGGATAGGGTGTTTGGCTTGCATGCTGCAGACCTGGTATTCTGCCCCACACCCCCTTCCCCGCCCCCCTGCATGGCAGAGCCTAGCAAGCTACCCATATTTGGCATATTTAATATACCAAAAACAGTAACAACAAGTCTCACAATGGAGACGTTTCTGGTGCCCGCTTGAGCAAATCGATGAACAACGGGAGGACAGTGCTACAGTGCAACAGTGCTACCACAAAGGACTGCAATCACTCTGTATCTATCCCTCTCCTTCTGACTCATTTCACTCAGCATGATACTCTCCATGTCCATTCATTTATGGGCAAATTTCATGACTTCATTTCTGAGAAATTTTCTGACTATGTCACATGGAGATATATAGATGCTTCTTTCTAATTTTTTCATCTTGTCACCATTTTATATCTTGTTGCTTAATTTTCTCAGCTTCTCTAATCCATGAAGGCTAGAAATTAAAATAATGAAAGGGTATTTAATTCAGTACAAAGGGAATTGGACTGATTCCTACTGCTTTCCTCATTCTAGACTTTTTTACATCATTCTAGTGCCTGGACCTGAGGTTCACAAATGCTCCATAGACTGGACATGCCAATTTACTGCCGATGAGAGCAGAGCTTCCATAAACTTCCCAACTCTTTGTGAGAGAAGCCAGTGAAATCATGATTTCCCTTCTCAAACTCTTTCTTTGTTCTTACATGATGTTCTCATATGACGGATGCTTTCTTTGTTCTCACAAGATGTCACATTCAGTGACATCGCAAAAACAAGTAAAAACAGAAACAGTCTTCCAAGAAGTTTCCACTGTTTCGGAATGTGGAGCTGACCTTCACACATATTTTGTGTGTGAAGAATAAAAGAGAGACATTGACTGTTTCATCTGCTGATGTAGGGAGCCATTTTACCTTACTGATCTTATCCTGTCACTATTTGTTTAATCACTAGCTAACCCCATGCCACACCTAGCAAAGGTTGCCACTCCTAATCTTACTGATCTTATCCTATCAACATTTGTTTATTACTAGCTAAATCCCGTGCCACACCCTGCATTTCTGTTGGGGGTCCTGGCACCATCTCCTCCCAACAGGGAGGTATAAATACTGTAACTGCCATAGAATAAATGCCTTTTCTCCCTCCTCCGGGCTCTGCGTCTGTTCTTTCGGCTGCGCCCTACGAAGGGTTCGCCCTGCTGAACAGAACGAGACCTCCACATGCTACTCTTTCCCCCAGCTAACCCAACAGATATTAGTGTTTCCTAAACAACTTGTCACTGAATTATTTCCAGGAATGATAAATTGTGTTTGCACCCCCTCTCCTGGTGAATCTGAGAGATGCAAGACTAGGTCTACACTCTGCTCTGTCCCTTTGTGGACTGGATATTTCAATGTCCTTATCTACAAAGGACGAATGAGAAAGGACACTACTCAAACCTATTGTGTCATTTTAGCTACGATGATTCTTGTTATTGCTGCCATTGTTAAATAGACTACTGACGCAGACTACAATTTTTATCATTTAAAATTATCCTAGAAACCATTTTTATTCCTCACTTCTTATATCATTTCTACTTACACATTAGACAACTTTGTGATTTGGTTAATTCCTTTGAATTTATACACATTTTGGTTGTGTGGATGTGGGTGAGTGTGGAGGTAGAGAAGAGCAGGAGAGGTGCATCTCTGTCACATGATCTATAAGACCCCATAGAAAGCTGCACACCATTTAGATTGAAGGGAGATGATGAAGTATAAGACCCGCATAGATGAAGGAACCTATTGAACAAAAAGTCTGGTTTCACAGCCACATTCAGGATTCTCTAAGAACAGTAAAAACTCTCGTATAAGATGCTATGGTTCTGTCATGGAAAAGACCCACTTTCCATCTTGACCTCCAGTTCCATGCCTATCTAACACTAAAAATTAATAATTCAATACCCTTAACATTGACAAATTCTTTAATTTAACAATAGGTCTTAGTATTTCACTGGAAGCATGGTTTCAAAAGTAAAATATTTCTTGAATCTATAATAAATACATATTTATGAAGGAAACTAGGAGAGTCTTCCTGGGATGATCTCAGACAAATGATTTCCTTGAGAAATGAATAATAATTAAAATTTTATTCATATTTAATGGACATAACTAATCCAAGATTTTTGCATTTCTCAGGATTTACTGTGAGGGAAGAAGAGAAGGGAAATGTGTGAGCAAACTCTAGAGTCCTCAACTAGAGAGAAAGGTCTTGAGTCCAGAGTACTAAAGGGAGATAGAAACTTTCAGTTTCAAAGGAAAAGCTGGCATTTGTCAAATTTCCAGTAAAACCCCAAGTTAGAAAAATGAATACTTTTGTTATAGCAATATCAGCATATTAGCATATTTATTTGGTAAATTATTTGGTAAATAGCTAATATTTTATATTATCTGTACTTTTCCATTATTTCTAATTTTTATAGTTCAAAATAATAAGGTACACCTCAGAGGAAAAAAGTTGTGGTATTAAAGTTCCTATTAATACTATAGAATACTGTGAGCTGTTACAAAAAAATACAAATTTTAATGAGAAAGATCACTATGTGCTCTAAAACCTGTTTTGGGGGGAAGCTAGATTTAGAAGTTTATTTCACCATTATATCTATGAAATAATTTTTAAAAATCAATGTAAGTGTCTTGCCATATGTTCAGAGTTTATTCTGAAAAATAGACAAGAATCATTAACAGTAGGTGGGATTATTATGTTGAGACACTTCTGTGTGGAATTCACTTTTGTAAGTATAATCACTGTTATAATAATAAAAAAGGAATGATGATTTTTATATTTTTAAAGCCAAGGAACAGAAATGCTGGCCCCAAGCCCTTCCAGTTCTGAGGGTTCCCCAGTGGGCATCTGCTGGAGCTCCCATCCACCTTGTCCTTGTCTGGCCTCTGTCCTGACTTGATGCTGGAATGTCTGAGTGAGGGTCCGTGACAAAGGCCAGCAGTGGTGGTGATGACAAGCCCAGAGCCACATTCGCTTCCATTACTTCCAGTTCCTCACTGCCTTTCCAGTCACCACAGTGAAAGCTCCTTTTCTTATCTCCTCAGTGCAGGAGTCAAAAGTTCTTGTCAAGTGTGGCTACAGAATAGCCGACTGGAAAACTTCCTGATAATACCTAAATTCCTTTAGAAGAGCTGTGCCTGGAATCAGGTCAGAAGAGCTGTGTGGCCTCAGCACATTTTGTACTGGGCAGTTGTTTAGTAAATCAGATGAAATTTTGGCAATTAAAAATAAGGGACATATAAGGCTTTCACTATAGTTCCATCTGTCTAGATAACCCCTCTTGCCCAACTAATGTATCTGTTCCCCTCCAAAGGTCAGACAGGATGCTGATAATTAAATTTTTGTCTGTGGGAGCCACTGAGGACTTTCAAAACAGATGCAAAGCATGAGGAATAAGAAGAAAATTCAAATAATGAAAAAACAAAGACCATGCTAAAGTTCCTTAGCTGTCTCTAGTCTCTATGACTTTTATGAACACAGCCACATTATGTGAATGAATGTAGCTTTGGGACCCCTTATGTCAGATAAATTTTGACATCTTGGAGTTTACACCTAGTAACTTTTTACATATCCATATTATCAAAGTTTGCTAAACATTTTGTGCCACGCGAGCTACTTTACATTCGAACATGATGTGATTGAGCTGTGCCCTCTCAACTATACTCTCCTCGTAAAACTGATGGAAAGGGAACCTTCCCCTGAGTTCCCCTTTGGCCTCATTCCATGCCCAGTGGCCCTTTTTCTTTCCTTTACATTCCCTGATTTTATTCCAAAAATATTGAAAATAAAGTCTAACAAATTGTGACTCCTTTCCCTACAGACAATTTTCATAAATACAAGTTCCCTGATGGAGTAAATATGTCAGAAACCAAATCACTTAAAATCCATCTTTATTTTTATTGAAATTGAAAAGAGAGTTTCTTTGTTTCTCAAAGCTTCTTAAGGATATGTTTACTTAAGGTCCATGATGGATCCAAATGGCTGACTCCTCTCTGGACCCACACCCTTAGGTAACCAGGTGAGTTTTGCCAAGTCTGCTGATGCATTTGCCTTTGAAGAAGACAGCAGTGACGGGCTTTCTCCAGATCAGACACGAAGTGAAGACGCCCAGGGCTCGGTGGGCTCTCCTCCTGACACTACGGCCACAGAGACCCCTTTGGGGGGACCCTTAGGGACAATCCAGGTAAGTAAATAATTTATCAACCGGGCATATTTTCTTAAAAAGTGACAGTATACAATTGTTTTGTTTTTTTTTTTCAAATACCTCAGGGCTTGCTTCTGGCTCTGCACTTAAGGCATCACTCCTGGTGGGCTCAGGGGGCCATACAGGGTGCCAGGTATCAAACTCAGGTCAGACACGTGCAAGGAAAGTACCACCTACCTGCTATTCCACTTCTTGGGCCTTGATAACCTTTTTTAAAAATTGTTGATTCACTGTGAGGTAGAGTAACAAAGATTTCATGTTTGAGCTTCAATCATAACAGTCATCAAACACCCATCCCTTCACCAGTGCACATTTTCCACCAACAAAATCCCCAGTATCCACCACCCCCCCATTCCACATCTCCCCCTGCCTGTGTGGCAGACAATTTGCACAATACTCTGTCTCTCTACTTTAGATACCTTCAACATTTTGAGACCGGTCCCACCACCACTCATACCTGCTGAAAAGGCAGTACTAAACAATGTGTTTTGGATTGCTGTTATTGATACAATATAATGTCACTCTGGGAATTCTAAAATTTTAATAATTAGGGTCTGCAAAGATCACTGCAGCAAGATCGGGTCCGAGATTCTTTTATGTCTCTGGATCATGGCTGTGTGGGAGCTTAAGTAGATGGCAGCCAGATGTAGCATCATCTCAGAGTCCCATGGCGGGGGGGAGGAGAAGGGCCCACTCCTCCCCTGTCCCGTGAAGCCTGGCATTTGCCACCACTGCCACTCGCACCTGGAGCTTGTCGCTGACTTCTAGAAAATGGTGGCCGCCGGGACTCCTAAAGGGCACGTTAGAGGGATGGCACCTGCCCCCATCTGGAACTGCCCAGCAGAAACAGCCTATTGCAAAGTCCAGGGCCATCTCTGCAGCAAATTGCTTGGGTCCAAGATTCATTTGTGCATCTCGTTGATAACCTTTCATCTCTATCAGTGAACTATACACCTGACCTTTGATCTTCACTTTTATTGAGATGTTTAAAATGAAACTCACTGGGAAGTATACACTGGTGAAGGAACAGTGTTGGAATATTGTGTGACTGAAACCCAATCATGAAGAACTTTGTAACTGTGTGTCTCACGGTGATTGAATTTAAAAGACAAAACAAAACAAAAGCTCACTGGCATTGGGTGACTCACTCAAAGTCTCCAGGACAGAAAGTACTAGAGAAGACCAACCAGCTTCCCAGTCCTCAGTTTTCTGTAGTGGAACCTTCAGGGTCCTGGGGGGCAGGGGGAAGCAGACTTGAGGGCTTCCAGCAGGAGGTGCCCCGACTTGGCTTAACTGTCAAACCAAGCTGAGACTTCTTCCTGCTTTAAGGGCACTTAGTCCTCTCATCTTCACATCCCCCTGCATGTACCCTTGTGTTCATGCATTTGTGTGCATGTATTTACAAAGATGCACCACATATGCAAATGCACATTCTGACCTGAAGATGGAGATATATGGACACATTATACACACACAGAGAAGCATGCATACAGGGAAACACACATGCATAGACAAACACACAAACACTTCCCTCCATCTGCACATGTCTTTCCACCAACTAGTATTACTGTTGTTCACTTTTCCCAAGTTTCCACACTCATTAGTGCTTCTTCCCTTCTTTTCCAGTCCCATTATCAATGCCAACAGCTGGGTTTTGCCACAGGCAGTAATCCTCAGTGCAATCAGATACCCTACTTTGTCTAGCACAGGACAAGTTTTGGTCGACCTTTTGGAATGATTATTAGTAATGTTCTCTTTCTGAAGTGTTCTCACTTTTTATGTAAAAATTACATAAAAATACATGATTCCTTCCCTGCAAGGAAAGGACTCTGGTATTTACTCAAAGTGAGAGGCTGAGGTTAAAACAGCGGTGCTTGGTGAGAAAGTGTGCACTTAGCGTTGCTATGTTAACATTTCTTTAACATTTCTGTGTCTCACTGTTTTGACCTCTGCATCCTAATACTGCTAACATTTGGGTTTCAGGATCTTATTTCTGGCTCAGAAAATGAAAGGAGAGACTCAGTGTCACAACCCAGCAGCCAGCCAGACCCAGGGAAGCAGAGGCTCAGTCCCCCTCGTGTGCCCAGCCCTGTGCAAGCTGCTGTGAAGGTAGGAAGGGGCCTGCTCACAAGCACCTTTGGGGTGCTCAGCTTGCAGAGCAGCACAGTGGGAGCCTCTGACTACAGTGCTCTTTATGTCACTCACACTTCAGCACACACACACACACACACACACACACACACACACACACACACACACACACGATTCCCCATCAGGGCCAAGAGTTCAAAGAGCTGAATAAATGCCAGTTTTCAGTCTCTCTAACATCTGCCCTGAAGGGGTGGTACCAGTGCTGGTACCAAACAGTCAGAAGTGTTGTGCAGATGCAGGACATCACTGTGGTTTAGAACATGTTGATCAGGTGAGACAAATTTGATGTAGCTTTGAAAATGTGTTGATATTAGATAATGGAGGAGGACTTGCTAACAGCAGAAAATAGCAGGGAAAGAGGAAGGGAGGGGGTAACCTATTGGAAAAAGAAGTTTTCAGTGAACAGTTAAGTTTTCTGAGTTCTCTCTGTCTCTCTGTCTGTCTGTCTCTCTCTCTCTCTGTGAGGGGGGAGAGGAGTGGGGGGTTCACACCTGGCTATTGTCAAGGTTAATTCTTGCCCTACAATCAGGAATTATTCCTAATGGTGCTCAGGGGGCCATATGGATGCTGGGAATTAAATCCAGGTCAGCTGCATGCAAGGCAAATACTGCTGTACTCTCTTTCCAGTCCCTGCTGAGCTGTTTCATTTAGCAGACTATAATTTAAATTTTTTCAGGTCAGGATAGTCAAACTCTGACTGCTGAGACAGTGTCTTGTGCTATATACACGTAGGTTAGAGTTATAATGTCTTTAGTACATCATACACTCTGTCCTCACAGACCAAATCATATTCCCTTTTGCATGTCACTGACTGGGCCTAAATATTTGCCTGTCCAAAAACCACTGACTCTTGCTATTTTTTCTGTAGAAATATAAGCATGCTTTTATTCTACTGCTGTGCAGATACAGGTGGGAAACACTATCTGGAATGTTCAGTGTCCCTGTTTTAAGACAACATGGAGAAAAATATCCCTTAGTACTAGACGCAGGACAGCAGCTCTCTTTCCCAGACAAGGCAAGTCTTAGATGAGATGAGAGCATGCATCAAGCTGAAACAAAGCAGAGTAGAGAATAGGGAGCCCTGTTCAAACCTCCCCAAAGCAGAAAACCCATTAACTAGATCCCTAGTCGATTCACGAGCTGGGAGAAATTAAGCCATCAAGCACAAGTCAAAAGCACTGACCTGTGCTTTTGTCAGTCTCCAAAGAAAAGACTTCTTGAGAAACCACAGGAGAGACTGATGCACAGAGTAAGTAACCAAACAGATAAGCCCACCACTCAGATGTGTATTTTGTGGTTAAAACAGCCTAATTTAAAAACATCTTGTCAACTAGGCAAGTGCCCCCTCTTCTGGGCATTTTCTGATACTACATGTTTCTGCCTACTTTTCTCCTATGTTTCCAGAATCCTGTCAACCATCCATGTTCTTCACTGCAACATTTTGTTATGGACCACAAAATTACATGTTAAAAAAAGTATTACATAGTATAATTGTTGCTTCCTAATATTTGAATATCTTTTAGTTGAAAAGTCAGGTTATAGTATAATCACGCTGTCCACTGTCCACAGGCATCAATGTGACTTTTTATTATCCTTCTATTTGCCAATGAAATAAAAAGCAAACACTGTTTCTCTAATTTTCAAGTTATGAATTTTCAAAATACTAACATATTTAGTAATTTAGTTATTGTAACACATTCCAAGGTTTTTCTTCATATTTGTGCTTGGGCCATGTTCTTTCAATGTGTCCAAATCATGCTTCGTAATGGTAACCATTGGACATTTTCCAAAGGATGACTAACCCCACAAATAAAAAAGGAGGGGAGGAGATGCATGGTGGAGATGCGTGGGGCAGTCGTCATTTTTCAGCGGACACCACTTCCTTATCTTCTATCAATTTTCAGAGGTGGTATCAAGAAGAGGACATTAAGGGTCAGAGAGGTAGTATAGAGGGGAAGGTGCTTGCTTTGTATCCTGCCGACCCAGGTTCAATCCCTGACACCGTGTATAGTCCCAAGCACTGCCAGCAGTGATCCCTGTGTGCAGAGCCTAGAGTAAGCCCTTAGCACAGTCGGTTGTGACAGCCACTCCTCCCTCCAAAAAAAAAAAGGGGGGGAGTCTTACTTTTTCACGCAAAACAGCAGAATCCACCACCTGGGTTTTTGAAGACAAACTTATATTCATCAGTGAAACTTTAAGTCAGTGTATCAAGGTCTCATTTAAAGATTACTACATGTATAAATATGAAATAAGTAACAGTTCCATCTCAAGATAAAATGTATCTAGATTATCGGCTGGGTTAAGGTAAGGAATGTGTTCTCACTGAACCAAATTTACAGCTCATTCCACTAAGGGAATGTTCCTGGTTTGCAGGGTTGCTCTGCTAAGACATGTCCTTCCAGTACTGCGTACTGCAGATTTGTTCCTTAAACTCCTTAATGTTCCAGGGTCTCTGTGTATTGTGGTTTGCTTCCCCTATCTAAGGTGTGTGTCATTTCATCATTCTCTTTGCAGTCCAAAGCCTTGGGAGACAGTAAGAACCGCCACAAAAAGCCCAAGGACCCCAAGCCAAAGGTAAAGAAGCTTAAATATCACCAGTACATTCCCCCGGACCAGAAGGCAGAGAAGTCCCCCCCGCCCATGGACTCTGCCTACGCCCGACTGCTCCAGCAGCAGCAGCTCTTCCTGCAGCTCCAGATCCTGAGTCAGCAGCAGCAGCAGAGGCTCAGCTACACGGGGATGCCCCAGGCTCAGCTCAAGTAAGTCAGGTGCTCTCCGCAGCCCATTGCAGCGCAGAGGCTGGGGCCACGTCTCTAGAGACCAGCGCTTGTAGAAGAGGCAAGTCTATTATGACACCACATCCTTATCTGTTGTGCTCAGCAAAGGACCCTGTAGTGTCACTACTATGAGGACATTCTCAGGAACATAGATACAGCCAGGAGGAAACAAATAAATCAATTTTCCCGAAATAAATGCATATAAAAAAGTAAAGCTTTTACATTTTCAGATTCAATTCTGGGGAAAAAGGATAAATCACCTAAAATTATAATATTAGAGGGTCACAAGGTTGGTTCAAAGGTGGCCAAAGCAATACTACAGCAGGTAGGGTGCTGGCCTTCCCTGCAGCCAACTCAGGTTCAATCCTCGTCACCCCATATGATCCTCCGAGTCCGCCAGGAGTGATTAAGCCCTGAACATTGCCAGGTGTAGCCCAAAAGCAAACAGACAAACGACAAGCTCGCTTAAAAGAGGCCCCAAGTCCAGTCCATGGTGCAGCATTCCCTAAGCAGCACTGGGTCTGGCCTTGGTGGTCCCAGTACTGCTGCCTTGCAGAGCTGTGTTTTCAGCCTGCATCCCCGGCATGTATCAACTGCAGTGGGCGTGTATCAACCCCATCTCCAAACACTATCCAGGAACCCCCTTTTTTAAAATATAGTATGGGAATTGTCATAAATTCCAATATTGGTTATGCTTTAGCAATTAGGTCTTAAAATTCAGCTGAGCGGAATGACTGAGTGGCAGTCTCAAGGACTTTGTTGTCTCTGGAAGTATGTGGACTTATTACTAGATTATCTTTTTATTTTAAATTAAACCACCATGAGATACACAGTTACAAAGCTGTTCATGATTGAGTTTCAGTCTTACAATGTTTCAACACCCGTTTCCCACTGCCAGTCTCACCAGTTTCCCCCACTCCTCTCCCCCACAGTCTGCCTCTATGGCAAACACTTTTCTTCTTCTTTCTTCTTCCTCCTCCTCCTCCTCCCCCCTTCTCCTCCCCCTTCTTTTCTTCCCCCTCCTCACTCTCCTCTTCCTCCTCCTTCTGCTCCTCCTTCTGCTCTTCCTCCTCCTCTCTCTTTGTTTTCCCCTTCTTTTCTTTTAGGCACTGTGGTTTGCAATATTTTCACTGAAAGGTTATCACACATATCACTTTACCTTCTTTCAGCACTCAGTTCTGGTCCAGAGTGACCATATCCAAATATTATTGCCATAATGGTGCCTTCTCTGTCCTAACTGCATTGCCACCTCCCCACCCCCTCCCACCTTGTGACAAGCTGCCTACCATGGAGCAGTCCTACTGGCCCTCATTTCTGTTGTTTTAGGTATTATCCTTATACTATGGTTTTTAAAAACATATATCCAGCAACTGAGTGTGATCGTTCAATGTGCCCCTCTCCTCTTTCCCACTCAGCACGATACCCTTCTTGTCCATGTATCTATAGGAAAATGTCATGACTTTATTTTACATAAATTCCATGTAAACAATATGGAACTTCCTCAGAAATATAAAAATTGAGCTTCCATATGACCCAGAAATACCACTCCTGGGAATATACCCCAGAGGTGTACAAAAAGCGGGTTCAGAAAAGGTATTTGTACCCCTCTGTTCACTGCATCACTATTCACAATAGCTAGAACCTGGAAATAACCCAAGTGCCCAAGAAGAGATGAGTGGATTTTTTAAAACTGTGGTATATCTATACAATGGAATGCTAGGTACCTTTTAAATGGCCAGTCACTCTTCTACTGAGCATAAGTTTTCTTATCTGCCTCTGATCAGCCTTGAACTGTGGTGATAAGAAAGCAGAGTGCGAGGCTGGAGTTGATAGCACAGCGAGTAGGACGCTTGCCCTGCATGCGGTCGACCCGGGTTCCAACCCCAGCATCCCATATGGTCCCCTGAGCACCGCCAGGGTGATTCCTGAGTGCAGGAGCCAGGAGTGACCCCTGTGTATCGCCGGGTGTGACCCAAAAAGAAAAAAAAAAGAAAGCAGAGTGCAGGGCTGGAGCAATAGCACAGCGGGTAGGGCGTTTGCTTTCCACTCTGCCAACCTGGGTTCGATTCCCAGCATCCCCATATGGTCACCGCCAGGGATAATTCCTGAGCACAGAGCCAGGAGTGACCCCTGTGCATCACTGGGTGTGACCTAAAAAGAAAAAAAAAAGAAAGCAGAGTGCTTGCTCATTGTACATGATTGATATTAGCTGTGATTGATATTTATGCAATTCACCCCATACACTGGTAATCCTAAACAACATGAAGGATAGAGGTGCCAACATCCATGCAGTCAAAATCATGTATAAATTCACCACTAATAGCCTGATATTCATCAAGAACTTTACCAATAACCTTAACAAATATAAACAGAATATAAAATGTTTCTTGTTTTTTATGTATTAGAAAATACCTTTATAGTGTTGTACTGTAGTAATTAAACAGTGTAAATTTACATCATTTATTTACAAGAAAATCTATGAACCACACAATTCACACCTAAGCTTCAGCAGTATTTACTTGATCATAGCGTAAGCGCTTTTTCTTTTTTCTTCTCAGGGAACCAAGTGAACAGATTATCAGAAATCCACACTCTTCTTCAGCACAACTGGGCGACACTCCTCTGTCTCCTGTCAAAACCAGTTTTTCTGGACAAAATGGTATTTCTTCTCTCAAACCAGGCCCACTCCCATCAAACCTAGATGATCTGAAGGTATGGAGATTGACATGACTTTTTTTATTTCCTTAATTTTATGAATACATTAAAACATTTTTAAAAAACATCTTTACCAAATGATTTCTTGAATAGACAGTGGTAAAGATAAGCACATAGGTATCATGATATTATGGGTGTCACAGTGAGTGCAGTTAGGACTGAGAAGGGACTGCTATGACAATGATAGTCGGAAATGGTCACTCTGGATAAGAACTGAGTGCTGAAAGGAGGTAAGGGTATGCACGATAACCTTTCAGTTCCTGCATTGCAGACCACAATGACTAAAAGGAGAGAGGGAGAGAGAGAAAGAGAGTAGGGGGAAGGAGGGAGAGAGAAGGAGAGAGAGAAAGAGAGGGGGGTAGGGAGAGAGAGGTATCTGTATCCTAGAGATAGAGGCAGCTGGAGGTGTGGAGCTGGGGACATTGGTGGTGGGAAATGTACACCAGTGAAGAAATGGGTGTTGGAACATTACATGACTAAAACCTAATTATGAACACCTTTGTAAAGGTGTATATCATGGTGATTCAATAAAAAGCGGGAGGATAAGTTGTTCATAAAACCATAAAACTAATTGTAACATATCTGACTGATCTTTATTTGAGTATTTTAAATGTGGTAGAGGGAAATCAAAACTGGGAAAGTGGGAGGGGAGGGGAGAGCAAGAGAGTAGGAGAGAGGTGGGCCATATGATGCAACCAAATTTAAGAAGGGGGGAAATAAAGGGAATTAATGAAGATCATCCTCAGAAAAGTAGTCAGAAAAGTTAGGTAATGGGCTGGTGAGATAGTCCAAGGGTTAAGGCTCTTACCTTGCATGCAGCCAGCAGGCATCCAATCTCCAGCATGGCACATGGTCCCTGGAGCACCATCAGGCGTGATCCCAGAGTGCCAGCCAGAAGTAAGCCCTAAGCACACCAAGTGTTATTGGGTTATTTTATTTGTGCAATAATAGTATTCTTCCTTTGTTCTTGTTTGATTTTGGGGGGTGCATCACCTTTCTCAGGGATTAATCCTGGCTCTTTGCCCAGGGATCACTCCTAGCAGTATTTGCGGGCGGGGGCGGGGTAGATGAAGGGGAATATATATGGTCAAAGAGACCATATATGGTATTGGGCATATGTGGTACCAGGTTGGCTATGTGAGTGAAGGCCACTATTTATCTTGCTAATTAAACCTCGAATCCCTGTACCTATGTTCTTAAAGAAAGCGTTAATCTTTTAGAGATTGATATCAAGGTATTTGCAGCTAAAATATATAACTCGCTTCAAAATAATTCTAAAGAATAAAACAAGATTAGGCATGAGTTGACCATTTTCAAAATTGGTAAGAATCATATTTGCTCTGTTACTATACCATGTTACCAATATTATTTCATATTTGCTGTTACTATACCATGACCACCCCAGTGTCAAGATCCCTCTTATCCCAAGTTGACCCCCTAAAACACTCAGAATCCTCAGATCACAATACTCAGGACTTACTCCAGGTTCTGTCCTGAGGATCATTCCAGACAAGTCTTAGGACACCATAAAGAGATGCTGGGATCAAACCCAGGTCAGCCTCATGCAAAGTATCTTACCCACTGTACCATCTCTTTAGCTCTTACTATACTTTCTTTAGCTACTCTGCTTTTTAGCACTTGGATTTTCTAGATTTTACTATTGCAAAGAATGCTGTAATGAACAAAAGTATGTGTATATGTCCTTTTGGATTAATGTTTTTTTATTCTCAGGGTAAATGTCCAGGAGTAAAACTGCAGGCTCAGATGGATGCTCTATTCCAAACTTTTTGAGAAATTTTCAAACCATTTTTCAACTATGCCAAACCAAGCTTCTATCCCACTAGTAAACAAAAATTCATTATTTGCCACACCCCTACTAACACTTATTGTTTCCAAACTTTTTGAAGAAGACTGCTTTTGCTAGTGTGAGGCGATCCCTCACTATTGGCTTGATTTCTATTTCTCCAATAAACACCTTTTCCATATGCCTATGGCCATACTTACGTCTCCTTTGAGAAAGTCATTTTCATGTCTCTCCCTGTTTTATGGATTGTTTTGTTGCTGTTTTGGTGACTTCTGAGAGTGCTTCATGTATTTTGTATGTTAGTTCCTTGTCTGATATATGAAGGTGTCTATATACTTTGATATGTTTAAATTTTTCAACAGTAAATTGATTTTGAAAGTTATCAATGGGGGGCTGGAGTGATAATACATTCCAGAGAGGGCCTTTTCCTTGCATGTGTCCAACCTGGGTTATATCTCCAGCTTCTCATATGGTCCTCTGACCACCACCAGGAGTAATTTCTGAGTGCAGAGCCAGGAGTAACCCCTGAGCACTGCCAAGTGTGACCCCAAAAAGCCAAAAGTTATCTGTGGTAGGAGCCAGAGAGATAGAACAGTGATCAAGTGCTTGCCTTGCATGCAACCAACCTCAGTTCCATACACATTTAGTTCCCCAAGTCTCTAGGGGGGCGATTCTGAGTGCAGATACAGAAGTTAGCCCTGAACACCACAGGGCATGGACCAGAACAAAAAAATATTGAGGAAAAGAAAATACTGCAATTAAAATAATATTGAGTTGCAATTTTACACTTTTTAAAAACACCTAAAATCTAAAAGAAAATATTTTTTAAATGCAATTAAGACTATATAAGGAATATCACTATTTGTTGTTTATCAGTTTTAGAAATACCCTGGTAGTTTATTACAAAGATAGATGCAATGTTTCTAAGGTAACTTTTTGCTCTTTTTGTAGCAATAAATATTTATCAGTGAAATGTGTAAAGAAGTAATGTTTTAGATAATGTTAAACTTGCAAAAACTATTACAGATTGTTTCCCTCTATATTTAAATGCATATAGCCATGTTCTGTTTTAAAAGTCATGTGTATATAGATTTATGATATGCATTTTTGTTTAAAAAATCATAAGTTTATTATTCATTAGTTTTATTAACACCATATGATATTCTACTCACATTTAACATTTTGCTATTCAACATTTAAGTGACTTCCCTTTTTTGCTATTAAAAATGAAATCTGTATATACACTTATTTCTTTCATTATCTCTCCAAGCTTAGAGGGGAATTCATGTAAATGGAATTCCAGTACCAAAACATATTAATAATTTATGGGTTGAAGAGAGATTAAGATGTTCACCTTGCACACAGCTGACCCCAGCTGGGCACTGCCAGGAGTGATCCATGAGCACAGATCCAGAACTAACCTTGAGTACCACTCAGTGTGCCCCCAAAACCCCAAAATAAGTAGAAAAAATAATTAAATAAAAAATAAAAACACAAATATTTTAAAGATCTTGATAAGTATTTAGCAATTTCCATTCTAACATTTATACAGTCTGTTTTCAGAGTAACATGAGTTTTGTTTCGTTGCCACATTTTAGTTTTTTTATTTAGTTTGGGAGTTGGTCATTGAGTGGGTACTTGTGGCCTAGTCCTAGCTGCATATTCAGGAGTGACTCTGCTGTGGTGCATGTCTTCGAGACACAAACCGAGTTGGCCACCAGTGAGGCAGGGCCTTCATTCCTGGGCACTCTCCAGACTAAAAGCAATGTGTTCAAGAAACACTTCTTGATATATAGGAAAATTTTTTATCCCCAACTAATTTTTGTCCCCAGTCAGTGCTTGATATTTAAGCACTGATTGTTTTTGTTTCTGTTTGGGGAAGGGGGTGTCTGCTGTTTGTTTTTATTTTTTAAATTTATGTATTTTTTGGTTTACAATAGTAACCATTTCTCATGGACATAATTCCAACACCACACCATTAAACTTCTTTTTTTTTTTTTTAATTAAGGCATTTTGTTTCACAACACTATTAACATGAATGTTTCGGGAATACGATGTGAAGTTATACTTCTTTTACATTTTTTTTTTTTTTTTTTTTGCTTTTTGGGTCACACCTGGTGATGTACAAGAGTTCCTCCTGGCTTTGCACGCAGGAATTACTCCTGGTGGTGCTCAGAGGACCATATCAGGGAACCATATGGGATGCTGGGAATCGAACCCGGGGGCCTGCCTTGTGCAAGGTAAACGCCCTATGTACTGTGCTATCACTCCAGCCCCAAGTTATACTTCTTAAGCAAGAATGCACACACTGGATCAAAGAATCATCAGTGAATTGTCTTGGTAAAACGCATGTCCTCTCTTGCTCCACGGGGAGAAGGAGCGGCATATCTGGATGCTCAGGAATTACTCCTGGCTTTGTGTTCAGGGATGACTCCTGGACTGCTCAGGGGACCAGATGAGGTACCAGGGATTAAACCAGGGTTGGCCACATGCAAGAAAAGGACCTAACCCCTGTACTCTCTCCAGTGCCCTTTGCTGCTATTTCAGTAATGCAAAGTATTCATATTAATTTCTCCATCAATTTTATGAATATAAAATTTTAAATATTGATTTTATTGGCATTTCCTTGTTTATAATTTATGCATAGTACTTACTCCTATGTTATTTCATTGTTTTTAATTCTCTTGTCTATTTTAATTTTTAAGAAGTTGTTTATAATAGAATTTTAAGCATTTCGTGTTTCCACCTGTAATCCCACCACCCTGTGACACCATCCCTGCACCTATAAACACAGTTCTCTCCCACAACCCAACCTGGATACCTGACACATACATATTTAAATTATTGTAGTTTGGATCCCATGGTTTCAGTTGTATTGGCCTTAATTGTTTAAATGTTTACAGGCACTTTGCCTCTGCACCATAGAAAAGCACCATAGAAAAGCCAGAAACCCCTGGCTCTAGTCCTTATTTTGCTTCCAGGCCACCTTTATTGCTTCCCTGTTCATTTATCACCTTCCTTAACCCATCTTTTATTTATTTTTTTAAATTTATTTATTAGTGAGTCACAGTGAGGGTACAGTTACAGATTTATACATTTTCGTGCTCATGTTTCCCTCATACAAAGTTCGAGAACCCATCCCTTCACCAGTGCCCATTCTCCACCACAAATAAACCCAGCATCCCTCCCACCCACCCAATCCCATCTCCCCCCACCCTCCCCTGCCACTGTGGCAGGGTATTCCCTTTTGTTCTCTCTCTCTAATTAGGTGTTGTGGTTTACAATAAAGGTGTTGAGTGGCCATTGTGTTCAGTCTCTAGTCTACATTCAGCATACTTCCCCCTTCCCCCTTGTGGCCTCCAACCACATTTTGCTTGGTGTTCCCTTCTCTATCTGAGCTGCCTTTTTCCCAGAATGTGAGACCAGCTTCCAAGCCATGGAGTCAACCTCCTGGTACTTATTTCTACTATTCTTGCGTGTTAGTCTCCTACTCTGTTATTCTATATTCCACATATGAGTGCAATCTTTCTATGTCTGTCTCTCTCTTTCTGACTCATTTCACTTACCATGCTGATCTGCTTATATGCAAAATTCATGACCCCCTTTTTGCTAACTGCTGCATAGTATTCCATTGTATAGATGTACCAAAGTTTCTTCAACCAGTCATCTGTTCTAGGGCACTCGGGTTTGTTCCAGATTCTGGCTATTGTAAACAGTGCTGCGATGAACATATAAGTGCAGATGTCATTTCGACTATACTTTTTTGCTTCTCTGTTAACCCACCTTTTATACCTTCTATTCCTTTAACATGCTATTCTATATACACAGAGTAGTGATAACATTCAGTATTTATCCTTCTTCTGGCCCTCTTCACTTAGCATATCCTCAAGTTACAGCAATTTGCATGATTCCATCACTCATTAGAGCTTCATACTATTTTATGTATATATACCATATCTTCATTATACACTCTTTGTTGTTAGACAGCTGTGTTTTGCTGTTCTTTCAGATGCTTTCTACTGCTTTAAGCTCCTTGTTTCAATTTTTGACCTTGTCCATTCTGCTGGTCAGACCCTCCATTGTATTTCTTTTGTTTTGTTACTAGATAATTTCTTAAGCTCTATTATATATTATTAGAAATGCCTTCTACTTCATGTATCTTTGTTGTAGTCTTCCATTGATTGCCCTATTACACAGATATCATTAGGACTTTTGCTTTGAAGTTTTCTTCAGATACAGTTCTATTGTATTAGAAAGTCTTTCCAGACTGTTCAGACTTGATCTAGTAGATGCCTCCTTAAGAGGTCCAGATTAGGAACCAAAACTTCAAACTCTCTACTCTCTGACACCAGAGCAGTTGGCTAGGAAATTCATTCCAGATTTAATTTAAGAAGTTAGAGCCTCTGTTTCTTGAGGACAGAGTATACAGTTAGAGTTTGGCTGTTTTGCTGATCAAGAGTCTGTAGGGGGACAAAGCAGACAATAGGACTCCCTTGCTAGTTGATTATGACTTGGTAGACTTGGTACTTCCTGATTAGGTGTTCATTTTTGCTTGCTATCAGTCAGATGTGGTCTAACAATGCCATGTGAGTTTGTATGCTGGGAAAAACACTCATAAAAATTGTCTTTAACAAAAAATGAGTGTTGAAACTAGGGAAAGGGATGTACATGATAGCCTTTCAGTATCTGCATTGAAAAGAAGAAGAAGAAGAAGAAGAAGAAGAAGAAGAAGAAGAAGAAGAAGAAGAAGAAGAAGAAGAAGAAGAAGAAGAAGAAGAAGAAGAAGAAGAAGAAGAAGAAGGAGAAGGAGAAGGAGAAGGAGAAGGAGAAGGAGAAGGAGAGAAGAAGAGAAGAAGAAGAAGAAGAAGAAGAAGAAGAAGAAGAAGAAGAAGAAGAAGAGAAGGAGAGAAGAAGAAAGGAAGGAGGAAAGAAGAAATAGAAGGAAGAAGAAAAGAAGTGCCTGCCATAGAGGTGGCATTTGGGACATGCAGAGAGAAACTGAGGACATCGGTGGTGGAAAATGTACACTGGTGAAGGGATGGGTGTTGGAACATGATTTGATTGAAATCCAATCATGAACAACTTTGTAACTGTGTATCTTACTGTGATTCTATTTTTAAAATTTATAAAATAAAAAATCATCTTTCAGTTCTCAGCTTCAAAATATCTTAGACATGTCTTTCAGCATACATCTTAGAAATATCCTTTCCAGTGCAGCTTATTACTCTGATGGGATTTCTTTTTTGGTGAATTTGTTTCTCTTGTCTCCAGTGCATCTGCATGCTTTTTTTGGTATCTTTGCTATGTAGAAGCTTTGCTTATCAGGGTTTTACATCAGTTTTTGTGTAAACTGACTTGAGTTTGGTATAAACTTGTGATCTTTACAGGTGGTATACTCATGTTCTCCTTGTTCTGTCATTTTCTTGTGTGCTATTTTTTTCAGTTTGTTTAATTTTTTGTTTGCTTGTTTGTTTGTTTTGCCATTAGGCCCAGTATTTTTCAGATCTTATTCCTGGCTATTTTCTTAGGGATCACTGCTAGTTGTGCTCAGGGAACCACGTGTGTAACAAGGGATAGAACCAGGGTTGGCTGCATGCAAGGCAAATGCCTCAACCCCTGTATTATTTCTCTGGCTTTTCTTTTTATTTCTTTTTATTTTTAAAGCATACTTAAATCATATTAATCTTTTATAATTTGTTCTGTAATTACTTTCTATCTAGATTGTTATTTGAATTTTCTTTTAAAAATTTCTTACTTTCAAAAAGAATTTCTTACTTTTATAGATTTTTAGTATTTGTTGTCAATGTTTTTATGTCTACTTTCTTTTCTATTATGCTCAAAATTTAATTCCCTGCAGATTATCAGGGTAATATTGTCCAATATATTCATCTAGTTGCATTTTAGAATCATAAATATTTAAATATTCAGCATATTTCCATTTAATGACAAAAGTAACAAAAGTATATGGAATATTAAGAAAAAAACAGATGGAAACAATTGATGCCAACCATAACAAACCCTTGGTTTTTTAATTCAAAACTTATTAACAAACAGTGGGGGAAATGTGGGTTGAATGAAAATCACCAGTGGTGGTACAAGGACATTAGTGGAGTGTCATGGGCCTTTAATGATGTTTGAGTGCAGTAACTTTATGCTTCAGTACCATAAACTTTAACAATTAGTAGCCATAATTACTAAACTATATATATATATATATGTATTTAAAGTTTAGCACACATGTCACAAAACTTATTAGACCAATTACACGCCCCCTTCCCAGTCCCCACACCGGGCATTCTGCCTTCTTGAATCAAGCAGCAAATGTTCTTCCATTGCATTGAAGGCTACGGCTGCACTCCTGGTCACCTCCACTTCTGAGGAGGGCCAGGTGCCACTTGGTGAAATATTTGTTTAGCATGAATTTACTCCTCCACCCAGATTTCCCATGTCCCAGTAGGTAGGCGGTCACACCCAGGGACTGCCCCCGGCGCCTTGTAATCCTGTCAACGGCCAGCATCCAGAGACTTCAAAGCCAGGTCCCGGAAGCGCTCGCCGCAAAGCGGCTACGCAACATCTTATAGTGTACTTCTCCATCTGGGAGAACCTGGCAAACTACTGGGAGTTTCCTGCCCACATGGGAGAACCTGGCAAGGTCCCCATGGTGTATTAATATGCCAAAACCAGTAACAACCTGGGTCTTGTTCCTCTGACCCTGAACGAGCCTCCAGTACAACACCGTTGGAAGGACGAGTAGAGAGAGGCTTCTAAAATCTCAGGGCTTGGATGAATAGAGAGGTTACTGAGACCGCTCGAGAAATTCGGCAATCAACGGGATGATGATGATGATGATGATAAATTTATTCAAACAACTTAACCTGCAAGCAAATATTAAATATGTACAAACATATATTCATATAATTTTTAGAAAAACAGAAGTAAGCAAGCTTTTACATGTAGTAACACACCATAAATTGTTTGTTATTATATATAATCAACAAATACAGCACCAATTTGGGGGTTATTACAAATACAACATCAATTTTAATGGATCTAAAATAGTCTATCTTTGTTTGCATGTATTATAATTTAACCTTCATATTTTAGGTATTTGTCTTATAATTTATGAATATTATTTTTAAATACAAAGATAAGATAATTACATTTGATACAACACAGTAATAATAGTAAACCCTTACACTGCACTAGCTATGTGCCAAGCACCACTGTAAGTGCTTTTAAAATGGTAAGCCACTTAACCCCTACAAAAAATCCATACAGTATTTATTTTATCTCCATTTTATTGAGACAAACTGATGCGTAGAGTGATCACTGAACTAGTAAGAGCCAGGATTTTAATTGATGGCCTTATTTCTGCATATACTAGACCTCAGTATGAATATAGGACTATATTATAGCTCATTGTTAAATTTAGGAAATAAATGTTAAGTGGAATCATGCTTCCCAGACACTGCTGGAGAGACTAGTAGCATCAGCAATATCCCCTGGAAACTCTGGAAATAAGTATAGTCAGTTGGCACTGCACAGCTGCAGAGTAAGGACTCCAGGCGGAGGGCCCACCAGCGGTGCTTGATGAAACATCCAGGGTGTTGGGTCTCATAGAGGCATGAGAACCACTAACAAAGCTTGATCGGAAGATCTCACCCAAGAAGCAGGAAGCCGGTTTGGGGGTGACTGCTGGAGAAGAAATGTTTAAACACAGATGATTTCATCACCATGAATTATAGTTTTTCATAATTGGGCTTCAGGCACACAAAATTTGGAACACTAATCCCTTCACGAGTGTCCACTTCCCTTACCGAGTCCCAGTTTCCTTCCCACTTAACAGGGACATGATCAGGGGGAGGGGATGGATATGAGGCTTAGGCTTAGTGACTCTGAGGCTCCTTTGAGATCTACATGTCTGTGATTCTTGAGCAGTGAAAGCGTAATGTATGACAAATCATAGAAACACTAAGACTGTGCCAGAACATATCATTAAGTATAGAAACAGCCTGTGTTGGAGAGGGTGTGGAACTCTCATCCACTGTTGGTGGGAACATCCAATTTAGCCTTTATGGAAAGCAATATGGAGATATATATTTTAAAAACAGGACTAGAACTACTGGATGACCCAATTATATCTATTCTTCAAAACAGTAAAACATTATTTTTAAAGGATATATGCACACCTATGTTCATTGCCACACTCAGTACAATCGCTGAGATATGGAAACCACCCAAATGCTGACTACAGATAAATGTTGATCAAGAAGTTGTGATCTATATACACAATGGAATATTATGCAGCTCTAAGAGAGCACAGACTCATGTAATTTGCAGCAATATGGGTGGCACTAGACTGACTGTAGTCAGTGAGAAGGAAAGGGATAAATACAAAATGACCTCTCTCAGAGGTTGACTTAATGATTCACAGCAAGGTGGCAACAAAGTGGCAAAGGCAACATGATAGGATAGCTGATCCACAGAATTAAGTGGTATTGGGGCATTGGAAGGGAAGGACATTGGGGTCCTTGGGGGTGAGAGGTGGGTACACTGGCGATGGTTGTGGCTTTGGGATTATGTTTAACAGTGTTGTAAACCACAGAATCTCAATAAATAATTTCTTTTGGTTGTAGCCATACCCGGGGGTGCTTGGGGTACACTTGTGGCTCTCAGCTCAGAGATCACTCCTGAGAGGCTCGAGGGACCAGATATGGTGCTGGGGAGAGAACCTGGGTCAGCTGCATGCAAGGCGAGCGCCTTAAACTCTGTACTATTTCTCTGTCCTTAATGAAAATATTTTAATGTATTTATGTTCCCTTCCAGTTACAGTTTAAAAGGAGAATGCCTAGATCACTCTTGGTCCCAAAGTATAGGGAGGAGAAAACAGACCAAACTGGGGCTTGGAGGCAGGGAGATGAGACAAGTGATAACCATCAGACTCGAGGACCAAAGCTCACTGGTGGTATTAAGGAATGAGAGAGCTAAACATCCAAGCCACAGAGACAACATTGACATCCTAAGACACAACCTCAATAACCAAACTTTCAAAGGTGCCTGTCAAGATGGAAGACGTGGGAGGAGGGATGGGACACAAACCTGGCAACACCGGTGAAGGAAAGTTGACACTGGTGGCAGGAGGAGTGACAGAACATTGTATGTCTAAGACTCAACTGTGAATATCTTTGAAAAACATGACACTTTAATAAAATAAAATTTGGATACAAGAAGTAAATTTGATACATTAAATTTAACATTCTATAAATTTTAGATATGCATCATTATATATCAACTACCTATGTTCACTATTTCAGATCCAAGTCTTTCACCATACTATTAATCCCTCTTAGCCAATATGTGCACCTCATTTCCTCCTTCACATTCTGATAACAAATTAGTCTTAAAATAACATATATATGTTAGAGTGCCCAGTTCTATTTTCTTGTAAATTTTTTGTTTGTGTTGGCTCCATCTCTGTGCTCAAAGATAACACTTGGCTGGACTCAGAGGACCATTTGGGATGCTGGGGGTCAAACCTGGGATGGCTGAGTGCCAGGCAATCTCCCTGCCCACTGTACTAGAACACTGTCCCTTCCTGCACAAAGGTATTAAAGAAAAAACTTTAGGTAAGAGTAATAGTATAGGAGGGAGGGCGATCCCTGACACTGTATACGGTGCTCTGAAGACCACCAGGAGTGTGCGCTTCTGGGTGCAGAGCCAGGAGTAAGTCCTGAATACCAGTGGGTGTGGCAAGGTGCCCTCCCCTCTAATCCCCAGAAAATATTGTCATTAGACATCACATTAATAGCTCTCTGTTTTCTTTAGGTCTCCGAGTTAAGACAGCAACTTAGAATCCGAGGTTTGCCAGTGTCAGGAACCAAGACAGCACTCATGGACCGACTCCGGCCCTTTCAGGACTATTCTGGGAGCCCCATGCCTAACTTCAGTGACATAACGACCGTCACCTTTCCTGCTACACCCCCCAGTGCACGACCCAGCTACCAGCCCTCCCCTTCAACAAGTGCCCTACCCAACAGCTTCTATCACTTTGGCAGTACTAGCTCGAGCCCCCCCATCTCGCCAGCCTCATCTGACCTGTCAGTGACTGGGTCCCTGCCCGATACCTTTAATGATGCGTCTCCCTCCTTTGGCCTGCACCCATCCCCAGTTCATGTCTGCACTGAGGAGAGCCTCATGAGCAGCCTGAATGGTGGTTCTATCCCTTCTGAACTGGACGGACTGGACTCTGAGAAGGACAAGATGCTGGTGGAGAAGCAGAAGGTGATAAATGAGCTCACCTGGAAGCTGCAGCAAGAGCAGAAGCAGGTGGAGGAACTGAGGATGCAGCTGCAGAAGCAGAAAAGGAGTAACTGTTCTGAGAAGAAGCCACTGCCTTTCTTGGCTGCTCCCATTAAACAGGAAGATGCCGTCTCCAGCTGCCCTTTTGCATCCCAACAAATATCTGTGAAAAGACAAAGCAATGGTCCAGAGGGCCAACCTCCCATTTGTGATGCTGCTCAACTCCTACCCCTCGGGAACAGTCATTTTGTGGAGTCCTCAGGTCAAACAAATGTACTTTCTTCCACATTTCTCAGCCCACAGTGCTCCCCTCAGCATTCACCACTTCAGGCTGTGAAAAGCCCCCAGCATATCAGTTTGCCCCCTTCACCAAACAATCATTACTTCCTGGCCTCATCTTCGGGAACACAAGGGGATGACCAGAGGGTCTCTTCACCTGTCAGCAGCCAGGTGTGTACTGCACAGGTAAGAACTCCTTTCCCTATGCTTCATTTCTTTTTCTGGAAGTGGGATATTTATGACATTTTAATTGTTGCTGAAAAGAGCTTCCCAAAACTCCAAGTCCCAGACACCATAACTTCCAGATCTTCACAATAGACTACTTCTCTGAGAAAGGATTGAAAAATATGTTGTGTAGAGGGCTAGACAGCTGTGGAGTTTATTAATTAGTTAATTTTTACTTTGAGGATTCATGCCAAAGTGTGCTTTTCTAAGCAGCCACAAATAAATTGTAAATTAATATACATGTCTATATTCCAATAAAAGTTTATCTACAAATATCTGCTGTAACTCAAACTTGAATAATAAGGAGTGGATTCCCAATCCCTTTACTTTTAGGACACCTTGGCATAAAATCTACCACAGATCAAACAGAATTATTCAAGAGGGAAAAAGAGCTAGTAACCTAACTTTGCCATGCTCTCCCTTAAATGGCCTGCAAAATGCAAATATTTACTGAGCACCTACTGAGCACTGATATCTACTGAGTTCTACAGGGATTTATGCTTAAATAGAAAAAAGTATCAAAAACAATATTATTATAAAGAGACAGTATCATTGTCGTAGCACTGTCATCCCACTGTTCATCGATTTGCTCGAGCGGGCATCAGTAACATCTCCATTGTGAGACTTGTTACTGTTTTTGGCATATCGAATATGCCATGGGGAGCTTGCCAGGATCTGCAGTGCGGGCGAGATACTCTCGGTAGCTTGCTGGGCTCTCTGAGAGGGACGAAAGAATTGAATCCGAGTGAGCCACGTGCAAGGCAAATGCCCTACCCGCTGTGGTACTGCTCCAGTAAACAAAGTAAATATGTATTCACTGTATTTGAAGATAATATATCTCCTAGAGAAAAATGGGGAGATTGAGAGGTTTAAACCTTGCCAAAAACATTTGACAAGGAAACTTTGAAGGAGGTAAAGGAGAAACTTTGTGAATATTTGGTGTCAAGACATTACAGGCAAAGGAAAAGTCTAAAGGTTTCATACGTGCCGAACATTCACAGATCAGAGAGAAGATGGATATGGCTGGCACAGAGCAGAGCAGAGCTGTAAGCGATCACGTAGTGGATAGTTCAGAAACTAGGTCGAGGTAACCATTAAAGTCTATCCTTTTTTTTTGATGAAACAGAATTATTAAAAATGTCTATGTAAGTCTGAGTAAAAAATTACACTTATGAAAATGTTCTTAGATATATATGATTAGAAAGGAAATGGGAAAAATATTTACATTCATTGGATAAATATCTGTCATGTGCCAAGTAGTAAGAGGCCTGTAAATGAGTGATGCCATTAATTGCCAATAACTTATAAGGCTCCAAATTATTATTCTTTTTTTCCTTGTCTTAAAATTTTAATTATCATGGTTTACAAAGTTATCCATGGTTGAGATTTAGACATACCATGTCTCAGTACCAACCCTACTGCCTGTGTCAGCTTCCCTCAGGCTAAGTTCCCAGGTTTCCCCACACCCACCCCACACCCCCAGTTTGCCACCTCAACAGGCAATTTTTAAGCTTGGTTGTTGAAGTTTGGCAATCCTGTTTTTGTGTTGCTGACTGTGGTTTGGATATTTAGCTGTACCACCCCTAGGCACTGTGATTTACAGTATTGATGATGACGAGGTTTCTGCAGACATATCCCAGCACTACACTCTCCCCAGCGCCAGCTTCCCTCCACGCATCTTAGTGCTAAGTCTCCCTGTCCTCCTCCCCCTCCCCCTACAGCAATATGCTTCTTACTAAACCAGTTATCCGTTTGACTTTGAGTATTGATTTTTTTTACTATGTTACTTTATAACTACATATGAGGGAGATGTTTCTGTATCTGTTCCTTTCATTCTGCCCAACTTTGCTCATCAGGAGACTCTCCAGATCCATTCATGTAGCTGCAAATGGCATGATTTCATCTTTTCTTATAGGTCATTGTATATGTACCACAGTTTCTTTATCTCTTCTTGGGCATTCGCTATTTCCAGATTTGGACTATTATGAATAATGATTATTCTTTTTGTTAACCACTGACGAGAACAAGACTTGGGGAGGTTAAATCAATTGAACAGAAGCACATTAACTTATGTATGTTTTTAATTCTAAAGTACTTTGTTTTTCACACTGAACATTTTCCATTCTGAAAATGATTTATTTACAAATACATATCTGCAAACTTTCCAAAACAATACATTCAAATGAATGTCCCGGCCCTGAGTGGGCCCTCCTGTAGGAAGTGGAACTTCAGGAGTTATTATCATAACTGATAACATATACTGGGCATATAAGGTCCTGAATGATGAAAGTAAACACAGTTCTTGGGGCACAGATCCGCACCACTAATATAATGGTGTCAAATAACTGTGTAGAGTGTTTTATGGTTATGGTTTACAAAGAAAACACTCGAAGATTTGACTTTTAAAAAGGATGGAAGAACAACATAGGATAACTTGACTATTATGTGTTTCTGACATTAATGCCAAAGTATTTTAGGAGCCAGATTGATGACAAATAAATGAAGTCAAGGAAGATTTTGAGAAACAGATTTGGCTTAATGGGAAGAGAATTGTTAAAGTATGTTTTAAAAAAAAAAGAGATAAAATGTACAGAACATGCTGAGAACTAGGAGATTTTAATCTTGTAAAAGGAGTGTGTCACTGTTGCTGTCATCCCGTTGCTCATCGATTTGTTTGAGTGGGCACCAGTAATGTCTCTCATTGTGGGACTTATTGTTACTGTTTTTGGCATATCCAATACGCCACGGGTAGCTTGCCAGGCTCTGCCATGCAGACACAATACTCTCGGTAGCTAGCTGGGCTCTCCGAGAGGGACGGAGGAATCAAACCTGGGTCGGCCGCGTGAAAGGGGAACGCCCTACTGCTGTGCTACTCCAGCCCAGTAGTATTTAATTATAGAGTGTTGTAAACACTTATTCTGTCAGAAGTGAAAACACTTCTGAGTATTTGTATATGTGTCTGTATGTATATATATGTATGTATGTGAGTCATTAAAATTTATGAGAAAATCTACCTTTCCAGGTGTTGAAGTGATATTACTGCATGTAGGATGCTTTGTGTTAGATGTGGCCAAGAACAGTTCAATCTTCAGCACCACATATGGTCTCTTACCCTGCCAGGTGTGATCCCTGAGCACAGAGTAAAGAGTGATCCCTGCGCATCGTGGGGTGTGATCCCCAAACAGATCTTTCTTCCATTTTGAGAATTGTGTAATAAAATTCAGAGATAGTGGGAAATATAAGACACCAGGATAGGAACTCATAATCTCAACAAAGGCTATTCAAATATGTCGTGTGACCATTTGCTTCATGTCATATTTCCTTCTACAGAATTCGGTGGCACATGAGAGTCATCCTCCAAGTTTCTCTCCCCAGCCTTCTAGTCTCAACTCCCCTTTCTCTGGAGTCCAGGCAGATAGCTGTTACAGTTCTGGGGGAAATCCTTGTCCTAAAAGCCCTGGCGTACCACAAAAGGTAAGAATCTTAAAAACTTTAAATTTAGAATAGAGTTTACTTTATTTTTCTGTAGTCCCTTTCTTTTAGGAGTGGGTTCAAATATAGAAATAAATGTCATTTTATATGTTATTTCCAATACAAGTCTCCTTGGAAAGGACTGAAGTGGGTGTGTAAATATGGTAGGAGCTATTCCAAGGAGTCCTTTACTTATGCTGTGAGCCTAGAAATCTGGAGGGCTCTATAGTCATAATATTTTTGTGTAACAGCAAGATACCCTCTTTTAATGGAGGTGAATATTGGAATAGAGGTAAATGGAAAAATAATGCTGCAAAAAGAGGAAGGTGCATGATTCTTAGAAAGGACTGTTGATGTGGAGAATTCGGGAATTATGATGAAATATCTCTAAAGAATATGGAAAAGATGATACTTATCTGTGGGTAGAAAAATCAAGAACAATCTGGAATATAGGAGTTCCATGGCAAAGTGATGATGAGGTGATATGAAGTGACATGAGATGAAAGTGCTACAAGCCACAAGTCAGAGCAGGCACCGTTTGGGCACCAAGACTCTGAACTGGCCCATGTGTGACATAACACAACACTGATTCATTAACGTACGTGCCAGCATTGGCTCAAACACCTTGCAAACAACTGAAATGGTTTATTAGAGAAATTACAGAAATAATTATGGAAATTCTTAGATTAATAGACAAACGCATTGAATTGAACTCTTTTACTTAATTCTTTTTTTACTTAATTCTTTTACTTAATTTTCATCATTTTATTTTTTCAGGAGACAACTCTCACAGGGGAGGGAGATAAAATGAACTCCTGTGATTGAACAGAATTTATTTACATTATTTGATTCGCAAAAAATAAACCTATATTAATATGCAATATTATTAATATAGTGGAGTCATTTTCTAAGCCCCAGATACTCACTTTCCCTTAAGTCAACTTTTCTAAAATCCATTCTATAGTTTCTAAAATATAAGCAGTACCATTTAGATCCATAAATTGATTCTTTCTTTGTATTTTACCCACAGATTACTGGTTTACACACTGCTGATAAGGCAGGGCCAAAGTTTTCAATTCCATCCCCAAGTTTTTCAAAGTCAACTTCAGCAGTTTCAGAGATTACTCAGCCTCCATCCTATGAAGATGCAGTAAAGCAGGTACCATATAATTTGATATTTATAAAATAATAGATTGACTAAATGAACGTTGTTCTATACTATTCAACTTTATGCAACTGGATTCTGACATTGGGTGTATCTGGTGCCTCCCTGTTACACTGGCAAAGTGTCTAGATATTAATTTTAATGGTTTTCCTGTAGTATGAAACCAGAGAAAAAACAGGTTGAGCCAGTGTTCTAGTTGCCTAGATTTATACTGCCAGCTTAACCACTGGTCAAATGGTATTGCCACTAAGGAGCTAGTTTATGAGTACTTGAATTATTGTCCACACACAAGATATATGCTCAAAGATATTAGAACAATTGAGATAAAACTTTTTTTCAGCTCTCTCAAGCAGTGCTTAAGAGGAACCCCTTCCATTTGATTCTTGTTTATTTGTATGGTAGCCACACCCAGTGGTACTCAAGGCTTACTCCTGGTTTTGTGCTCAGGAATCAGTCCTGGTGGGCTCGGGGACCATATGTGGTGTCAGGGATCAAACCTTGGTTGGCTGCTTCCAAGGCAAGTTCCCTGCCTGCTATACTGTTGCCCAATTGAATCTTAGCCAAGTAAACTAGCAATTCCATTCTAGGACCAATGGCTGTTTTCCCCAGACCCCAATCCAGCAGTACTTCAAGGCTTCTAAAGCTGCACCTGATGATATTCTGGGGACCATGTGGTCCCAGGGAACAATGAGAACTATCTGTGGATCCTTTAGGTAATACTTTCTAAAGTATTTCCAACCTTTAAAATTCAGTGATGCACTAATCATCAGGGAGATGCAAATCAAAACAACAATGAGATATCATCTCACACCACAGAGACTAGCACACATCCAAAATAACAAAAGCAACCAGTGTTGGCATGGATGTGGGGAGAAAGAGACTCTCCTCCATTGTTGGTGGGAATGCCAACTGGTCCAGCCTTTTTGGAAAACAATATGGACATTTCTCAGAAAACTAGAAATTGAGCTCCCATTTTATCCAGCAATATAACTTCTGGGAATAAACACACAGCAGAAAAACCGTCTGCACTGATGTTCGTTGCAGCACTATTCACCATAGCCAGAATCTGGAAAAAACCTAAGTGCCCAAGAACAGACAAATGGATAAAGAAACTATGGCACATCTACATAGTGGAATACTATGCAACTGTTAGGAAAAATGAAGTAATAAAATTTGCCTATAAACTGTATCTCACAGTGATTCATTAAAATAAAAAATTTAATAATTTTCCTTTAAATGGATGGACATGGAGAATGTCATGCTGAGTGAAATGAGTCAGAAGGAGAGGAACAGTTATAGAATGACTGCATTCATTTGTGGTATATAATATATACAGTAATATATATGTATATGTAGTAGAAGACAAATATCCATGGCCAGGGAAACATGGGTTAGGAAGACTGGTCAATGATTGGAACCTAACCACAAGTGAGTGTGGGGCTCAGGGTAGGTAAGATAGAGAAGAGACCAGTATGACAATAATACCTGGGAATGATCATGCTGGACAAAAACTGAGAGTTAAAAGTAGGTAAAGGGATATTCTTGATAATGTTTCAGTAACAACATTTCAAACCAAAATGCACAAATGGAGAGAGAGAGAGAGAGAAGAAAAGCACCTGCCATAGAGGCAGGCAGGGACTGAAGGGTGGAGGGTGATGGGACTGAACCTGGGGACATGAGTGCTGGGAAATGTACACTGGTGGAGGGATGGGTGTTGGAATACTGTATGCCTGAAACCAAATCATGAACAATTTTATAAGAGTCTATCTCACAGTGATTCAATTAAAAAGTTTTAAAAAATTCAGTGAGGCTGGGAAAATATTTATAATTTTTGAAGTCAAGTAATAATGGAGATTTTTGGACCCTCTACTTTCTTTTATATTTGTATCACTGTATCACTGTCATCCCATTGTTCATTGATTTACTCAAGTGGGCTCCAGTAACATCTCCATTCATCCCAGCCCTGAGGTTTTAGCAGCCTCTCCTTACTAGTCTTTCCCAAGAATTGAAAGGCTTTTTCAGGGTCAGGGGAATGAGACCTGTTATTGTTTCTGTATTTGGCATATCGAATACACCACGGGGAGCTTGCATTAAGAAGCTAAAGAGGGGCTGGAGCAATAGCACAGTGGGTAGGGGCGTTTGCCTTGCACTCGGCCAACCTGGGTTTGATTCCCAGCATCCCATATTGTTCCCTGAGCAGCGCCAGGGGTGATTTCTGAGTGAGAACCCAGGAGTAACCCCTGTGCATCTCTGGGTATGACCCAGAAAGCAAAAAATAAGCTAAAGAGAGTTCAGAAGCACATTCTGTGAATATAGGAGACCCGCATTCAATCCACAGCACTGCATTGTCCCTGGAGTACTTCCAGGAGCAACTCCTGACCACAGAGCTGGAGAGTAGCCACTGAGCACTACTGAATATGAAAAAAGAATTAGAAAAATAATTTATGATTTAAATCTCCAATGATCCAATCTCAGATAATCACATAGTCTTTTGTAAGTGCTCAACTCAAGCGTAACAACATCTAATAGCTCATAATCAACCTGTAGTTAGAGTTCATTTGGCTAGAAATTGTTTTAGGGGTCAGAGTCATAAAGCTGTGTAACAATATTTAAGTACTTATTTCCACTAAAGTGGGAACTCTAAATGGTTTAGCTAGTAAATTTTTGTTGTAATTTTTTTACTATGATTTAAAATCATACCTTAACCAAGCCTAGTCAGTCCAAAAACCTGTTGTGCTACCTTTAATGATTTCCAAGTGGAGTGATATCCACCTTCTAACTGCTCTGTTTGCTTTTGGTTAACTTGTAATAGCAAATTACTCGGAGTCAGCAGATGGATGAACTCCTGGATGTCCTCATTGAAAGTGGAGGTAAGACTATTTTATGATTATCTATTCTGCATGTGTTTTAGGAAGTTAATTCCTTGTAAATAGGAGTTCTTATAAGTGCGACCCAAATCCATCCAATGTAGAGCATAGCTTTATCTGAGTATCCTATCCATGCTTGAAGCAGTAAAAGGTGGTGCAGTTCAGCACCCCTAGAGTTCCCCAAATCAAACCAGTTTGCAGAATCATCAGCTATCTGCTATACTTCCTTTCTTACCTTTAGCCAAATTCTCCTTCCTGATAATCCCTGTGTTTCAAGGCATCATTCAGATGTTTTTCTACATAGGCTCCCCAGTGGCTTCCCAGGTGTACATTATTATAGCACCTGAATGTGTGGCAGTTAGTAGACACTGTCATTTTCATAGTTTACCTCAAAGAATAGCTTGTGCAAGACACTCACAACTACAAATTCTTGGTTACTCACCAGTGGTGTTCAGATTCAGTGCTATATGAAGGATCAAACACTTGCAAGCACCAAATTCCTGAACATTACACACATCCACTCAAACTTGGACTTGGAAGGAGATGGGTTATATTGGTGGAAATAAAGGGATGCTCATGAAGTGACTGGTGTTAGAACATGCTATACCTGATACTCAACCATGAATACCTAAAACTTTGTAATTCACAGTAATTCAATAAACAATAAGAATAAGAAAAGATGATCATTGTAGGATTGTAACCCAAACATGAAAGCTTGTAACTATCTCACAGTGATTCAATAAAATTTTAAAAATTAAAAAAAATCATTAAAAAAAAAGAATAGGAAAAGAGCTCCCCAAAGCATGTTATAGGCACAGTTGTTGCACTGGTGATGAAGGAAAGTGAAATTGAGAAGCGACTTATAGACAATAAATAAATAATATGTGGCTTGCTCTTCATGCCCATGTTCTCCCTTAAACATAGATCTCACTAGCTTGACTCTGTTTCTTTGCTTGCTTATTTCCATTCAGGGGAAACCGTGTTCCCTCTTTTTTTTTTGTTTTTTGCTTTTTGGGTCACACCCGGCGACGCTCAGGGGTTACTCCTGGCTCATGCACTCAGGAATCATTCCCGGTGGTGCTCGGGGGACCATATGGGATGCTGGGAATTTAACCCGGGTTGGCTGCGTGCAAGGCAAACACCCTACCCGCTGTGCTATTTTTTTTTTTTTTTTTGCTTTTTGGGTCACACCCCGCGATGCTCAGGGGTTGGTTACTCCTGGCTTTGCACTCAGGAACCACTCCTGGCGGTGCTTGGGGGACCATATGGGATGCCGGGGATCGAACCCGGGTCGGCCGCGTGCAAGGCAAACGCCCTACCCACTGTGCTATTGCTCCAGCCCCCCGTGTTCCCTCTTGATCATGTATTTCTCTTTTTCTCTCCCCTCACATTTTTCTAAATAAGTTTAATAAAAACTATCTTACTTCACAAAGCATAATGAAATAAATAAATTGTGTCATGATTCCAAATAGATGAGAAATTTTTGCTAGAGGGTAACGAGTTGCAAGAATGAGAGAGGACAAGGGCTGGAGTGATAGCACAGCGGGTAGGGCATTTGCCTTGCACGTGGCCAACCCGGGTTCAATTCCCAGCATCTCATATGGTCCCTTGAGCACCGCCAGGAGTAATTCCTGAGTGCAGAGCCAAGAGTGATTCCTGTGCATCGCCAGGTGTGACCCAAAAAGCAAAAAAAAAAAAAAAAAGAATGGGAGAGGACATATCAGGAGTGTAAAATTCTGCTTGAAATTGAGCATTTAGAAGAATGAAGTATTTGGGGGTGACAATGTCTAAGGTGTGTACTTTAGACTATAATAGAGACATTATCATAATTAAAGGGGATGATCAAAGAACAAATAACTTGCTTCCGAGGATGCCAAAGTCACAGAGAAGAACAAGAGTTTAAATGACTAAAGGAGAATAGAGTTTTTGATAGATGAGAAGGGATCAGGAGGTTGAGAGAAACAGAGCTGTAGAACCATCAAAACCACTAAGGGATCAAATAAGAAAGAACAATAACAAGCAGACAGTGGCATTTGGATACCATCCAAAGACTCAACTGACTGAAGTCAACAAGCCTATAGTGAAATTATAATGCAGTGTCAATAGACAGCCAAATGTCAGTGAAGACAAAAGTTAAAATTTGGGGTTTTGTGAGTTTGTAATCACAGAGTGAAATTTTCAGAAAGGTTCTGGGGGGAAAGAAAAGGGAAGAGAACATCTAGAGATAAGATTGAGAGAATGGTGGAGAGATAATACAGAGGTGCAGGGTACTTGCCTTGTACATGGGCAACTCAGGTCCTTTCTCCAGTATCCCATATAGTACCCTAAGCACCACCTGAAGTGAGCTCTGAGTGCAGAACCAGGAGTAAGCCCTAAACACTGCCTGGTGTCGTCCCTAAGCAAAACTAAAAGCAAAAAGAACAGTGATGAGTTGGATGGTGGGAAATAGCCCATGGTCATCTCCTGGGTCTAAATGAAACTCACTCACTCAAAAAATTCATATAATGAGACCTATTCAGTTTTAAGTGATTTAACATCTCACAATGTGTTTCTACCAACAGAATTGCCAGCTGATTTCAGAGAGGATAATTCATGTCTTCAAAAAGTCCCAAAGATACCTGGGACTTCCCACAGTCCTAGTGCTGCACTCCCTAAATGCTTGGCTTCCTTTGATCAAGTGTCTTCAGGGGTGCAGCTCCCATTAGATCAGTATGGAACTGACAGTGATGAGCATCTTGAAGTCTTATTAAATTCCCAGAGTCCCTTAGCAAAGGTGAGTGATGTCACCCTTATGAAAATTGGGAGTGAGGAACCTCCCTTTGATGGAGTAATGGATGGATTGTCTGCGAAGGCTGCAGAAGACCTCTTCAACGCACAAGAGATCTTGCCTGGCCCCCTGTCTCCCATGCAGACTCAGTTTTCACCCTCTTCTGTGGATAGCAATGGGCTACCATTAAGTTTCACTGAATCACCTTGGGAAACCATGGAATGGCTTGACCTCACTCCACCAAGTTCCACACCAGGATTTAGTTCCTTGTCCACCAGTGGGCCCAGCATCTTTAACATTGATTTTCTGGACGTCACAGATCTCAACTTGAATTCCCCTATGGACCTTCACTTACAGCAGTGGTAGAATGTCTGACGCAGTAGTGCTAAGGAAGACCAATCGGAATTCCATGGGGAAAGTACACAATCATAAATATGAATAGTATCCAGAAAGAAGGATAACAAGGTAAAGGAAGAGAAGGAAAAGGTTAAAAGGGAATCAAAAAGAAGCAGTATGTGTCAATTGAGGAAAAAATACATGTTTTTGTATGATGGAATATTTACAATGCTCAGTAACTGTCAGTAATTTCAATAATATATTTTAAAATGTGCTTTCCCAGATAAATAATATCAAGAGAAAAATCTTTCTCTGCCTTTTCAAACACAAACCTTGTTTTGTTCCTTAATTTTTATCAGGCATTACTGGGGCATAAACTTACATTTTAGGTTTTTCTTGTGAATTTATGAATTTGCAAGAAATTGTGTGAAAAGAAAATATACTCTTTACAGAGTTCAGGGAAATAAGTCCTCAAAGATTACCATGATGGAAGCCACTTTTCATTTCTCCATTACCTATTTAAAAACAGTTCCCTTTCTTAGGGAGATAGGAGTGAGGGATGTTTAAAAGAATAGGAATGTCCATTCCCGGAGAGTTGAAGTTAACAGTGTTCCTTACCTATGAATATCCCACTGGAGCAGTTCTAATTCTTTATCCAAAACTCAGTGTGGTGAAGAGACCTGTGTTTGCTCCAGAGTATGTTTGACTAGAAATTCCCTCTAAGTATACCTGTGGTTGAATTACTCCACAGTCTGTGGTGATAAGCGTTGTGAAACAGGAAAAAGCCCTCCTGCAATAGGAAATTCTTTGACTCAATTCTCCTTTGTTTCAAAGACTAAAGATGACCATGCAAACAGTTTGGAAGGATACCATTAGCCTCAGGAAGTTATGTCAGGGAAAACTCAGAACTAGAGATAATTTCGTGTCATGGGAATAAATACAATGGATTGCTACAACAGGGTGATTTTTATGGAGGCCCATTTTGTTTTGTTTTCTTATTTGGAAGTAAGGTGGGAAGTTTACCTACTATATGTTTTTCCCATTATACTTTATTTTTAATATATCATTTTTTTTCTTTTAAAGACCATCCTGCCCCAACATTGGAAGAACTTCTTAGGGCTAACAAACTGCCATGGTTTTGATGAAGCCATATTCTCAAAAATTTGAAATTCCAGTTCCTATTAGGGAACTCATTTTCTATATACAGAATTTTCTGCAAAAGGAATTCATAAGAATTTACTTAGGAGGAAACTGATAGTTCAGACTGTCAGTCATAAAGCTCCTTCTATCCTAATTTTATTTACAATAATTATTGATTTGAGTTACTCTGGGGGAATTGGAAATCATTATATTGTAAATATAAATTTGAATTATATTTACAGGAGAAAGTATTTTAGGTCTGGGATTCTAAAATGAAAAACAGATGCACATTGTAAATGATATAAGAATTAAAAGATCTTGACCTAATGTGCATTCTTTATTACCTCTAGTAGTTGGGAGTTTAAAAAACTCAATGTCTTTCTAAGAATCACTGTGGCTCAAATTTACCATTTTATAGTGTGCATGCTGTAGAAAGTAGCTATTGCTTTTTTAAAAAATTTAAATCACCAAGGCACTGTTTTCTATTTTTGTAAAAAAATTGTTCACTGTGCACTTATGGAGAAAATAACCGAAAAATGTTGTGAGTTTTAGAAGTTCTCTTTTTGCTAAACCAAAGATTTAGAAATCATTCCATTGTGAACTTGTAAACATGTGTGAACACAGAGTGTTTTTGGTTACTGCTACTCTGAAAGCTGCCAGATCTTATTCTGTGGGATATAAATATATAATATATTATATAATATATAAATAGATATATGCATATGTATGTGTAGTTATACATTAATACATATACACACATACATAAGTATATGTACATACACACATATATGTATGTGTATGTCTCTTGAAAAGCAGTTTTACAGAGTTCATACCAAAAGCCTATAATCCTAAATCTGCTGTGAAATGATTCTTGGCCTTTCTCACTATGAGTTTCTGATTAGCCATTCAGACTACACATTGCCTCTCTTTGTATGACTAATGGGTCCAACCCAATGACTCACAGCCACTTGCTTACTATGAACAAGCTCATCTTGACAATAAATATGGATGTGAAAAGACAGATCAGCTTCTCCATTCATAGCTGGAAATGGTAATAACATCTCTTACAGATGAGCATAAAACTAGCATGAATGTTTTACATTCCTTGATCTGCACTATTCTTTAAAAAATTCACGCAGTAAAATTTCCATGTTATTTTTATATTAGTCATCAGACTAAAAAGATAGAGGAAAATTACCTGTCTTTTTTCTGAAGAGAAGCTACAGAGAAGAAAACCTCATTTATACATTCCTCACATCTGTTTATTCTTTGGATTTTGAAGTTTTATTTGGATCTTGACAAAGCTCATTGGTCAATACTTTTTCATGTGCCATGTTCTGAGAACTGTGTGTTATTTCTTCTCACCTCACTTCCTTTGGAAAATAAGCTCACATGTCCCTAATTCTTATATAACGCCCCCCATCCCTCCCCATCCTCCGCCCTCGGTATGACATGGTAAGGAGACATCAATTATTTTTAAGACTGTGCTTGTTCAGTCTAAAAAATAATAAATGGAATCATTTTAGGATTCTATCTGATATATCTTCCTCACCGAGACAAAAACATACATAGATAGTTTTTGTTCGCTGCTTAAAACAAAACACTTGCCACAGAGCAACCCTTGGATTAATTAGGTTTAACTTCCCACAGATCCCATGAATGTATCATATAAGTTTACTACTTCAAATGAATCAGGCATTTCATGTCAATTTATATAACTCATATTGGAGATTTTTATTTTAAGTTCTTTTAAATTCTTAATATGCCTTTTTTTCTGGTGATGAATTGGACATGAATAAGAAATGTACTGACCCGGGGCTGGAGCAATAGCACAGCAGGTAGGGCGTTTGCCTTGCACGCGGCCAACCCGGGTTCGATCCCCGGCATCCCATATGGTCCCCCAAGCACTGCGAGGAGTAATTCCTGAGTGCAAAGCCGGGAGTAACCCCTGAGCATCGCTGGGTGTGACCCAAAAAGAAAAAAAAAAGAAATGTACTGACCCTTATGAAGTTTCTCAATGCTTTTAGAACCTGGAAATGATCACATGTAATTTTATTAACGCTCTTAGAGCCCCTTTCTTAATACATACCTGCAGAGTTTTGCAGCCATTTCTTATCAGCCCTACTTCTAATGAAGTTATTGGGACAACATACATTTTATTATATATGAGATTGGAGGTGGAAGGAAGGAATTTGAAAAAGGGAGAGAGGAAGAGGGAATAAATTTTTTTCAAAAAGTACTTATTTTCAATTATAGCAACTTTAAAAAAAAATAAATGCTCAGTTTACCAAAAACTCCTGCATCAATTTTACTTATCAAAGGATAATTATTTGATGTCTAACCTGGGTAAAACATACAAGTGTTCAGATATTCGATACAAAATTGACTCAGATTTTGAGTGAGGAATTATAGTTCCTATAAGCAAGAACTCTGGGAATCTTTCAGTCCTCAAACTGGAAACTCACTTGCTGTTATTTAAAGAGGTCTTTATTTTTTCAATATGGGGGCTAGATTGCCCCATTTTAGCTAATAGCTCTCTTCCACACAAATAATAAAATATCAGCTAATATTTCCTTTCATTAATGATCAAATACCAGTGTATATCACTTGGAAATTTTCCCTCTAATTAAAAAATCTGTGAGTATTGGTGCTTTCTTTCACTGCCATACACAGAAAATACACCCCCCTCTTTAAAATCAGAAGGGAGAAGGAAACATTTTATTTCATTGTCTATCATCAATTTTCATAAACTTTCTAGATAAAAGGGACAGTTCCTAGAGGTCTAATAGTGGTGGGCTGTCAATTTCTAGTCTTTATGAAAAAAGTTGCAGAAAGAAGTCAGCCTGTTATCCTCTGTCAAGTCTTTGTAAATTCTTCACAGTGAGAATCCCACAAATAATAGCACCCCATTTGCTGTCACATATGACACATTTTATTAATCTATAGTTTTAATTGTTCTATAAACCCTGTACAAACCAGAAAGGTAATTCTGAAACTGAAATTACTAATATTTTATTAAACAGATAATATTGCTAAACATACAGAGTTCAGGTTCTGGAAAAAGATGTCTCTATAATTCTAAGACATGTTAGATTTGGATTAAGAAGCCAGGTTTGATTCTGGAATCCAAAATTTTAGAGGAGTCTTGGCTAGGTTGAAACTATGCTTGTGAAGATTTTAAGACAAGTTTCTGGAAAGAATTTTCTGTCAGCTTCCAGGTTAATTGTTCTGACTCACTGTAATAATATATGAGTAAACTGTCTTCCAATTCTGGGTTTTGTGATTTCCTCTGTGGATTAAGACAAATTCCTAACCATCTCTTATGTTGATTTTAACCACCTCTATCCAACATGGACACTGGTAACATGTGTCTTTCATAAATCATTTAACATATCCCAAGTATTAATAAGAAGGGGAGATATTAATGATGGGAATTCCAGAAACCATTCTAATGTTTTTCAAGGGAAGAGACCCCAAAGTGCTTCTGGAAGTTTCTCCAGTGAGTCCACAGTGAAGGAAGAAGAAAGTACAAGACTGGGTTCTTAAAACTCTCCCTTGGTTAAAAGCAAGAGATATTTTGTAAGGATATCAAAGAAGTAAGCTTATTTTGTCTGTG
Organism: Sorex araneus; assembly: GCF_027595985.1. Taxonomy (NCBI): domain Eukaryota; kingdom Metazoa; phylum Chordata; class Mammalia; order Eulipotyphla; family Soricidae; genus Sorex; species Sorex araneus. Next base: position 75,757,579 of record NC_073307.1, read on the forward strand.
AAAACCTTGTGTATTATTTTGAAATTGGTCTCCTTTCCTCAGCTATACATAACCAGAAAGAAAAGTGGGTGATTAGGGGAAAAAGAAGCAATGGCTAAATACCAAAGTTGGCATGTGTTCTTTTTTAATTATATATTTTTAAATAAAATGTTTACTTTAAAAAGAGATTCAAGTTTTCTTTCTTGACTAAATGATCGACGAGACACTGAATTTCTGTCCCTGATGTGTGTTATTTCATTTCATCCTCACAAGGACACCTAAGGTAGCACTATTATTATCCCTACTTACAAATGGGAAAGCAGACTCAGAGAACTAGTAATATGCATAAGGCTACATAAGCATAAAGAAATACAGATCAATGATCAACGTATGCTTATCTCCAAACTACTGATCCTAGTTGAATACTGGACATCTCACCTATATTTACTTATGATAATAGAATTAGAACTTGGGAAAAAGAGACAGACTCTCAAATTTTATACATTCTATTAAGTGCACAACCACTAAAAAATCAAAATGTTTTATTAAACAACTAAGAAAATACGATAATGTGGAACAAGTCGAGCAGAAGGTGGCCTATAAAGATATATACTAACTCCGAAAATAAGATCTGTTTTTTAATTTTATTTATTTATTTATTTATTTATTTATTTATTTATTTATTTATTTATATTTTGCTTTTTGGGTCACACCCGGCTATGCACAGGGGTTACTGCTGGCTCATGAATTCAGGAATTACTCCTGGCGGTGCTCAGGGGACCATATGGGATGCTGGGAATCAAACCCGGGTCGGCTGCGTGCAAGACAAACGCCCTACCCACTGTGCTATCAATCCAGCCCCTTTTTACATTTTTTATTAGAGAACCACTGTGATGTACAGTTACAAACTTATGAACTTTTGTGTTTGTATTTCACTCATACAGTGATCATTTACCCATCCTCCACCAGTGCCCATTCACATCCACCAATGATCCCAATATCCCTCTCACCACCACCCCACCCTGCCTCAGCGGCAGGGCATTCCCTTTTGTTCTCTCTCCTTTTAGGTGTTGTAGTTTGCAATAGAGGTATTGAGTGGCCTTCATATTCGGTCTATAGTCTACTTTCAGTTTGCATCTTCCAACCTGAATGGGTCCTCCCAACATCCTCTATTTGGTGTTCCCTTCTCTATCTGAACTGCATTTTCCCCCAGCATATAAGGCCAGTTTCCAAGCTGTGGAGCAGACCTCCTGGCCCTTATCTCTACTACTCTTGGGTGTTAGTCTCCCACTGTTATTTTATATTCCATATATGAGTGTGATCTTCCTATGCCTGTCTCTTTCTTTCTGACTCATTTCACTCAACATGACACTTTCCATGTTGATCCACTTATATGCAAATTTCATAACTTCATGTTTTCATACTATACTAACAGCTGCATAGTATTCCATTGTGTAGATGCACCAAAGTTTCTTTAACGAGTCAACTGTTTTTGGGCACTCTGGTTTTTTCCAGATTTGGGCTATTGTTAACAGTGCTGCAATGAACATACAAATGCAAATGTCATTTTTACTATACCTTTTTGCCTCTCCGGGATATATTCCCAGGAGTGGTATTGCTGGGTCAAATGGGAGCTCAATTTCTAATTTTTTGAGAATCGTCCATATTGTTTTCCAAAAAGGCTGAACCAGTCGGCATTCCCACCAGCAGTGAAGGAGAGTCCCTTTCTCCTCACACCCATACCAGCACCGGTTGCTTTTGATTATTTGGATGTGGGCCAGTCTCTGTGGTGTGAAATGATATCTCATTGTTGTTTTGATCTGCATCTCCCTGATGATTAGTGACATAGAGGATTTTCTAATGTGCCTCTGAGCCATTCGGATTTCTTCTTTGAGAAAATTTCTGTTTTTGAAATCAGGGTGATATTTGCTTCATAGAAACTGTTTGGAAGTGTTTTTTGATGCTTCAATTTCCTGGAAAGGCTTAAAGAAGACTGGGAGTAAGTCCTCTTTAAAGGTTTGGAAGAATTCACTAGTAAATCCATCTGGCCAGGACTTTTGTGCTTGGGGAGACTTTTTATTACCGTTTCAATTTCTTTGATAGGTCTGTTCAGGTATTCCAGGTCTTCTTGATTCAGCCTTGGGAGGCTATAGGATTCTAGGAATTTATCCATTTCCTCGAGGTTTTCATGTTTCATGGCATAAAGATTCTCAAAGTAATCTCTGAGCCTTTCCGGCCCCGCGCGAGATCGACCCCGGAGGCAACTGAACCACTTTGGACACGAGCGGCGCCCCCCAAATGCCTCCAAACTGTGTGCTCGGAGCTTCTGGCCCAGGCGCTGCCAGCGAGTGATGCAATTACCAAAAGAATTTTCCCTGGACTTCATATAGAAATCCAAAACCGAACGGCTGCTATCGCAGCCGCGCAACCTAATATCTCTTGATTGTCAGCAACGTGTAAATGTTCCTTTTTGCCAGGGCTTACCGTGGGGGGAAACTCAAAACAATAGTACTGAGTTTTTTGTTGAAGGGTAAAAGATTGTAGCGATAGAATTTTAGGCAGAATTTTCCCTGGACTTCATATAGAAACCCAAAACCGCGCGGCCGCGGCAGCCTAATGTCATCTAATCATCAGCAATATGAAATGGTTCCTTTGTAATGGGTTGGACTTTGGGGGGACCATAATAGGGTTAAAGTTTGTAGTGACGTGTAATTTCTGGCTGTACTTTCCCTGGACTTTATACAGAAATTCAAAGCCGCGAGGCCGCTGCCATGGCCGCGCAACCTATTGTCATTTAATCATCACCAATATGAAATGGTTCCTTTTTAACGGGTCGGACTTTGGTGGGAAATCCTAATAAGAATAGTAAGTCTTTTGCTGAAATATTGAAGGCTACCAAAGTGGTAGCCATCTCTATAGACTGAACTAAGCCATATCCCCACGCCGGCTGAGAAGAAATATCCTTCTTTCTCGGGAAGAAACGCGGCGTGGCGTTAACCATAGTATGATGTCCATTAAGCTGACACGGACCTGGTGGCGTGGGAATGGGATACAAGGGAATAAATTATTATGTACTTGGAACAGCGGGACGCTGGTGGAATCTCGAGCCAGGGCCGATACCAGCGTATTACTTTTGATTCCAGAAACTGCTTGCAGACATTCTACCAGACTATCAACTAAGCCAGAGCCCCACGCCGGCTGATGACGGGAAATAACCATCTTTTTTGGTTTGTTTTCCCTTTGTCAGGCATTGTGGTGATTACTAAACAGGCGTGAACTCGGTGGAACGAGATGAGGTGGGAAAAAAATAGAAAAGTTATGTAACAAACAGCGGGACTTAATATCTCTGCATTCTCAGCAATGGAGAGCCATCAAAGGCTTCCTTGACAGTGGTACTGTCTTTTCTTTTTTGGGGGGAAACCCTAGCAACAATAGTGAGTCATGTGTTGAAACATGTAATGTAACCAAGATAAAGTGTAAACGAAGTGAAACTTATCACTTACAAGGGCGGGTGGGGGGGCGGGAGGGGGCGGGAGGTATAATGGTGTGGTTGGTGATGGAATATGGGCACAGATGAAGGGAAGGGTGTTTGAGTATTGTATAACTGACATAATCCTGAGAACTATGTAACCCTCCACATGGTGATTCAATAAAATTTAAATTAAAAAAAAAAAGAATTTGAAAAGGAATAGAAAAACACAAAGGGCAGAGTAATAGACACTTAGGTCCCCAGAGCTTGGTAGGAGTAAGCCCTGAACCACCTAGTGTGGCCCCAAGACAAAAATAAATAAATAAATAAATAAAAAGAATTCTATCATTCAAAATAAAAAAAAAGTAATCTCTGAGGATCCTTTGAATTTCTGTAATTTCTGTAGTAATGTCCCCCTTTTCATTTCTAATTTGGTTTATTAGGGTTTTCTCTCTCCCTCTTTTTGTGAGTCTTGCTAAAGGTTTATCACTTCATTGATCTTTTGAGTTGTCTTTTTGGTTTCCACCTCATTAATTTCTGCTCTGAGTTTTATTATTTCCTTCCTCCTGTTCAGATTGGGCTCCTTTTGTTCGTCATTCTCTAAGCTCTTAAACTGTGAGGTTAGATTACTTATGTGGGCTCTCTACTCCTTCCAGAGGAATGCTTGTAGAGTTATGAACTTTCCTCTTAACACAGCTTTTGCTGTGTCCCATAGGTTTTGGTAACTCATGTCCTTATTGTTGTTCGTTTCCAGGAATCTTTTGACTTTCCTCTTTGATTTCCTTTATAAGCATCACATGAGGCTGACACCCAAGGTAGATACAAGGGCCAGGGGGATTGCCCCATATCTGGAAGACTGCTTCATGAGCGGAGGGGAGAAGGCAGATAGAATAGAGAAGGGATCACTAAGAAAAATGATGGCTGGAGGAACCAGTTGGGATGGGAGATGCATGCTGAAAGTAGATGATGGACCAAACATGATGACCTCTCAGTGTCTGTGTTGCAAGCTATAATGCCCAAAAATAGAGAGAGAGTATGGGGAATATTGTCTGCCATAGAGGCAGGGGGAGGGTGGAAAGGGGGATATACCCAGGGTATTGGTGGTGGGGAATGTGCACTGGTGGAGGGATGGGTGTTTGATCATTGTGAGATTGTAACCCAAACATGAAAGCTTGTAACTATCTCACGGTGATTCAATAAAATTTTTAAAAATTTTAAAATTTAAAAAATAAAAAAGGAAAACAAGATAACCTGCTCCAGGCACTCTTAAAAAAAAGACAAAAAAGAAAATTTCTGTTCATTTCCATCCCCCATTTTTTGATGGGGTTGGAAGTTTTCTTCTTGTAGAGTTCAATCAGTGCCTTGTATATCCTTGATATCAACTCCTTATCAGATGGGTATTGGGTGAATATCCTTTCCCATTCTGTAGATTGCCTTTGTATTTTGGTCACTGTTTCTTTTGAGGTGCAGAAGCTTCTTAGTTTAAGATAGTCCCATTTGCTTATCTCTGTTTTCACTTGCTTGGTCAGTGGCATGTCATCTTTGAAAATATCTTTAGCTTCAATGTCGTGAAGGGTTTTGCCAACCTTGTCTTCCATGTACCTTATGGATTCTGGTTTGATGTTGAGATCTTTAATCCACTGTGACCTGACTTTTGTGCATGGTGTTAGGTAGAGATCTGAGCCCATTTTTTTGCATGTAGCTGTCCAGATTTTCCAGCACCATTTGTTGAAGAGGCTTTCCTTGCTCCAATTCACATTTTTTGCTCCCTTATCAAAGATTAGATGATCATATATTTGAGGGTGTGTGTCAGGATATTCAACCCTGTTCCATTGCTCTGCCTTTGTTCCAGTACCATGCTATTTTAATTATTACCATTTTGTAGTAGAGATTGAGATTGGGAAGGGTGATTACTCCCATATTCTTTTTTCCAATAGTTGCTTTAGCTATTTGTGGAGGCTCATTGTTCCATATGAATTGCAGGAGTGTTCTCTCCATTTCTTTGAAGAATGTCATGGGTATACTTATAGGGATCGCATTGAATGAGTACAATGCTTTGGGAAGTATTGCCATTTTGACAATGTTAATTCTCCCAATCCATGAGCAGGAGATATCTTTCCATATCCTCAGGTCCTCTATTATTTCTTGAAGTAGCGTTTTGTAGTTTTCTTTGTACAAGTCCTTTATCTCCTTAGTTAAGCTGGTTCCAAGGTACTTGATATTCTGAGGCACGATTGTGAACAGGATTGCTTTTTTCATGTCACTTTCTTCTCTCTCATTATTTGCATATAGGAAAGGCATGGACTTTTGGGTGTTGATTTTATAGCCTGCAACTTCATTATACAAGTCTATTGTTTCTAAGAGTTTCTTGGTAGAGATTTTAGGGTTCTCTAAGTATAGTATCATATCATCTGCAAATAGTGAGAGCTTGATTTCTTCCTTTCCTACCTGAATGCCCTGAATACCTTTTTCTTGCCTAACTGCTATTGCAAGTACTACCAGTACTACATTGAACAGAAGTGGAGAGAGTGGGCCTGCTTGTCTTGTCCCTGATTTTAGAGGGAAGGCCTTTAGTTTTTCCCCATTGAGGATGGTGCTTGCCATAGGCTTGTAGTAGGTGGCTTTGAATATATTGAGAAAAGCCCCTTCTATACCCATTTTGTGAGAGTTTTCATCATAAATGGGTGCTGGATCTTGTCAAATGCTTTCTCTGCATCCATTGATATGATCATATGGTTCTTATTTTTACTTTTGTTGATATGGTGGATTATGTTGATTGACATGCGAATGTTAAATCATCCTTGCATCCCTGAGATGAATCCTACATGGTCCTGGAGTATGATCTTTTTGATGAGTTGTTGAATTCTATTTGCTAATATTTTGTTGAGAATCTTCTCATACATGTTCATCAGGGATATTGGCCTGTAGTTTTCTTTTTTGTGGTGTCTTTGTTTGCTTTTGGTATTAGGGAGATATGAGCCTCGTAGAAACTCTTTAGGAGGATTTCTGTTTCTTTAATTTCCTTGGAAAAGCTTGAGAAGAACTGGTAATATGTCCTCCTTAAATGTTTGGAAGAATTCACTAGTGAATCCATCTGGACCTGGGATTTTGTTTTTGGGAAGACTTTTGATTACAGTTTCAATTTCCTTGATATTAATAGGACTGTTCAGGTATTCCAAGTCTTCTTTATTTAGTCTTGGGAGATTATAGGAATCCAGGAATTTATCCATTTCTTCTAGGTTCTCTTGTTTCATGGCATACAGATTTTCAAATTAGTCTCTGATGATCTTTTGAATTTCTTTGGTTTCTGTTGTGATATCCCCCCTTTTCATTTCTGATTCAGTTTATAAAGGTTCTCTCTCTTTCTTTGTGAGTCTTGCTAGTGGTTTATCAGTCCTGTTTATTTTCTCAAAAAAACAGCTCTTGGTTTCGTTGATCTTTCGGATTGTCTTTTGGGTTTTCATTAGACCTGTTTTTATCTGCTTCTCTTTCCTAGATTTATTCCTGACAATTTTCCCACCAACCAATATATAAATCACATGAACTGTGATATTGTGGAAAGAGGCTTTTTCACAGAGCAATGGTCAAATTATACTGGTATAAGTATATAATAGTGATTCCAAGCCCTAATTTTTTTGTTTTGTTTTTGAGTCACACCTGGTACTGCTTGGGGTTATTCCTGGTTCTACATTCAAGAATTAATCCTAGTGGTGCTTGGGGAACCACATGGGATGCTGGGGGTTGAGCCCAGGTCAGTCTTATGCAAGGCAAGTGCCCTACCTGCTGTAGTACCTACCTCTTTGTCCCCTTCAAGCCCTAATTTGAAAAAGAACTGATCTTGCATTATGCCATGACACTGCCTTCCAAAGAATGCCAGAAGAAATCTCACAGCTGGCTCTCAGCTGTTGGGATTGTCATAACTGCTGTTACTGAGCCCAGTTTATGAACAAGAGAATAAGTTACAAATTCATTGCCTTGCCTGAACCTCCTATTCTGTTGTGATCAGTGTAGTATGATTATCATATTTACATACATGATAGTGGATAGGGTAATGTATTTCCAAGCAAGGCTGGAGCAATAGCACAGCAGATAAGGCACTTGCCTTGAATGCAGCGTACCCATTTGATCCCCTGCACTGCATATGATCCCCTGAGCACTGCCACAACTAATTTCTAAATACAGGGCCAGGAGTAAGCCCTAGTAACCAGCTTGTGTGGCCAAAAAAAAGCCAAAGATGCATTTTCAAGGGAAAATTGAGGTGCTATTACAAACATAGGGGATGAAAGAAAAGAGTAGATCTCTACTCTGGTACCTTTGTTTCCTAGAATTTCACCTTATACTGAAGAAAACAAGTGACAGAAATAGAGAAGGCAAAAGAAGGTTTAAGTCAAGTTTAGGGTCTGCAGGTATCAGTACAAAAGTGAGAGAATGGGGCCAGCAGGCAGGGTGCTTGTCTGTATGCATCCATTCATGCCTTCAGTTCCCAGCACTCCATATGGTCCTTTGATCATCACCAGGAGTTGATAAGTTGATAAATTTGATAAATAAAATTGATAAATTTATCAATTTGATAAATTTTCAAATTGATAAGTTGAGAATATGACCAAAGAAAATTTAGAATTGTGAGCTATATGGTCACACACACACACACAATCTCCCGTTAATTACCGATTTCTCGGGCGGGCTCAGTAACATCTCATTTCATCCTTTCCCTGAGATCTTAGAAGTCTATTTCGACTTGGCCCTCCTAACGATGTTGCACTGGGGGCTCTTCAGGGTCAGGGGAATGAGATCCAGCTTGTTACTGGATTTTGCATATGAATACACCATGGGGAGCTTGCAAGGCTGTCCCATGTGGGCAGGAAACTCTCAGATGCTTGCCAGTTTCTCCCAGAGGGAGAAGTAGGCTAAAGATATCGCTTCATATCGCTTCTGGGAGCTTGCTTTTAAGTCTCTCTCTGGATGTTGGCCGGTGATGGGATTACACGCACCTGGGTTCCTCTGCTGGTACCTTCATGCATGAGGCCTGTCCCAACGTGTGGAGAGGGGCCTCCAGCATGGCTGCAGCTAGGTTCCGGTGGTCTTCAGCCGCTGGGAGCTCTGCTCGGGGTAGGGAGGGAAGCTGGAGCCCATCCCCTCTGATGTGCCCCGGGGAGACAGCCAGGCGTGTGGGCAAGAGACTCTCTGCTATATGGTATATGCTATATGGTATGCATGATATTATTCAAAGGAAATAAGTGATGATTGGAGGAAGAATGTGGTGGGATCAAGAGGAACTATAAATGAATTTATATCAATTCAATGCTGAATTGGACTTTTCACCGAAAAAAACAATAGAATACAGATAGATGTTGATATGGGGATTTGTTATATAGATATTTTAATATGGATATTTTTTTATAAGAATGGACTTACATGGTTAGGGAGACTGAACTGCCAATTCAGTGGATAATTCCTTCTAACTACAAAGTATGAGAGCCAGGGAAGCCAATAACATAAATCCCTTAATTCAAAAGATTTGAGAATAAGGAATTTCAATGTCCTGTTACACAATATACAAACTCAAGAAGATAGTTCCTCCCATTTTGGCTTTTCTTTTCTTTGAGCCCTCAGTAAATGAGTTCACCAATATTGTTGAAGAAGGGTCTCTTGCTTAATCTACTGATGCAAATGTTAATCTTTTCTACAAACATACTCAGCAATATACCCAGGAATAATGTTTTACCAGTTGTGTGGGCATCCCTTAGCCTAGTGAAGTTGATGCATGAAATTAAGCATTGTAAATTATATCTTACATTAAATATACATTAAACATAATTAATTAAATATTAAACATTAAATATTATAAATGTGTATCCATGGTCATCATTTATTAAAAATTAATGATCATCCTCCAGAAATGATTCAGAGTTGAAACCTTGATCCTCCATAGACAGAAAAAGATTTTGAGAGGAGACACCTAGATTTTTCTGGAGATCGATCTGTCATCAGGATATTAGGGGGTTATTTATCTCACTCTAAATAATCAGGGAATATCATTAAGATGATGATTCTCCATAGTAATACAAATCTTGAAAATTAAGATCTAGAAAACAGAGGGCTTCTCATGGGGCACCCTTACTGTAGATGATATTTATAAATGCTTACTGTTTGTCTTGCATTATGCCAAGCAAACAATTTCTACATACATTTTATCACATAATCTTCTAGAGTCTAAGACATATTTTACTGCCATCTTCATTTTTAATGTGGCAAAAGTTAGGCTATTTGTCCAAGAGCAGAGAGTGAAAGGAAGAGAATTGAATTAAAATGAGCATAATTCTGTGTTATATCACCTCTCCCATTGACTTCAGGTGTAGTGGGAGAAATAAGTAGTATTAATAAGCCCCCAAATTACTTATTTCAGGGGCAACTATTTAAAGTTAATTTCCACAGAAGATATTTTTCCATGTTGATCAAAGGATATCATGGAGATTTGTAACTAAAAGGGAGCAGATGTGAAAGTCATTGAACAAAACAAGGTCAAAGGGCTAAAAGGAAGGAATGTGGGATCTTTTGCTCACCCAAACGACACAACATGATGGCAGAACATTGAGGACAGAAGTAAAAAAAAAATCCATATTTGTCAAACTGGTACTGGTAGAGACTTCTGCATCATTATCTTTACTCCTTGAGCTTCGGGGGCCTATCCACTATTTTCCCATTGTGTCTGCTGTGCTCTGGGGTGAATCGTTGTAGTTAAATAGTTCTGGGATTGGTCTGATCGTTTCAAACCCTTGCAGTTGTGAAGGATGCCCAAGCATTGTGTATGCTTGTCAATAGATAAGGATAAATAACGAGAATTTGTGACTATGACAAGCTAAAAGGAAAGATGCTCTGAGTCTAGTAGTCCTATAGCCATAGAGTTCCATATCAGAAGTCTCTAATAAGGAAAAGTTCTTGAATAAATGTGAATTAATAATGACTTTGAGATGGAAATGTAATAAAGTATAACCTTTTCATTTTTAAAAATGTTTTAATGAATCACTGTGAGATAGTTACAGACTTACAAACTTTCATGATTACGTTTCAGTCATACAATGACTGAGTACCTATCCCTCCACCAGTGCCTATTCTCCACCACCAATGTGCCCAGTATGCTTCCTGCCAGCCCCAGCTCATCCTCTCCCCAGCCCCCTGCCTCTGTGGCAGGCATATTCCCTTTTACTCACTTTCTCCTTTTGGGTGTTACGGTTTGCAATACAGGTAGTAAGTGGCCATCATGTTTGATCCATAGTCTACTTTCAGCACACATCACCCATCCTGAGAGAGTCCTTAAAGCATCATTTACTTAGTGGTCCCTTCTCTATCCCAGCTGCCTTTTCTCCCAGCATGTAAGGACAGTTTAAGAGCTATGAAGCAATCTTCCTGGCCCTTATCTCTATCTTTGGGTCTTAGTCTCCCACTCTGTTACTTTATATTCCACAAATGAGTGCAGTTATTCTATGTCTGTGCCTCTCTCTCTGACTCATTTCAGTAAGCATGGTATTCTCCATATTAATCCACTTATAAGCAAATTTCATAATTTCATCTTTTCTAATAGCTGCATAGTATGAATATGTACCAAAGTTTCTTGAACCAGTCATTGGTTCTCAGGCACCCTGGGTGTTTTCCAGATTCTGGCTATTGCAGACCATGCTGCAACAAACATACAAGTGAAGATGTCATTTCTACTGTACTTTTTTTTTTTGCATCTCCGGGATATATCCCCAGAAGTGGTATTGCTTGGTCAAATGGGAGCTCAATTTTTAGTTTTTTTGAGAAACAGCCATATTGTTTTCCAAAAAGGCTGGACCAGTCAGCATTCCCACCAGCAGTGAAATCCTCTTTTTCCCACATCCACACCAACACCGGTTGCTTTTGTTCTTTTGGATGTGTGCCAATCGCTGTGGTATGAGATGACATCTCATTGTTGTTCTTATCTGCATCTCCCTGATGATTAGTGTTGATGAGCATTTTTCATGTGCCTTGTGGCAATTCGAATTTCTTCTTTCAGAAAGTTTCTGTTCATTTCATAGCCCCATTTTCTGATGGGATTTGGGTGTTTTCTTCTTGTAGAGTTCAATCAGTGCCTTGCATATCTTTGATATTGACCCTTAATCAGAAGGGTATTGAGTGAACATCCTTTCCCATTCTGTAAGCTGTCTTGGTAGTCTGGTCACTGTTTCTTTTGAGGTGCAGAAGATTCTTAGTTTAAGATGATCCCATTGGTTTATCTTTGTTTCCATATGCATGGTCAGTGGCGTTTTATCTTTGAAGATACTTTTAGCTTTAATTTCGTGGAGGGTTTTGCCAACCCTGTCTTCAATGTACCTTATGGATTATGGTCTAAGGTCTTTAATTCATTTTGATCTGACTTTTTTGCATGCTGTTAGGCAGACATCTGAGCCCATTTTTTTGGCATGTAGCTGTCCAGTTTTGCCAGCACCACTTGTTAAAGAGGCTTTCCTTGCTCCACCTTATCAAAGATTAGATGATCATATATTTGAGGGTGTGTGTGAGGATATACAACCCTATTCCATTGGTCTGAGGATTTGTCTTTGTTCCAATATCATGCTGTTTTAATTATTACCACTTTGTAGTAGCAGGGGATGTGTTTTCAATTCCTTGTGTCCTCTTTTATTTCTTGAAGTAGCGTTTTGTAGCTTTCTTTGTACAAGTCCTTTTACCTCCTTAGTTAAGCTGATTTTAAGGTTCTTGATTTTCTGTGGCATGATTGTGAACGGGATTGTTTTTTTCATGTCACTTTCTTCTCTCTCATTATTTGCATATAAAAAATCCATGGACTTTGCAGTATTGATTTTATAGCCTGTGACTGTACTATACAAGTCTATTGTTTCTAGGAGCTTCTTGGTAGAGGTTTTAAAGTTCTCTAAAGTATAGTATCATGTCATCTGCAAATAGTAAGAGCTTGATTTCTTCCTTTCTTATCTGGAAGATATCTTTTTAGTCACTTGTATCACTTGTCATCCCATTGATCTTCGATTTGCTCGAACAGGAGCCAGTAACATCTCCATTTGTTGCATGCTAGTGTAGTCCAATGATATCTGCTCACTCTGGAAACAGGAAGAGCCTCAAATTGTTCATTCAGGGTTTTGACAAAGAAGTCTGACCGTCTTGTTGGTGGGTGGCCACACAGTCTTTTGATGTCCCATGGAATCCAGTCGGTAACAGCTCTAGTCCAGCAGTCATCTCTGAATTGCATTACGTGTCCGGCCTATCTGATTTTTGACACCTTGGCAAACGAGACAACATCCCTGATTCTTGACTGTCGACGGAGGTCAGAACTCTGGATTCCTTCTCTCACTTGAGTGAAATGTGATACTCCTAGCATAGCTCTTTCGATTCCTCTTTGGGATACCCGAATAGCCTTCTCATCCTGTTTGCGTAGGGTCCAGGTCTCTGAGGCGTATGTTAGTTAGTGCAGGAATAGCGGTGGAGTCGAAAAGAGGTTCTTCATCCTCTTAACCACTTCTTCGACACTCTTGAAGACGTTCCATGCTGCTCTCTTCCTCCTGCGCAGTTCTGGCGCCAAGTTGTTCCTCATGTTGAGTTCTCGACCCAGGTACACATAGCTGCTGCATTCAGAGATGTTCGTTCCATTAAGAGCAAATAGAACATCAGGGACTAGTTCGTTTTTCATGAACAATCTTTTTCATTCTCTTTCTCATCTTTTTAATACCTTAATATATTTTTCTTGCCTAGCTGCTGTGGCAAGTACTTTCAGTACTATAATAAATAGAAGTGGTGAGAGTGAGCATCCTTGTCTTGTCCCTGATCTTGGGGGAAAGGCTTTTTATTATTCCCCATCGAGGATAATGCTCGCTGTGAGTTTGTGGTAGATGACTTTGATTATATTGAGGAAAGTTCCTTTAATTCCCATTTATGGAGAGTTTTCATCATAAGGGTGCTGGATTTGTCAAATGCTTTCTCCGCATCTATTGATATGATCATATGGTTTTTATCTTTACTTTTATTGATATGGTGGATTATGTTTATTGACTTGCAAATGTTAAACTATCCTTGCATCCCTGGGATGAATCCCACTTGGTCATGGTGTATGATCTTCTTGATGAGTTGTTGGATTCTATTTGCTAATATTTTGTTCAGGATCTTCGCATCCATGTTTATCAGGGATATCAGCCTGTAATTTTATTTTTTTTTTGTTTTGTCTCTGCTTCTATTTGGTATTAGGGTGATATGTACCACATAGAAACTGATAGGGAGTGTTTCTGTGTCTTCCTGGAAAAGCTTGAAAAGAATTGGCAATACATCCTCTTTAAATGTTTGAAAGAATTCGCTAGTGAATTTATCTGGGCCTGGGCTTTTATTTTTGGGAAGACTTTTGATTACATTTCAATTTCCTTAATAGTGATAAGTCTACCCAGGTATTCCAAATCTTCTTGGCTCAGCTTTGGGAGCTTACAGGAATCCAGGAATTTATCCATTACTGTTGGGTTCTCTTGTTTCCTGGCATACAGTCTTTTAAAGTAATATCTGATTATCTTCTGAATTTCTTTGGTTTCTACTGTAATGTTCCCATTTTCATTTCTGATTCTGATTCTGACCATGTGCTATTATTCTGATAGTACATGGTCTATCTTGGAAAATGTTCCGTGTGCACTGAAAAAGAATGTGTATTTGGTTTGGGGGGGATAGAAAGCCCTGTATACATCTATTAGTACTCTCTCTTTCATTTCTTCCTTCAGAGCCAGTACTTCCTTGATGAGTATCCAGAGGTGATAAGGTGTGTTGAATTATCCAACTACTATTGTGTTGCTACCAATATCTTCCTTAAAGTCTATTATCAGTTGTTTTAAATATTTTGCTGGTCCCTCATTTAGTGCATGTATCTTTAGGAGTGTGATTTCTTCTTCCTGCTGTACATATCCCTTGTTTATTAAAAAAAATGGCCTTTGCTGTCCCTTTTAAGTTTTTTCAGCCTGAAATCTATGTTGCAGTATACCAGTATGGCCACCCTGGCTTTTTTGAGGGAGTTGTTTGCTTGAAGGATTGTTTTCCATCCTTTGACTTTGAGTTTGTGTTTGCTCTAACTGTTCAGATGTGTTGTAGGTAGTAGAACTTTGGGTTCAGTTTTTTAATCCATTTTGCCATTCTGTGTCCTTAATTGCTGCATTAAGACCATTGACATTGAGAGAGATTATTGTCATGGGGTTTTGTACCATCTTTCTTAGGGGTTTTTGTGCTTTCAGGGTTTTTTCTTTTCTTACAGTAGCCCCTTCAGTTCTTCTTTTAAGGTTGGTTTTGAGTCTATGAAGTTTCTGAGCTGTTGTTTATCCTTGAAATAATGTATCGTTCCTTCGAGATCAAGTGAGAGTATAGCTGGATAAAGTATTCTTGGTGAGGTGTTCATTTCATTGAGTTTTTTTCACTATATACCATCGTTGTCTTCGGACTTGGAAGGTTTCCTCGGATAAGACTGCTGTAAATCTAAGAGGTGCTCCTTTGTATGTGATTTCCTTCTTTGACCTTGCTGCTTGCAGTATTGTCTCTATCTGTGGTACTCGTCATTCTGATTATGATATGTCTTGGAGTATTTTTATTAAGTTGTCTTTTAGCTGGTACCTCTAAGGTTTCTTGGATCTGGATATCTACATTCTCCAACTCTGGGAATTTCTCAGCAATGATATATTTAACTGTTGCTACTTTATTGGAGTTGCCACCCTGTCCTTCTGGTACTCTGATGATTCTTATGTTGTTCCTCTTGAGTTCATCCCCTAGGTCACTGATTTGCCCTAGAGCTATTTTGAGGTCTTTTTCCATTGTATGTTGTTCCCTGTGTTTTATGCAGCTCATCTTCAAACTCACTGATTCTGTCTTCGGCTGTTGTCGTTCTACTGTTGAGGGCTCCCACTGTGTTTTTTTAATTTCATCTACCAAATACTTTATTAGTGACACTTATGTTTGTAGTTTTCTTATTTATGCTCTCATTTCTTCCTCTTTTTTACTGGATGCTCATTTCACTGTTTCTTTCATGTCCTCCTTTAATTTATTGGATGCCTGTTCCACCATTTCTTTGAGTCCATTAAACATCCTCAATATTTCATCTCTGAATTCTTTATTGGACAGGTTGTATTTGTGGGTATTCCCTGTTGAGACTTCTGGACTCATTTCTTCATCCACTCCTCATGGTGGGGATTTCTGCTGTTTCTTCTCATTGCTGTGGTAGTATGGAGGTGAGACCCCTCAGTTCACGATCAGTGTCCTCTCGCTGCAAGAAAGGATTCTGCATGAGCTTGGCAGATGGTGGTCACCTTTTCCCCTTTTAGAATACTAACTTCCTCTTTGGAGATCCTCTGTGACTTATGTGAGTCCTCTACTGCAGCTACAGAGGATGTGTTTTTTAATATTAAGCTTGTTCAGTTTCTTGCGCTCACATTTATTTTGCTGAGCTTGGAATAGGCTAGTGGACTGTTGGTTGAATGTGTTTGTGATAGCCAGGCTGTCCTCCTTAGACTTAGGTAATGGAGATTTGATTTGAGTCCAATGCACTGGAAAAGGGGAAAATAACTGTGCTCGTAGGAGCAGCCCCTGCCCACTGCCGCTGATGTATCTGTGCGGGAGTTGGCTGTGTTGGTGCCTGAGCAGGATTAAAGTCCCACTTTTGATGCAGTCCTAAAACTTGCTGGGGATGCCCTTTGGCCCTCTTGGAGGGGCGGGTTTCTTGAGGTTCCCTGAGTTGGTTTTCTGGGCATGTCGCCCCAAATATAACCCTTTCATTAAAGTGTTTTCCTCAAATACTGCAAACCCTGGTTTTGAACCCTGGCACAACAAATGATTTCCTGAGCACTGCCAAGCGTGATCCTTGAGAACATAGCCAGGGGTGAGCCCCAAAAACAGCCTGAAAATATCTGAGAATAGGTTTGGCCCCAAAATAAAAAGAATTGATAACAATAATGATGATCACTGGGCTCACCTGCAGGTCTGAGACCCTCCCACCTTAGAGCTGTGAGCCCCCAACTCAGTACAGAGGAGTTAAAGCACAAATGTCCTTTCTCCAAAATGATTTCATAACAGGCTCTTCACCTACACTGAAACCACATCAACTTCACATCATCGTAACCTGCTGGAGAAAACATTGACTCACAGTGGAATTAGCCTCCTCAGTGACTGCCCCCTTTTACATGGTGAGGTGCACTCTCTGTCTCTTTTTCTTTGCACTATTGAATCTTATTCTCTTCCATCCAATCTTTTTCCAGCAGCTACAGCCTTGGATCCTGGATAGGCACTGGCTAGTTGGGCCACTCATCATTTCCTGAAGGTGAGTGACTCATCTTGACCAGGCCCTGTGGAGACAGACTGTAACATTCCATAGGATCTGAGCCTGAAGCTGATCCTATCCCCTTCCTCGTGAGAGCTCCAGTTGCCTCTTGTCTTGCAATATTTTCTCCAGCTCAAACAATTAATGGAGACTCACACAGGATGCACAGAAATAGAGTGGCATAGATTGACCCACCATGGCTGGAATACCAAACCATGTGACCACATAAAAGTAGCCTCTATTCATTCAACCTCAACACTAATATCTCTGGAGGAATCCCACAGTGTTTTGGGCATTCTTCACCGATGCTAGAGTTCAAAACACTCAGGCCACTCCCATAAGAGTGAACTAAGAAGATTCATCATCCCAGAGCACAACAATGGGAATGCTGTGAATAAGTCCAGGAGGCCCAACTATTGAAGATGATAATGAAGAAAACTCTACCAGTACCAGTCTAGGGACATATTGATCTTGTTCAGTAAAAGTACTGAAGATGGAGTAGGTGAAACAAACTCAATGAATATTTTTTTGTTTTTTGGGTCACACCCAGTGATTCACAGGGGTTACACCTGGCTCTGCACTCAGGAATTACTCCTGGCGGTGCTCAAGGGACCATACGGGATGCTGGGAATCAAATCCTGATCAGCTGCATGCAAGGCAAACACCCTACCCGCTGTGCTATTGCTCTAGCCCCTCAATGAATTTTTCAACAGCTGAGTTAGAAAGGTTGGGAGAACAAAGTATTGAACAGGAATGCCCAAAATCTCTAAAAATCAATAGAAAATTGGATAAATTATGAAAAGAAATGGAGAGCACACTAAAGGGCTAGGGGATGAATTCAAGAGGAGCAATTTAGGATTCACTGGAGTCTAAGAAATAGGGCAGTGATATCAACAAAGAACTACTAGTAATAGCTAAGAATTTTCCAGACTTGGGGATCACTGCTTCCAGATTCAAGAGGCTCAAAGTATCCCAGGCAAAATAGACCCAAATTACACTTTGTAATAAGAATGACAAAAGTCAAAAACAATGACAAAATATTGCAAGCAACGAGACCAAAAACTGAACTCATGTGCAAAGAGTATCCCACAAGATTCATAGCAGATTGATCAAATAAGATTCTATAGCCAAAGTTAAGTATATGGAAGCCACCCCACAAACCACCTCTTTCTCAACTATATAAACTCACTTATTGGCCTTGCTTCAGAGACCCATAAATAAATCTTGAAAGAGATCAAAAGCCACAGTTAATCTTGGACCTATGCAAGGCTAACAGGCTGAGGTAAATCGGAGGGGGACGGGTCAGTCTGGTGCCCACCTAAGACAAGCCTCTGACAGCTGCTTGTTTCCAAAATTCAAAATCAATCCAGGTCCCTTGCCAGATGCTACCATTTCAGGATGCACCTCACAGAGATACAATCTGCTGAAAATTCAGATATGCAGGTTTTGTGACTGAAACTTCCAGCCCTCCTAGGGTTGGGAGGGGCTACCTTCCCCCACCTCCCTGTACTTCTGGAAGCACTGGCAGTCAAGTCCACACCCCAAAGCTGTCACCCAGTTTAAAAAGTTACTCCAGTCTTACTTTCCCAATAAAAATACTGAAACAAGTAAATACTGAAAAAACACAATGACTTCTTAATACCTGTATTGCAAACTATAATGCACAAAAGGAGAGAAAGAAAGAAGAAAAGTGCCTGCCACAGAGGCAGCCTGGGCATGTGGGATCAGGGGTCAGGGAGTGGGAGTTGGGAGATGGTTGAAGGGAAACAAAGGACACTGGTGGTGAGAAATGAAATGTACACCGTGGAGCGATGGGTGTTGGATCATTATATGACTGAAACCCAATTATGAACAACTTTGTATTTCTCATGGATATTCAATTAAAAGTTAAAGATAAATAAAAATAAAATAAAAAGACTCTATAGGCAGAAGAGAATTGTGAGCTATAGTAAGAAAGCTGAATAAAATTAATACCTCACCAAGAATGTCATATCCAGCTAAATTATCTTTCATATTTGAAGGAATGGTGCAAACCTTCATAAACTTGGAATCAGTTTTGCAAGAAGCATTAAAGGAGCTTCTTTAAAGGACAGTAATAAATAGAAGTAAAGATAAACAAATGGGACTACATTAAATTAAGAGGCTTCTGTGTTACAAAGGAAACCATAACCATAATACAAAGCACATAACGAGAAAAATTATTTTCCCACCACTTACCTGATAGTAGTTAAGATCAAAGATATATAAGGCAACTGATAGAACTATCACTGTCATCCCGTTGCTCATCGATTTGTTCAAGCGGGCACCAGTAACGTCTCTCATTGAGAGACTTATTGTTACTGTTTTTGGCATATCCAATACACATGGGTAGCTTGCCAGGCACTGCCGCGAGGGCTCAATACTCTCGGTAGCTTGCCGGGCTCTCCGAGAGGGGTGGAGGAATCGAACTCCGGTCGGCCACGTGAAAGGTTAACGCCCAACCGCTGTGCTATCGCTCCAGCCCCTGATAAAACTATACAAGAAAAAATTCAACTCCATTTGTTCAGGTGTGTTTCTTGCAGGCAACAGAATGTTGGGTTTAATTTCCGGATCCATTTAGCCACTCTGTGTCTCTTGATAGGTGCATTTACAAGAATTTTGTAGTTAAGTGGATGGGCATGAAAAGTTTTATGCTGAGTGAAATGAGTCAGAAAGAGAGAGACAGACATAGAAAGATTGCACTCATCTATGGTATATAGAATAACAGAGTGGGAGACTAACACCCAAGAACTGTAGAAATAAGTACCAGGAGGTTGACTCCATGGCTTCGAGGCTGGCCTCACGTTCCGGGGAAAGGTCAACTCAGAGAAGCGATCACCAACTACATTGTAGTCGAAGGCCATGTGGGGGAAGGGAGTTGCGGGCTGAATGAGGGCTAGAGACTGAGCACAGCGGCCACTCAACACCTTTATTGCAAACCACAACAGCTAATTAGAGAGAGAAAACAGAAGGGAATGCCTTGCCACAGTGGCAGGGTGGGGTGGGGGGGAGATGGGATTGGGGAGGGTGGGAGGGACACTGGGTTTACGGGTGGTGGAGAATGGGCACTGGTGAAGGGATGGGATCCCAAACTTTGTATGAGGGAAGTATAAGCACAAAAGTGTATAAATCTGTAACTGTACCCTCACGGTGATTCTCTAATTAAAAATAAATTAAAAAAAAAAGAAAGAAAAAATTCAACTCCATCAAAAAAATGAGAAGAGATGAACAGAAACTTCCTCAAAGAAGAAATATTTTATGAACATTCCAAAAAAACAAATCTAGAAATTGAGCTTCCACTTGGCCCAATTACTCCACTTCTTGAACTATATCCCAAGCATCCCTTCACCTTAAAAAATGGAGAAAAGATACTTGTCAAAGGAAGACAAGCAGATAGCTAGTAGACACATGAAGAAATGCTCAGAGTCACTTACTGGGGAAATGAAAATGAAAATGAGATATCATCTCACCAGTGAAAATGACACATATCAAAAATAGAAACAATCTGTGCTGGCGGAGATGTGGTGAAAAAGGAACTCTAATCTGCTGGTGGGTATGCTATTTAGCCCAAACCTTGTGGACAACAGTATTCGAATCCTTGGTAAACTTAGAATTGAGCTGCCATATGACCCAACAATTCCACTTCTGGGCATCTACTCCAGGACATAAAACATCCCAGTCAAAGGAACATTTACACACCATTATTCATTACAGTATGTATTATAGTAGCTAAAATATAGGATCAACCTAGATGTCCAGTGACAAATAAGTAGATTATGAAGGTGTGGTTTATATACACAATGAAATATTATGCAACTGTTTTCTGATACTTTGCAAATAGTTCGTATTCAGGACCCAGAGCAATAGTACAATGGGTAGGATCTTGCATGCATTCAGTTGACCCAAGTTTGATCCTGGGCACCTCATATGCCACCTCCAACCCCCACCAGTTTGCAGGAATGGTTCCTGAGCACAGAGGCAGGATTAAGCTTGAGAATAGCTGGGAGTGACCCAATCCCCACTGCCAAATTGTATTAATTTTAAATTCAGTCTTTTTTTACCTTTAGAAAAAATGTTTTCCTAGAATTTTATGCTGATTACTTCTTCATCAACTACTCTGACAAATTTATTACTTTTTAAGTTCAGATGTCATATGTTTTCCTTTTTTATTTCATCCAATTACCTACTTTATTTCCTCTTATTTTTATAGCATTCTTCCTGATCATCTTATAATGTACCAATTTCACTTTAGGCAATGTCAAATATGCTATTTTCTACCTCTATTGATCTTCTTAATTTGGGAGTCATATATTTCTTATCCAAGAACTCTTATTGAACATGATTCTTTTTGTAGCAACTGACTTCTGTCATATTAAAGAAATGTACTTTCAGTTCTCACCAAAAATATGAATTAGAGTTTAAAAATATATTTTTTCTTCCTGCATAACTTTTCAGTGAAAAACATGAGTTCTTGGTTCTCTGAGTTCTTTGTTGAGTTGCCTTGTTCCATGGAAACAGTAGCCTATATAAAACCACAAATTTTGAATATAGTCTATATAGAAGTACAAATAATAAAAATCTCAGTTTGAGTTCTTTCAGGGGCACTTGATTGGTATTTATTTAAACCCTGTGAAATTTAATTTATTTGATGGAGTAATGGGCTGGAGTGATAGCACAGCGGATAGGGTGTTTGCCTTGCACATGGTCAACCCGGGTTTGATTCTTCTGCCCCTCTTGGAGAGCCTGGGAAGTTACCAAGAGTATCTCGCCTGCACAGCAGAGTCTGGCAAGCTCCCTGTGGCATATTCTATATGCCAAAAACAGTAACAACTAGTCTCACAATGGAGACATTACTGGTGCCCGCTTGATCAAATCAATGAATGTGACAGTGATACAGTGGATGACAGTGATATAGTGATGGAGTAATAGAAGCTTCATTCCAAAATTCTTTTATGAATTAAAGTGATTAGTAGTTAGTAGCAGTTAGTCATGTGTTTTATATTAAAGTGGTCTGGCCTTAATTATGGTCTTGTGATCTTCCATAATTTAGATGAGTGTTTTTTTTTCATTAAAAATTTCATTACAATACTGAGAGTTATGAAGTTGTTCATAATACAGTTGTTTCAGACATTAAATGTTCCAACACCAATCCTACCACCAATGTGACCTTCCTTCCACAATGCACCTAGTTTCCAGCCCACCACCCCACCTGCTGCCCTGAAGGAATAAATTTACTTTATATTATTTGTTACAATACAAAGGCAGATGGAATTACCAAAACATATTAATAAGAGTGAATTTGTGATCATTGTTATATCTCACAATGGCGTTGCTATTGTCTGAGGATCTACTGTGCTGCTTGGTGCTACTGAAGCTTCTGTGTTATTGTTTAGGCTCCTTGTTTAGGGTATTCTCTGAAACTTTCCCACCAGATTTCTGTGATCCAACTGGGCTGACATTACTATAAAATTTGGAGGTTGTTAGTCCAGGAGCTTTATCTCTGTAACAATTTGTGTCTTGGTAGCTTGATGTGGTTCAACTGTGCAGCTGGGCCATTTCTATGTTGTAGGGTGTTGTGTATGGCTGTGGGAAGGGCTACTGTCCTGTCAGGTAGAAACCTTTCCCCTTCTTTAGAGCTACTCATATGCTCTATATTTTACTATGTCTTTAATTTAATGAATTTATTTTTAGACCACACCCAGCCTGCAGGGACTACTGGTGGTCCTTCAAAGATCATATGCTTCAGAGGATCAGATCTGGGCCTTCTTTCATGTACTCCAGCCTGTTTATCTTTTTGATCCTGCTTATATTTTTACAGAGATGACATTGGTTACAGGGCTTTAAATGTTTACATGTTTTAGGAGTACAATGTTACCATACCAAACTCATAACTGCTATTATACCTATATATTATATAGTTTATATAATTATACAATTATTATAGTTATGACAACTATTATGCAATTATTATATTCATAATAATTGCCCTGGCCCCCAACTTTTATTTTATCTACAGGATATGTTGCTATTTGTCTAAAAATTAACTTGAATTTATATAATCATTTGTGATTTTATGCTTGAGGGGGGCAAAACTGGCATTTCTCAAATCTTCAGTTTTGAAAACTAGAGTTGTTAAAGATACTGAAAAACAGAACAAAATTATGCCCAAACAATTGGAGATTACCTTTTAAGAACCAAATTCTATTAGTATTTGGCATATTTATTTTTACTATTTCATTTATTATTATGTCATTTAAAATTTTAAAATTGAATATCCATGAGACAGTGTACATGTCCCACCACCAATGTCCCCCATTTCTTTCCCCCATCACCCCCCCCAACACAAAGAGTCTCTTGCCCGCACGCCTGGCTGTCTTCCCTGGGGCACATCAGAGGGGATGGGCCCCAGCTTCCCTCTCCACCCCAAGCAGAGCTCCCAGCGGCCGAAGACCACCGGAACCTAGCTGCAGCCATGCTGGAGGCCCCTCTCCACACGTTCGGACAGGCCTCATGCATGAAGGTACCAGCAGAGGAACCCAGGTGTGTGTAATCCCATCACCGGCCAACATCAAGAGAGACTTAAAAGCAAGCTCTCAAGCTCTCAAAAGCAGATAGATATCTTTTGCCTACTTCTCCCTCTGGGAGAAACTGGCAATCCTCTGAGAGTTTCCTGCCCACATGGGACAGCCTTGCAAGCTCCCCATGGTGTATTCATATGCAAAATCCAGTAACAAGCTGGATCTCATTTCCCTGACCCTGAAGAGCCCCCAGTGCAACATAGTTAGGAGGGCCGAGTTGAGATATACTTCTAAGATCTCAGGGAAAGGACGAAATGAGATGTTACTGAGCCCGCCTAAGAAATCGGTGATTAACGGGATATCGTGATCGTGATTGTGATCACCCCCCCTCACTCCCCCACCAGCCTGCCTCTATGGCAGGCACTTTTCTTCTTTCTCACCTTTTGTACATTATGGTTTGCAATACAGATTTACAATACAGATTTGCAATACAGGTTTTCAATAAAGCTCCTGGAAGCGCACGGCTGCAAGACCTCTTATAGTCTAGCCCACTGATATACCTAAAGCAGCACACATGTGTTTTGTTTTAACACACTTGCTTGTATTCTCTTATATACATTCTCTGTCCCTCTCAGAGAGCCCAGCAAGCTACCAAGAGTATCCCGCCCGCACAACAGAGCCTGACAAGCTCCCCGTGGCATATTTGATATGCCAAATACAGTAACAATAATGGGTCTTATTCCCCTGACCCTCAAAGAGCCTCCAATACAGCACCGTTTGGAAGGATGAGTAAGGAGAGGATCCTAAAATCTCAGGTCTGGAACGAATGGAGATGTTACTGGCGCCTGCTCAAGGAAATTGATGAACAACGGGATGACAGTGATGACAGTGATACCTCCACAGACGTTTTGGGCCCTGGTAGCTTGGTCTATTTTCTAAAATAGTCTATTTAAAATAAATATATTAATTATTCCTTCTAATTCTGCTGTGGTCTGTCTCAGACCTGTTTCACAAGTGTTGGCTACAGAACCAAGAACTAGAGATAAACAGCCACCAGGGTTGAGGAAGGGAGGACAAAGAGATTGATGTTTCTTCTAAAGAAGGTATAAGAGGCAAAGGAAAAACCCAACACTCCCCCCATTTTTACTGAGGTACAATGATTCACCAGAGTTATATACATGTTTCTTCCAACATCCCACTCAACACCAGAGTGTCATTTCCCTTCACCAATGTCCCAAGAATCTGTCCCATCCACTCCCTACTCCCTCAGGGAAGCTCTGTTCTGTAGACAAATGCTCTAGTTCTGTTGCTCTATTGCTATGTTTCTTTGCATCCCACATATAAAACAAGTCATTTTGTATCAGTCCCTTGTCATCTGATTGACTTCTTGCAACATAGTTCCAGTCACATAGCAGCAAACACTCAAGGGTTCCATTCACAGAGTAGAAAATTGCATGATTTTATCTTTTCTTTCAATTGAGTAGTATTCCACTAGATATAAGCCACCACTTATTTATCCAGTCACCCATTCTTGAGCACTTGGATTGCTTCCAGATTTTGGCTATTTTAAATAGTGTTTCAATATACATAAGGGTACAAATGTGTAAAGTGGAGCAAGTAAAACCTCTTTGACAAATGTGTTGGGAAAACACTGAGAAAAAATGAACTCAGACCCCATCTTATATATTAGACAAAAGTCAATTAAAAGTGATTTAAAGACCTCTATATCAGACCTAAACCCACAAATTATACTGAGGAAAATCAAAACTTTGTAATGCATATAGCAGAGGTGGTATATGTTGGTTCTATACATAGGCCTTTGGTCAAACGAGTCAATAGTAAGTCCAAAGTCAATTTCTAAAATTGAATATCTGCAACTAAACAAAATCCCATACTGAAAGCTCTGATGGCTACCAGATCAGAGGGAGAGTGGTCTTTTTGAAATGAAAATGCACTGGAATTTACTGGTGGGAGTGGTGACAACTATACATGTAAAGGCAGAAAGCAAAATTCCTAATACACTCAGCCCTTGATGAGGCTGTGACAAAGGTATAAATCCCAAGAGGGCTAAAAATATTGGTGTCGATAGTTTAATCAACCATATCCCAATTAATTAATGCCGCTTCTGAGTAGACATTTTATTTTCTGATCTTGCACCCTTATTTCTATATTTTACTGTAAGACCAGGAGTGAACCAGTTAGAAGTTGCTGTGGAGTTGAGTTAGGGTCATCACAGGGAGAGAAGAATATCCCTTTGTTGCAAATCATAGGCGTGGACACTGCATATTGATCCATACAGCATATCTAAAGATAAGTACTATGGTGGGTGTTTCTGAGAAAGTGGCCTGCACTGTATTGATTTCCCATTGTTAAAACAGGTTGGGTAAAGACAGGTTGAAGATATATTTCATATCTTTTTGGGAGATGTGAGAACACTTGCTAGTCTGTGCACTGTTTCCAGAGTGAAAGCTAGGCTGGCATGGCTCAGAGACTCTGCCTACTAAAGAGGAAGAGCAGCACATTAGTCTGTGTGGAGTGTGGATTGTACACACAACAGTTCTGTGATGTTCCAGAGTTCGCTCCACTAAGCCACATGAAGTGATTTGTTTGTCACAATTGTGCCTTGAGTATGTATGTATGTAGTGAAGTTCATACATGGATCATCAGCTTTTCCTCTCCCTTCCCACTCTCTTCTTTTTCATTTTTAGACTTTGGGTCATAATTGGTGGTGCTCAGGGCTTGCTCCTGGCGCTGCCTTACTGCAGTCGGGGGTTACTTCTGGTGGGCTCAGGACCCATGTGGAGGGCCAGAGATCAAAGCCAGGTCAGCCGTGTGTGAAGTGAGCACTCCACCCACTGCACTACTGTCTGGCCCCCGCTTCCCACTTTCAGCATCATTTCCAGAAATTCACAGTCTATAAGGTTATTTAAAAAAACTACATTAAGTAGGGTAGTGCATTAAAAAATATTGCTATTAAAATTAATGCAATAGACAAACTCCAAAGCCCACATTCTATTTGTGGGGAGGGGGGGCTTACTTGTAGGATGACATTACTTTGTCCTCTCCCCCCTTGACATGAGTAGCTTGTCCCAGTTTTTCCCAGAGTTTAGGCTTACCCCAGTCACACCCATCAAGGTGTTCCCATCCCTTTGTTTAGCTATAATCACTTCTCTATGCTCTCTTCCCCAAAACAGTTAATCCGAGGCTTTCCCTTAATCTGACTCTGCTAATTTGTAAGGTCAGACCTTCCTAGGACACTGAATATTATAACATTGCCTTTCTCCCCTCTTTATGCCTTTTGAATAATTTACTTTAAAGCTATGTCTTTTTTTGTATAGACACAATAAGACAATATTATGTTTTTGTAACTTAGGAATTAATTGGCTTCGAATATTATTCCCTCCCGGGCATCTGCTTTCTCCACTTAAGCCTCAGTTGCCCTCAGTTCCTAGCACCCTAAAAGTAGGGTCCTGACGAGGGATGGGATGGATCCAGGGCAAGCGGTGAGTTGTGTGCTGCCCTGGCATCGAGATGGGCCTGGCCAAAGTGCCTAATTCTTAACTATAAGTTAAGAGCTTGATCATAGACAAATGCTGTCATGATCCAAAAGTAATGATGAGACTAGGACCCTGCTAGGGATAGGAAAGACTGATCTGGCCTGAGCACTGTAGTCTGAGATTGAGATGGCCCCAGGGGAGCAATTCCATAAGTTTTAATGCATCTCTTATTATGTCCATAAAAAATGATTAATATTATGAATGCTTATATGTTTGCTGGCTGAGGAGAAGAGAAACACACTCATGGGACTTCGCCCTTGGGTGGATCCTCCTGCTGAAAGAGAATTAAGTCCTAGGAGAAGCATCCCCTAAGGGAAAGGAACCTCAACCCTATTGATGGTGACCACACCTATGTGTACACCCCAACCCCCTCATGCCGGGGTGATTTAACTAGGCTGTAAGAGTGGGTTGGGGGCCCCGATCCAGAGATCCAGAGAGAGATCCAGAGCTGGGAGAGAAGCAGAGAGAAAGAATGAAATAAACTGATCGAGCAACCAGTTTGGCCTTCTTCCTTCCGTCGCCTGCCCTTGACCAACAGCACACACAACGGTTCCAGGGCACCGAACGCGGGCGGTGAGACAGAGCCGCCCACAGAGCCCGCGAGTGTGCGCGCCCATTGGCGTGCCTTAGTTTTTTACACTTACTGAATGATTCCTGAGCACAGAGTCAGAAGTACTGGGTGGGCAGAGCTGGAGAAACCACATAAAGTGTTGGGTATAAAATTTGAATCAG
This sequence comes from Sorex araneus, assembly GCF_027595985.1. Lineage (NCBI taxonomy): Eukaryota > Metazoa > Chordata > Mammalia > Eulipotyphla > Soricidae > Sorex > Sorex araneus. The sequence goes on from NC_073307.1 coordinate 75,785,173, forward strand.
CCATATGCAAGACAAGTGTCCTGCCTCTGTACTATCTCTCTGACAGCCCCCAAAGTCATATTCTTTTTTTTTTTTTGCTTTTTGGGTCACACCTGGTGATGCACAGAGGTTACTCCTGGCTCTGCACTCAGGAATCACCCCTGGTGGTGCTCAGGGGACAATATGGAATGCTAGGAATCGAACCCGGGTCAGCCACGTGCAAGGCCCTACCCACTATGCTATCACTCCAGCCCCATATTTTTTTTTTTAAATCTAGGGGTACTGCTATTTATTCAGCCATTTATTAAGCTGATTGAACTGGGCATGAACTCCACATTACTTTTTTTTTTTAAATTCAGAACGTTAATTTTATTTTATTATTTTAAATTTATTATTGTTTTCTTAATCACTGTGAGATACAGTTACAAAGCTTTCGTCTTTGAGTTTCAGTCATATAATGATAGGTCACCCAACACTCCATCAGTGAACATCTTCCACCAAGGTCACCCCCTCATCCCACCCCTCCCCCTGCCTCTAGGGCAGACAATCTCCCCCATACTCTCTTTTAAATTGCTTGTTATAAATAGCACAAAATGTTGTGTGGCCACAAGAGCAGCCACGTGCTCCTGGAATTCTAAAATGTAGGTAATTAGTGTCTGGAGAAATTTCTGCAGTAAGGTTCTCGATCTAGAGATTCTTTTGTGTGTCTCTGGATCATAGCTGTTAAGGAGCGTAAGTAGCAGCTGGAGGCAGTTTGTGGGCATGAATTCCAGGCTCCCATGGGATGGGGTTGGAGTGGGGGTGGGGAGAGAAAGAGTAGCCTATCCATAACCCTTGAGGTTTGGAGTGATGCCATCACTGAACGTGTGTACCTGCACTTCTCATTGAGTTCTGGAAGTTGGCAGCCACTGGGGTTCTTAAGGCACAGGTGAAGGGATGACGCCTGCCCCTGTCTGAGGCACCCCAGTGAAGTCAGCCTGTCTTAAAGTCTGGAGGCATCTCTACAGTGAGCTCCTAGGCTCGGAGATTCTTTTGTACATCTCTGGATCCTGGCCCTTGTTTCCATCTTTTCCAGAGAAATAAACTACTGGCATATGCCCTGCAGGGTGCGCCTGCTCACCCGAAGTGCACTGTGCTGGCCCTAACTGCGGCTTTTGATCTCTTTCGAGATTTATGGGTCTCTGAAATAAGGCCAATAAATGAGCTTGTGTAGCTGAGCTGGAGGTGGTTTGTGAGTGTGGCTCCCATATACCTAACTTTTGGCTGTTTAATTTCTTGGTAAACTTGACCCCAAGTTGTCGGGGTCTGGCCCAAGGTACAGTGGCAATTTTGGAGTGTCAGGAAGCCTGAAGTCACCATTAGGCTGCTGATGCACTCACTACCCCCCGCCCTACAGGTACAGATTGACCTTCTGGTGGCACCATACACTCCAAACTCACACTTAACACTCAAAACGCTTGATTTTTAAAACTACATTTTATTTGGGGTCTAGTGGTAATTAAATGGTAATTAAAGTGTCTTCCTTGCAAGACCTTGAGTTCAGTTCTTTTCACTGCACCAAATTTCTGAATCTCCAAAGTACTGTAGCTAAGAGCATGAGATCATCACAACTAAACGGTAGAACCCCCTTTGAGCATATGTGCAAACACGACAGCCAAATGTACAGCTTCTGGTTATTGTTAAAAAAAGGGGAAAAATAAAAAATAATAAAAGTACAAAGGAGCTCAAATTTGTTTGTCAGTTTGTTTGTTTGTTTGTTTGAGAGTCACTGGCTGTGCTTTGACTTCCTCTTGCTCCACATTCAGGGATCACTCCTGGAAGGGCTCACAGAATCATCTATAGTAGCAGGGGTCCAGCCACCTATGCAAGGCAATTGCTTTACCTACTATATTATTTCTCTGGTCCTAGGAGTTCTGTTAAATCACATATTTCTGAAGCCTGGGTTAGAAGAATAAAAGGTAAACATTATGCCCTTTATCAACTCATTTCTCCCCTTCCCCTTCCCTCCCTCCCCCCCAATCTTTCCATTGGCAAGGAAACACAAAAGGCACTGGATACTTCATAACAGGAATTAAAGCTCAGAGAAAATATACAAATAAAGTATCAGTGATATTACTGTAACTCATTCTAGCAGGGTTGCCTTTCTTATATGGAGACTTAGAGATTGCCCTTTTATAAGTGAAGCATCTTGAGATGTCTGGCATGATATGGCAGTTTTCCACTGGACAACTTACACTATTCTCTCAGAAGATTAGTTATCTAATAGAAATTTCTGAGATATTAGGAATGTTTTATATCTGTGCTTTTTAGATACATAAAACTATTAAAAATTAAAGCCACAGTTTTCATTATATTTGATTATCATTATTTAAAATTTTAATAGCCACCTGAAGTTAGGCTTACTATACTGGGCAGTCAGACCCACTAACTGCCCCCGGTGCCACGTGATCCCATCAATGGCCAAGATCCAGAGACTATAAAACAAAGGTCCGGGAAGAGAGTGATGCAGAGTCTCGTGCCCCCGTGCCAGGCTGTCCTCACCAGGGCCCCTTGGAGGGGCGAGGGTTGAGTTGTCCTCCCCACCCTAAGTAGAGCCCGAGGCACTCGACCTCTTATAGTCTGGCCCACTGATATACCTAAAGCAGCACAGATGTGTTTGATTTTAACGTACTTGTATTCTCTTATACAGTCTCCGTCCCTCTTGAAGAGCCCTGCAAGCCACCAAAAGTATCCTGCCCACACGGCAGAGACTGGCAAGCTCCCCGTGGCATATTTGATATGCCAAATACAGTAACAATAACGGGCCTAATTCCCCTGACCATGAAAGAGCCTCCAATATGGCACCGTTTGGAAGGTCGGATAAGGACAGGCTGCTAAAATCTCAGGGTTGGGACGAATAGAGACGTTACTAGCACCGGCTCGAGCAAATTGATGAACAACAGGATGACGGTGATACAGTGATACTGGGCAGTGAAATTCTACAAGTTAAGAGAAGCAATATTATCAGAAGTCACATAGTGGCCTTAATGTCTCACTGTTATTTATAGATAAAAATCACTCTGTGTGTTATGGATTTGAAAAAACCCCACATGAAAAAAAACTTCAGTTAATATAAAAATTAAACTGACATAATGGGCATAACATGGCTGGTTAAAAGCAAATAATGCCTTCACTTACAAATTGGGCAGAATTGCTGACCTAATAAGCAGAGGCTAAATTCAGAGTTGAATTAATTAAAGATTTTATATTCATTCAGCCAAAACATGCCTCAGATGGACAGAAAGATATTGAGAACCATATTTAGGACATCTTGCAACTCTAATGGACATGTGCAAAATATATCCTTTCAAAAAAAAGTTCTTTCAGTTATCGAATTAGTTCTTTTGGAAATAATAGCATGTTCTCTATACTATTATCTATAATACTTTGTAATAAAGTGGATATTCATAAAATATATATGGTTTTTGAGTTTTGGAAATTTAATAAATAGTGCTTTATCTTTGCTAAGAGCAGTATTTTTTTTTTATTACAAGTGAAAAAAATAGAAGCTAGGTTATGCAATTTTCCTGTGGTCATTTAAACTAACTCATACCTTTTGGGCCCTAACCCTTACCACATGATATTATTGCTCTTGATAATAAAATTTCATTGGAATTGCCTATTATTTCTTGGGTGGAGGTGTGCGAGGCGGGGATTGAAAGGGGGCCTCCAGCCCTCGGTGCAATGCAAGGGTCCACAACTGTGAGTGCTCAGAGTCCTGCAGTGTTGGGGTTTCAGCACCATCCTGAGTTCAGGGTCACAGCCGGCAGAGCTGTAGTGAGCGGTGAGGTGTGGGACCACCATGTGATGCCACGCTCGAATCCAGGGTCAGCAGCACGCTTTTTGCCCATCTCTCGGTCCCCGGAACAACCCGTTTTCTTCCCTACGTGTAGAGTTGGAAGAAAATCACATCAGGTGACGCTGCCGGACTGCTGCTGTGTGGGGGCTCCGGGCCAGCTGTGCGGGGTGCGCTGTGCGGGGTGCGGAGCCGAGACAGCTCTGACCCTAGCACCTTGCTCGCGCCGAAAGCCGCCCAGGCCAACTGGCTCTGGAGCTGATCTGTCACGAGAGTCTTCTGTGTTGACTTTTGGAGACTTTTGGAGACTTCTACTCGGTTCGGTTCCAATTAAGGATCAAACACCTAGGGTGCATTTAACCACTTTCCTCCCAATTTCCATCGACCTCTGGGCCCCAAGCTTCATCCTGCACCTCCGCATTGATATTTTATGAGTGGCCTGACATTTTATGAGTCAACACATGTCGCGTGGACCTCGCGTGTCTTTAGAACCGCAGCGTCTCACATTCACGCAAAGGCGGGGTGTTGCAGGGTGAGCTCGCGGCCGTGTTCCCGCTTACTTTTAAGGAAGGGAAGCGGCTCCCCGCGAGCCTCGCCTCCCCCCTGCCCTGCAGGCCTGAGGAGCCCAGGTGGGCAGCGGAGAGGAACTACAAGTCCCAGGATGCCCCGGCGCACAGGCGCGGAGCCTGGCCGGCACCCGCGGGGGCCAGCGCGGCGCCCGGCTGGGCTGCGGGCGGGATGCGCGCGGGGCTGCGCGCGCGGGGCTAGGGCGCGCCGGGCTCTGCACACCGGCCCGCGCGCCGCCGCCGTCACCATGAAGAAGCAGTTCCACCGCATGCGCCAGCTGGCCAACCAGACGGTGGGCAGGTAGGTGCCCACGGCCTCCGCCCGCCCGCCGCTCGGGCTTCTCCCTCACCTGGTCCCCAGCCGCCCCGACCCCGGGCGCCGGGCCCGACAGCGCCCGGGACACAGGTGCGCTCGGCGCGGCCCCCTGCCAGCCCCCCGCCGCCGGGGCGGGGCTGTGTCGGCCCTGTGCCCCGCCGAGCCCGGCCGGCCTCCGGGGATGGGCGGGAGGAGGGTCCGGCTCAGGCTGGGCGGGGGTGGCGAGAAGGCGGCGGGGACGGGCAAGGTGATTTGCCAGTGGCTTTGCGGGTCCGCGGAGACGGGGGTCTGGAAACCCAGGCCCGGCCTCTGGAGGATGAGATAAGCAGGATCGGGCCAGTCAGGAGAAGGACAGAGGCCTTTCAACCCGGAGATCCTGACCCAGGAAGCTGCTGTCATGGGGAGATGAACTGCATCTGGGTTAGGGCCCCAGGAGCGGCTCCGCGGGATGCCAACATCTAAAAATGTTACATAAGGCTCCTGGTGGGTCTCCCAAAGCCAGACGCGGTCGGAATACACGATTTCTAGGCGATTTTCGTTGGAATTTCTTCTGGGGAAAGATCTCTGTTGGTGAAGAAATTCAGGTGTGACCTTCTAAAACAAGTGGGAAGCAAAGAACCTAGTCTCCCAACCTTGTGTGCAGTTCAGGTGCAAGCCCTAACACAGAGGGCTCTCCACTAGGTTTACCAAGAAACCGAATCCCTTTCCCCGTGGGAAGGGGCTGGCCCCTGGTAAGTGGGGGTGGGGCCGTCCCTGGTGCACGAGGGGCACTAGACTCCCGGGTTAGCAACTGCTGTCAGTGTAGTGGACATTTGAGGGCAGGAGGATGCGGGGTTCTTATCCTTCCAGGGACTCCAGATGGTCTCTAAGTAACAATGTCTAAAATTGACTTGGATTCATTTTTCTTTACCAAACACATGTGCTTTAACATGAGGGAGAATTTATGAATAGCAGAGTCAGATTAGCCCAGATTTCTGGCATGCTATTACCACAAATATAACTTCATGTGGGCTGCTTTTTTTGGTATTTTGGACACTGAAATAGTGTTTTTCTGGTATTAGTTGTCTAACAATGCTTGTCTTGAGGTATTGCTTCTGCATCACTCTACAAACTGGTCTTTGCCGTCCCATCAGACCGACAAGGTGATCTGGAATCTTGACCGTACCTCTGCCTGACTTGGAGTTTCAGTTCACTGCTTCCCTCTTCATGTTAGGGAGGTGTATGTGCTTCTTCCCTGATCATTCAGAGTGCTGAGATTTGGGAACATGGGCCCTAAACTGTAGTTTTCACCTTCATCTCTTAAGGGAATGACAAAGAAGCTGTGTTTCCAAGTGGTCTTACTGATTTAAAAGCACTTTACTGGAAGTCCAAATGCTTGGTCACCAAAGGGTACTTTCTAATATTTTGGTGTATTCCAGCATGCAGATGAATTCTGTTTATTAATTGGCATTATGCTCTTTGTCATATCCCAAGTAAAGTGAGGGCCGAGTCATACAATCAGTTACTAATATCAATGGCATTTGGATGACACCAGAGTAGAAATTTCAAAGGAACAAAATGAGTTAATATAATCGTGTTGCTTGATTTCCCTCTTTGGAAAATATTTCTAATTATCCAGGGATCATTGTCCTGACTTCCCTTTGCCCATCCATACTTATTCTATTTTACCCAACTGAATTTACTGGAATACAGCCATAGTGGCCTTCTTTCACCAAGTGCCTTTCACTATGGTGCTTTTCTTATTTTCCTGCTTATCTAATCTGTGCTCTTCCTATATGTGTCCTTCTTCTGTGTCTCCTCCTCTTACTGAGGTCTCAGCTTGGAGGGTTTGAAGAAGCAGTCCTTCCTCCAATATCTTTCTAGTTCATTATCTTCACCTTTGTCAGTGCATGCATCATTCTTTGAAATGTTCTTTTCTTTTTTTTTTCATTTTTCTACCCCTAATATAGATTTTTTTTACTCATCTATATAGTGCAATGCCTTGTACATAGTTACTGCACAATTTCTGTTTAATGAAATAATGACTAATTATTTAATTAAATAATTTAATTTAATGCAGTTCTAGTGATGGAACATGGGGTCCTGTGTATGTCGAGAATGTTCTCCAGCCTTTTGAGCTACCTTCCTGGACAAAATTCTTCCCAATATTCTTACAAATATATTAACAAACATTGGATGATGAAGATAGTGCCTGCCATGATGCCCACAAGGCCCACAGTTAGCCCCAGGGCACAGATCACACTCTCTGTCCCTCTGACATTGGATCTGGAATCTCCAATTATATGAAAAGAAAGTTATGGGAGTCAGAATACAAAGTGCTAGTTCATGTCTTTATGTGCGAGATAGGACAAGAGGGGAGGCACTGATTCCAGATAGACTCAGGTTACAAGGATTTAGGAAGAAGAAATTATATGATTCGAAATCTTTGATGAGTTGAAAATGAGCTTTGCTCCACATCACTAGTCATTATTTATGTATGTATGACTGAACCCAAAAAAAGAGTTTACTCAGGGCTTATGTAGATTGAAAATGTCTGGCATTGTTTTGTCTTATTAGGAATGTAGTTAGGCCATTCTAAAGTCCTAAACGTGTTTATTAATTTCATGAAACAGTAGAAGCAATATAGATGGAAGTTTAGGAGGACTGATATATCGCTTTATGAAATTTATTTAGGAAATTGTTGGATTCTGACCTGCATCTTTGAAAGTGAGATAAGATGGGTGAACTTAAAGGGAGGAAAAATTGATGAAGAGGTGAACTTGAGGGTTGCTCTTGCTTGCAACTGATGTCCCTTCTGTAAAAAACACAAGTTATGGAGTTAGTTCTCCTGAATATAAAGCTGTAGGGATTGAACTGAGTCAGTTGAACAGTGTAGGGCACTTCATATACAGACATGCACTAGTGGGTTACTGTTATTTTCTCTGAAGTGCTCACATATCATCAGAGAGAGTGTAAGTTACTGTGAAGAATTTCTAAACTTACTGGGAAAACTTATTTTCTCTCGGATCTGCTTCTCATAGCTATGTACACATTTCTTCTGTTTTGAAATTTATTCTGCTTTGAAATTAACAAAACAAAACAAAAAAAGACTGGGATGCTGTCTGTGGAATGGTCTAGAGCTCATGGGACTTTGAGAGGGATCAATATAGTTTGTTGCTTACTGAAAATGTGATCTTTGATTTAGTGGACATTAGTTTATTCACCCCTCCAAATGTGAATAAGAAGAATTGCACTATTCAATATAAGAATAGATGTAATAATGACTCGAGACTGCTGCTGAAATGTTTCTCACAGTGCTCAGCCCTTGGAAATGCTTGCTACATGGTAGCTATTAGTACCTCTGGGAAATGCTATGACCCTTATTGGATTACAGTCTCAATGCTATGCATTCTATTAATTCAGTAAATATTTATTGAATGCTGGTGACAGGCACTGCTCCAAAGATTGAGGGAATATTGTAGTGCAGAGTAAACAAAATCCAGTTTCACTGGAATTTTCATTCTAAAGTCTTACTTAATGATATTCTATTATAATTTTTACTTGCTTTTGTTTTGGGGTCATGCAAGGCTGTGTTCAGAACATACTCCTGGCTCTGTGCATAGGGATAATTCTTGGCAGAACTCAGAGGACCAGAGAGGTGCTGGGAATTGAAGACGGGTTGGCCACATGCAAGGCAAGTGTCTTAATTGCTGTAATATCTCTCTGGCCTAATTTTTTGCTTTCTAAAGTATCTTTCCTATTCTTGCAGGGACTGTGTATCTATATCCTACTATCTGGCGTATTAGGACTATGAAATTCTATGGTTCTCTGAAATTCTTTGACAGCTGAGTTAGTGCAGGATTCACATATTCTCCATCGGGAAGTTGTAGACGGGCTCCATCCATGGAGCAGACTCTCAACACAGTTCTTTTGATTTCCTCTTAGGAATGGTGCCAGAGGATGGGCTTTATACTTTGTTTTTATTCATTTACTTTAACAGGGCTCCGGGTCTGACACAGCACTGCTCCTGTATATTTACCAAAGGCTGCGGTGCTCTATCTCTCTTGCCGCTTGCGTTTGGTGGTTTCAGGCCACTTCTCCCACCCCGGGGAGGCCGATGGCAATAGGTAGGTGAAGGAAGGAATGAGGGCCAGGCTGGTCGGTATCAATTGTAGTTTATTCCCATCTCCATTCCCCTTCTGTTTCTCTCTCTTTTGAGCCCTCTTCATTCTCCTTCTTACCCCCCCTTCACTCTCCTTCTGGCTCTGGATCCCCCATCGATTTTACAGCCTTAGTTTATATAGCAGTCACGTAGGGTGGTGATACAAAGGTGGGTTGAGCATTAACAAATCAGCAAAGACAGGTAAAACAACTCCTCCAAGAGATTTACTCAAGGACAAAATCTCATCTAAGGAGATTACTCCAGATTACTAGGAGACCCGCTCAAGGGTGTGTCGCTTTCTTTCTCAGCTAGTAATCTATTTACATAATTGTAGTAAATCTACTTCTAATAGTTCTAGCAATGTCATTCTGTATGAGCACGAAAAGAGATATATCAAACTTAAAGTTTGGCTCTTCCTGAGGACATCTCACTATATATTCCAGACAGTCCTCAGGCCAGGTTTGTCTTCCTAACCCCAGCAGGGTCCTTATCCAGTTACCTCTTTTGGGTCATGACAGAGTTTGTCCATGACCGTGCTCTTATCTGATAGTTAAGTATTATGGTGCTTGGCCTGGCCCATTTTGATGCCAGGATAGCTCACAGCTTGCCCTGTGTCCATTTAGTCGCTTGTCAGGACTCTGCTTTTGTATTACTAGGAACTAAGGGCAACTGAAGGCTTGAGTTGAGAAAGCAGATGTCTAGGAGTGAATATTTTTCAGGCAATTAGCTCCCAAGTTACAAAAGCATAATATTAACTTTCTTCCTGTGTCCATACAGAAAGGACATTGCTTTAAAGTAAACTATGCAAAAAATGGAGAAAAACAATACCTAACTTACAATACAAGTTCAATGTCCTAGAAGGATCTGATCTTATAAGTTAACAGAATCTGATTAGAAAAAAAAGGTAATTAACTGGTTGGGGAGGAGAGCACAGAGAAGAGTTTACAGAGGAATGGGAGGGACCCAGACGTGATAGGTGTGACCCGATAAACCTAATTTCCCTGCGGCAAGGCTGAAAGGACAAACCAATGTTATCCTACATGCTCCCAGTGATGTTTGATGGTTGATTTTTGTGGTTTAATGCTCAGGGTGACAGGCACTGCTCCAAAGGTTTTGAGGCATCCTGAAAGGCACAGGATTTTTCTTGGAAGGAACACTGAGTTTGTGTTGAGTAGAATAAAGCCTTGGCCTAAAATTTATAGACATTTGATATAAAGCTGTTACACATATCTGTCACTTTGCATAGTGAGGTTCAGAGTTACCACCAGTAAAGGGGACTTGGATTATTAAAAAGTGTTCAATATTTGGCGGATGAAGCTCCCTGTTACATATCTTATTTTATGTTTGCCCAATCAATACTCAAAAAATATTGGTCTCCAAAGTGTAAATGGCTTTTTCTATTTTATGGTACTGGAGATTAGACTTATTCCCTCACACATAATTGTAAGGCAAGTTCTCTGCCACTGAGTTATATCTTGTCTCCAAAAGACTTTTTAGATAATTATTCCATATGCCATAATGATAGCTATAATTGATTTGTGTGCTCTTGTGTAAAAATGGATATGTTCAAGGTATCTGAGAAAAGACAAGGAGCTATGGCTGTGTGGGCGGAGTTGACAGGGGCAAAGCTGGTTTAGTTAGGTTATGTGGCCATAGAGGCTGTGAATTGGGAAATGGAAGATGCAGTTTTGTCAGCAGAGTGCCGTTTTCCATCCTAGGCTTCTTACAACTGAGCAGTCCTGGTATCTGGTGCACAGCTTGGCAAAGGATCATTGCCATTCTCAGGATTCTGCAGTAGCCTGTGCTACCAAGATAGATGCTGAGAAGAGGAAAGTTGGAGGAGCACAAGGGCCACAGGCATTTTTTGCTCCAGTCCAAAATGGTCCAAACCAGTGAAGGTCTTTTCCTTCAAGGGTTCCTCAAAGAATGTGCATCAGTAGCCCTCCCCAAAGCCATGACCGAAGTCAGTAGGACAATAGGGAAAAGTCAGAACTCATTCCAAATTAATCATTACCTCATAGTTCTCTGACTATTGGACCAACACAGGCCGAGCTTTGTTGCTGTTGGCCCGGAGAGCCCTGCAGACCAGACCCTCTCCTGAAAGAGTACTCTACCCTCTACCATGCACTTCATAGTACACTTTCATGTGAAGAAGCTTTTTTATTAGAGTTTCATGGAGGCACATGTCTTGTCAACTTCTGCACTGCATGTATATTAGGTTACAGAAGATATTCACCAATAGATGATGAAGTTAGCAAATTTGCAAAAATAGTCTTTGTTTTCTAAGGTTTTCTACTGTCCTCACTGTGCAGATGAGTCAGTTTTCAGTCTTTGAGTGGGCTGCTGAATTTTGTAGAGAACTCTGTTATCCCTGGCCTGCAGTAATTGTGAGGAAACCATTCTCTAACATAGCAATGAATGACTTCTCTCATTTTATCTCCACTAGAAAGATTTATCAATTAGATTAGCTGGTTTTTTAAATTTTGTATTTTTATTTTGTTTTGTTTTGTGTTTTATTTTGAGTCACACCCATCAGTATTTAGTGCTTACTCTGCTCTCACAGAATGATTCTGGTGGGGCTTGGGGCACCATGGGTATGAAGAGTATTAAGGAATTCTTTGAGTTTCTCTAGAATAAGTAAGTGTCCATCAAAGTCATTTATGGTTGGTCTTTTTAGAGGAATAAATAAGCATCCCTTATATTAATAAATAGCCAAGAACAAATTATTTTGTTTTGGTTCTTTGGTCACACCTGGATGTGCTCAGGGCTGATTCCTGGTAGTGCTCAGGGCGCCTGAAATGTAGCATGCAAGGCAGAAGTCTTAATCCCTCTACTAACTCTCAGGACCAAGAGCAGATTCTTGGTAATGACAGTGAGTAATAAAACTCTTTCAGTTTTATATTAGTTTTGGTTCCAAGAGAAGGTTTTGGGGGAGAATGGAAGACTTAGGGTTCTCATGGTGGTCAGAAGGCATCAGAGTAAGTTGGCACCTGGAACCCCAGTGCTTTTGGGAAGTGTGTGACTGTCCAGGAATTTAAGACTATCCTTTCTGTCCAGGCAGCAGATGTTTTTCCTTTCATTTTCCAACTTTAGGGTTTATTTTTAGGATAAATGTTTACTTTCCCACAGCATTCAATTTACTTTTTATAATTTTCATTTTGCTTGTATCAGGGATATTTATTTATGTTAGAAAAGTTGTTGGATGCCGAAAAGGAAAACACATCATTGATGATCTTATTAGAGATCTCAGTTGTCCTCTAGTTTTGAAGTTATATACATTTTTTTAAAAAATAGGTAGATATCATACTATGAGTATATTATTTTGAGACAAGCTTGTTTTCATTCCTGTGATATCTAGGATATCATTTTATGTTAAAAGCTATATACTTCCAACCTTCTTTTCTAAGATTTGTAACATTCTCTTTAGCTAACCAATTTTTTTTTCTAATCACATATTTCTCATCCATTGTGAATGTTTCAGGTTATATGAGTGATACTATAAATGACATTTGTATATGTCTGCATATATATACACACACATGTAATCCACACTAGATTTCCATAGTTGGTAGAATTATCAATTTTGTTTCCTAAGGACTATTGGAAAGAAATGTTACAATTTTGTTACATGAAGGGAAAACCACAAATAAGACTGGGATCAAACCAGGGTGGCTGCATGCAATGCAAGTTTGTTCTCTTGACCAGTCAGTCCCTGGAAGATTTTGAAATCGACACAGCAACCTACACGAGCAACAGTGACTTGATAGGCTCATGCTTTGGCAGGAGGAGCAATGGAGTCAGTCTGGACTCCAGCTTCATCTAGGGTAATTTAAAAACAAAATTTTTTTTTATTAGTGAATCACCATGAGGTACAGTTACAAACTTATGAACTTTCATGTTTGCATTTCAGTCATACAGTGATCATTTACCCATCCCTCCACCAGTGCCCATTCTCTTCCACCAATGTTCCCAGTATCCCTCTCACCACCACCACCCCATTCTCCACCACCTCACTCCGCCTCTGCGGAAGGGCATTCCCTTTTGTTCTCTCTCCTTTTGGGTGTTGTAGTTTGCAATAGAGGTATTGAGTGGCTTTCATGTTCAGTCTATGGTCTACTTTCGGCATGCATCTTTCAACCCGAGTGGGTCCTCCCGTCATCCTTTACTATCTGAGTGTTCCCGTCTCTATCTGAGCTGCCTTTTCCCCAGCATGTGAGGCCAGTTTCGAAGCCATGGAGCAGACCTCCTGGTCCTTATTTCTACTACTATTGGGTGTTAGTCTCCCATTCTGTTACTGTCGAGGGTAATTTTTTGCAGTTAGAACTCAGCAATATTTTTCTTCCCTAAGAATCTTGCTATGCATTAACTACAGCTAATTGCAGATTGCTCCCTTATGAAAGAGAGTTGATTATATTTTCTTGGCTCTGCTCATTTGTTTATTACCATGGACTTTAATGATAATATTGTACTTTTCTTCATTAATGTGTTATTCACTCTATAATTTATAAAATGAATAGTCTTATTGAGAATTTACTAATATTCCAGGTATTATTTTGCTGGTGGTGGTCATTTTGGTACTAAGGATACATTAACGACAGATTTTGCCAAAAAGAAACTTTTGTTTTATAAGCTGAACCTTGACAGATTCTCTACTGTAGGTTCTCTTTGCATGTTGCTCTCAAACTTTCTGAACTAGTTCATTAATTTTAATATACTGATAGATTTTATTTGTTATTTAGAATGTTTAGCATTCTATAATCAAATGAGAGCCTCCAGTTTTTTTCTTGCTGATATCTATCAGATTTTTATAGCAATATAATTGTCTACTTTTTCTACACAATAATGAGGTAAGGAATACTTATCCTTTGAATATTAGAGGCAACTTTTCTACCACTGCTTTTGGAAGACAGTTATTTGCTAATTCAGTGGTCATTAGACTATTTTCTATGTTTTCCTGAGTAATTTTAGCAATAATTTTTATTTTAATATTTATTGCAACTTAAAATTTTGTGTAGCCTTTTGAGTGTGTGACTTCTCCTTTGTAAACATTGACTAACTTTGCTATAGATTCCCCTGTTCCCCACAACCCTTAGTCCCCCTGGGACTCCACGCCAGGTTGTTGCCACTCAGGGCACTCCAGAGCGGGGTGGGTGAGAGCTCTCCCCGCCCCAAGGGACCCGGCTCCAGCAGCCAACCTCCACTATCCTACTGCTGCCGTGCTCCGGGCTGCTTTCTACACACTTGCGCTGAGCCTCATGCATGAGTGAATATACACACACACATACATACCTCTTGGAGAGCCTCTCAAGCTACCAAGAGTATCCCGCCCGCATGGCAGAGCCTGGCAAGCTCTCCGTGGTATATTCGATATGCCAAAAATAGTAACAATAACAGGTATCATTCCACTGACCCTGAAAGAGCCTCCAATCATTGGGAAAGACAAGTAATTAGGAGAGGCTGCTAAAATCTCAGGGCTGGGATGAATGGAAACGTTACTGGCGCTCGCTCGAGTATGAACAATGAACAACAGGATAGCAGTGATGACAGTGATGCCATAGATTCCCCTGTCCCCCACAACCCTTAGAATCAGCTCTTATGTTGATTATCGGTTATAATTATTAATTTGGTTTTAGGGCTATATCTGGCAGTGTCCAGGGCTTACTCCTGGCTCTGAGCTCAGGGATCCCTGCTGTCAGGGCTTGGGGACCATATGGGGTGCTGGGGATCAAACCCAGGTCAACTGAGTGCAAGGCAAACAAACACCCTATCCACCATCCTATCTCACTGGCTACTATTATTTTAAATTTTCTTTCTCACTACTGCTTTCTATTTTACTTTTAATGTTCTACATTGCTTTCTTCTAATTTCTTTGCTCTCATTCTTTCCCTACCCTTGAGTCTTTCATGCTGTGTAGTCAGCGTATGTTAGGCTCTGCTACGGTAACTTGGGCTCTGGAATCCCAGAGGCTGAACTAAACCAGAGTTTCTGTTTCTGTGACATATGATGTGAGTGAGAAGGGACTTCAGGAGCAGTCTGCTCCACGTGTGATTCCAGAGATCTAGTCTGTCTTCATCCCTGTGTCCTCCCCCTTGTTCAGAATCACTCAGAATGACACTTTCTGCCACTGTGAAAGGTCAGGAGAGAATGTAGAGATGGCATCATTCTGATTCTTAAGTGTCTGGTCCTGGAATTACAAATTCATGTTGTAAAGTTCTATTTTTCATTGAATGTATGAATTTACATTGATATTTCATTGGCTATAATTAGTCACAATGTTATTTTAGATAGAACTTGGTATAGGGGGCTCTTATCACAGTTGGATAACAAGGAATACTCTCTGGATTTTAAGGTTTTCTTTGAAATATTTCTATCCAGCTCACGATTGTCTTTCTGTTTTTCACTTCTTGCAAAGTACAGCTATGAGAAAGTCATTCTTCTTAAGAGTGGCTATAAATAATCTTGCTTATTAGTAACCAGTTTCAGAGGGGATCTTCATTAAGACAAACTTTTCATTTGCTGATGTACACTGTCTTCTTTTTTTTATTTTTTCTTTTAATTTGTATTTAAACTGTATCCTGTTTTACAGTTACTGTTTTTTTTTAAAATTTTTTATTAGTGAATCATTGTGGGGTACAGTACAGATTTACAAACTTTCGTGCTCATGTTTTATTCATACAATGATCAGGTACCCATCCTTCTACTCGTGCCCATTCTCCACCACCAATGATCCCAGTATCCCTCTCACCACCCCCACCCCATCCCCCCACCCCACCCCGCCTCTGTGGCAGGGCATTCCCTTTCGTTCACTCTTTCCTTTTGGGTGTTGTAGTTTGCACTAGAGGTATTGAGTGACCATTGTGTACGATCTATTGTCTACATTCGGTTCGCATCTCCCAGCCCGAGCTGGTCCTCCAAATACCCTTTACTTGGTGTTCCCTTCTCTACTTGAGCTGCCTTTTCTCCCAGCATGTGAGGCTGGCTTCCAAGTAAAGGTCCTGGTCCTTACCTCTACTATTCTTGGGTGTTATTGTCCCATTCTGTTACTTTATATTCCACAGATGAGTGCAATCTTTCTATGTCTGTCCCTCTCTTTCTGACTCATTTCACTTAACATAATACTTTCCAGGTTGATCCACTTATATGCAAATTTCATGACTTCATCTTTTCTAACAGCTGTGTAGTTTTCCATTGCATAGATGTACCAAAGTTTCTTTAACCAGTCATCTGTTCTCGGGCACTTGGGTTTTTTCTAGATTTGGGCTATTGTAAACAGTGCTTCAATGAACATACAAGTGCAGATGTCATTTCTACCATACTCTTTTGCCTTTCCAGGATATATTCCCAGAAGTAGTATAGCTGAGTCAAATGGGAGCTCAATTTCTAATTTTTTGAGAATTGTCCATATTGCTCTCCAAAAGGGCTGAAACAGTCGGCATTCCCAGCAGCAGTGAAGGAGAGTCGCTTTCTCCCCCCAGTTGCGCCAACACCAATTGCTTTTGTTCTTTTGGATGTGTGCCAGTCTCTGTGGTGTGAGATGATATCTCATTGTTGTTTTGATCTGCATCTCCCTGTGATTAGTGATGAAGAGCATTTTCTCATGTGCCTTTTGGCCATTCAGATATCTTCTTTGAGAATGTTTCTGTTCATTTCAGCACCCCATTTTCTGTTGGGGTTGGATGTCTTTTTGTAGAGTTCATCTAGTGCCTAGTATATCCTTGATATCAACCCCTTATTCAAAGGGTATTGGGTAAATATTCTTTCCCATTATGTTGACTGTCTTTGTATTTTGGTCACTGTTTCTTTTGAGGTGCAGAAGCTTCTTAGTTTAAGATAGTCCCATTTGTTTATCTCTGTTTCCACTTGGTTGGTCAGTGGCGTGTCATCTTTGAAGATATCTTTAGCTTCAATGTCGTGGAGGGTTTTGCCAACCTTGTCTTCAATGTATTTTATAGATTCTGGTCTGATGTTGAGGTCTTTAATCCATTTTGATCTGATTTTTGTACATGGTGTTAGGTAGAGATCTGAGCCCATTTGAAAAAAAAAAATTTTTTATTGAATCACCGTGAGAACAGTTACAAAGCTTTCAGGTTTAAGTCTCAGTCATACAATGATCAAACAGCCATCCCTTCGTTAGTGCACATGTTCCACCACCAAGAACCCCAGTATATTCCCCATCCCACACCCCACCCTGCCTGTTTTGCAGATGATTTTCACTTACTCTCTCCTTACTTCGATTACATTCAATATTTGGAAAGAAAACTCACTATTATTATTTGGAATTTCCCCCCAACAATCAGACTGCCGAGAAGGCATTATTTGATCATTTGTTTTCTGTTGCTGATAATGAGGAGCATAGGATTTTGGATTGCTGGTATTTTAGTAATTAAGTCCAGAGTGATTTCTGCCAGAAGCCATTGGGTTCTGAAATTGGTTTGTGTGCCTCTGGGATCATGGCCATTCAGGAGCGGGGGAGCCGTTTGTGGGCAGCCACTCAGGGTCTCATCTGGGTGGGGAGCAGCACCAGTACCACCCCCCCATCCCTAGATTTCCTGCACGCCCCATCACTGCATACTTGTACCTCTGTTCAGTGGGCTCTGAAAGATGGTGGTTGCCATGCCACTGCCACTGCCGAAAGGAAAGGCTGAGGGACAAAAACCTTTTCCCTCCCAGGGCGTCACAAGGCTGTAGTGTAATTCAGTCTAGAGGCATTTCTGCAAGAAGCCACTGGGTTCCGAAATTGGTTTGTGTGCCTCTGTGATCATGGCCGTTCAGGAGCAGGGGAGCCATTTGTGGGTGGCCACTTGGGGTCTCGGTACTGCTTCCCCCATCCCGAGATTTTTCATGTGCCCTGCCACTGCAAACTCATACCTCCGTCCAGTGGTCAGCCCATTTTTTGCATGTAGCTGTCCAGTTTTGCCAGCACCATTTGTTAAAGAGGCTTTCCTTGCTCCACTTCATGTTTCTTGCTCCCTTATAAAAGATTAGGTGATCATATATTTGAGGGTGTGTATAAGGATATTCAACCCTGTTCCATTGGTCTGCGGCTCTGCCTTCGTTTCAGTATCATTCTGTTTTAATTAGTACCGCTTTGTAGTAGAGTTTGAGGTTGGGGAAGGTGATGCCTCCCATCTTCTTTTTTCCCAGAATTGCTTTAGCTATTTGTGGGGGTTTGTTGTTCCATATAAATCTTAGGAGTGTTTGATCCACTTCTTTGAAGAATGTCATGGGTATCCTTATAGGGATCACATTGAATCTGTATAATGCTTTGGGGAGTATTGCCATTTTAACAATGTTAATTCTCCCAATCCTTTAGCAGGGGATCTCTTTCCATTTCCTTGTGTCCTCTTTTATTTTGTGAAGTAGCGTTTTGTAGTTTTCTTTATACAGGTCCTTTTACCTCCTTAGTTAAGCTGATTCTGAGATACTTGATTTTCTGAGGCATGATTGTGAACAGGATTGCTTTTCTCGTGTCACTTTCTTCTCTCTCATTATTTACGTATAGGAAAGCCATGGACTTTTGGGTATTGATTTTATAGCCTCCAACTTTGCTATACAAGTCTATTGTTTCTAGGAGTTTCTTGGTAGAGGTTTTAGGGTTCTCTATAGTATCATATCATCTGCAAATAGTGAAAGCTTGATTTCTTCCTTTCCTACCTGAATCCCCTTATTATCTTTTTCTTGCCTAATCACTATTGCAAGTACTTCCAGTGCTATGTTGAACAGAACTGGTGAGAGTGGGCCTCCTTGTCTCATCCCTGATCTTAGAGGGAAGGCTCTTAGTTTTTCCCCATTGAGGATAACGCTTGCTTGCCATATGCTTGTGATAGATGGCTTTGACTATGTTGGGAAAGTTCCTTTGATACCCAATTTGGTAAGATAGTTTTCATCATAAATGGGTGCTGAATCTTGTCAAATGTTTTCTCTGCATTTATTGATATGATCATTTGGTTTTTATCTTTTCTTTTGTTGATATGATGTTATGTTGATTGGTTTCCAAATGTTGAGCCATCCTTGCATCCCTGGGATGAATCCACTTGGTCATGGTGGCACCGAACATGGGCAGTGAGACAGAGCCACCTGGAGAGCCCTCGAGTGCACATGCCTGTCGGCATGCTTTAGTTTTTTACAATGGTGTGTGATCTTTTTTGATGAGTTGTTGAATTCTATTTGCTAATATTTTGTTGAGAATCTTCGCATCCATGTTCATCAGGGATATCAGCCTGTAGTTTTCTTTTTTTTTGTGGTGTCTTTGTTTGCTTTTGGTATTAGGGATATATGAGCCCTATAGAAATTGTTTGGGAGAGTTTCTTTTTCTTCAGTTTTCTGGAAAAGCTTGAGAAGAACTGGCAATAGGTCCTCTTTAAATGTTTGAAAAAATTTGATAGTGAATCCTTCTGGGCCTGGGTTTTTTTGCTTTTTTGCTTTTTGGGTCACACCCAGCGATGCAAAGGGGTTACCCTTGACTCTGCACTCAGGAACCACTCCTGGCTCTGCACGGGGCGCCACATGGGATGCTGGGAATTGAATGTGGGTCAGCCGTGTGCATGGCAAACACCCTCCCCGCAGTGCTATCGCTCCAGCTCCAGGACCTGTCTTTTATTTTTGGGAAGACTTTTGATTAGTTTCAATTTCCTCAATAGTGATAGGTCTATTCAGGTATTCCAAATCTTCTTGATTCAGTCTTGGGAGGTTATAGGAATCCAGGAATTTATTCATTTCTTCTAGGTTCTCTTTTTTCGGGGCATACAGACTTTCAAAGTAGTCTCTGATGATGTTTTGAATTTCTTTGATTTCTATTGTGATGTTTCTCTTTTCATTTCTGATTCAGTTTATTAGGGTTCCTCTCTCTCTCTTTGTGAGTCTTGCTGGTGGATTTATCAATCTTGTTTTTCTTATTAAAGAACCAGTTCTTGTTTCGTTGATCTTTCAGATTGTTTTTTGGGTTTCCATGTTATTAATTTTTGCTCTAAGTTTTGTTATTTCTTTCCTTCGACCTGGTTTGGGCTCCTTTTGTTGGTCCTTTTCTAAGATCTTTAGCTGTGAAGTAAAATTATCTATGTAGGCCTTTCTTCCACCCTGAGAAATGCTTGCAGAGCTATAAATTTTCCCCTTAACATGGCTTTAGCTGCTTTCATAGGTTCTGGTAGCTCGTGTCTTCATTCTCACTTGTTTCCAGGTATCTTTTGATTTCTTCTTTGATTTTCTTCCTAACCCACTCGTTGTTCAACATTGAGTTGTTTACTTTCCTGGTGTTTGATTTGGTTCTCTGTGTCAGTGCGTGATTAATTTCTATCTATATTGGTCTGAAAAGATAGTTGATACAGTTTCTATCTTCCTGATTCTATTGAGGTATGTTTTATGACCCAGCACATGTCTATTTTGGAAAATGTTCTGTGTGCACTGGAAAAAAATGTGATTCTTTCTTTTGGGGATGCAAAGCCCTGTATAGATACATCAGGCCTCTCTCTTCCATCTCTTCCTTCAAAGCCAGTGTTTCCGTGCTGAGTTTTAATCTTGTTGATCTATCTAGAGATGATAGGGCAGTGTTGAAGTCTCCAACTACTATTGTGTTGCTAGCAATGTCTTTGTTAGAATCTGTTAGTATTGTTTTAAGTATTTAGCTGGTCCCTCAATAGGTGCATATACGTTATGGAGTGTGATTTCTTCCTGCTGAACATATCCTTTGATTCATAAAGAATGCTCTTTGGTATCCCTTCTAATCTTTTTCAACCTGAAGTCTATGTTGTTGGATACTAGTATGGCCACCCCGGCTTTTTTGAGGGAGTTGTGTGCTTGCAGGATTGTTTTCCATTCTTGGACTTTGAGTCTGTGTTTGCTCTGACTGTTCAGATGTGTTTCTTGTAGGCAGCAGAATGTTGGGCTTAGTTTCCGAATCCATTTTGTCACTGTGTGTTTCTTAATTGGTGCATTTAGATCATTGACATTGAGAGAGATTATTTTCATGAGTTTTTTTGCCATCATTCTGTAGGTTTTTTTTTTTTTTGTGTGTGTAGGGGGTTTTCTTATCTTACAGTAGCCCCTTTAGTCCTTATTTTAAGTTTGGTTTTGAGTCTCTGAAGTTCCTGAGCTGTTGTTTATTTATGAAATAGTGTATCATTCCTTGGAGTTTGAGTGAGAGTTTAGCTGGATAAAGTATTCTTGGTGAAGCGTTCATTTCCTTGAGTTTTTTCACTATATCGCACTATTGTCTTCGGGATGGAGGGTTTCCTCTGATAGGTCTGCTGGAAATCTAAGGGGTGCTCCTTTGTATGTGATTTCCTTCTTTGACCTTGCTGCTTGCAATATTGTGTCTCCTTCCATGGCATCCATCATCCTGACTATGATATATTTTGGAGTCTTTTTATTAGGGTCTCTTTTAGCTGGCACCCTTTGGGCTCTTTGGATCTGGATGCCCGCATTCTCCAGCTCTGGGAACTTCTTAGCAATGATGTCTTTAACTGTGGCTTTTTCATTGGGGTTACCTCCCTGTCCTTATGGTACTCTGATGATTCTTATGCTGTTCCTCCTCAGGTCATCCATCCCCTAGGGCTCTGATTTGCACTAGAGCTATTTTGAGGTCTTTTGCCATTGTTTTTCATTGCCTGTAAACTTTCTCCACCTCATCTTCAAGCTCACTGATTCTGTCTTTGGCTATAGCCATTGTACTCTTGAGGGCACCTAATGGGTTTTTTTTATTCCATCTACTGATTCCTTTATTTGTGTCACTTCTGTTTGTAGTTTTGAAATTTCTGCTCTCATTTCTTCCTGTATTTTCTTGGCAGACCGTTCCACTGTTTCTTTCATGTCCTCCGTTAATTTACTGGATGTCTTTTCTACCATTACTTTGAGTTTGTTGAACATCTTCAACATTTTGTCTCTGAGTTCTTTATCTGAGAGATCATATTTGTGGGTAAAAATATCATCTGTTGGGGCCTCTGGAATCTTTTCTTCATCCTCTCCTTGTGGTATAGATTTTTGCTGTTTCTTCATATTGTTGTAGAATTATGGAGGTGGAAACTTCCAGTTCTCTAACCCTACTACCTCTTGCTGCAAGAGTGGATTCAGGATGAACTCAGTCGATGATGGTCGCTTTTTTCCTCTTCTAGAATACTTCCTTACTCTCAGGCACTCCTCCTGGTTTATGTGAGGCCTCTAGTGAAGTTTTGGAGGATATGCTCTTTTTATAATGGGCAGCTTCTTATGTTTACTGATAGTTTTGGTGAAACTGGAATAGGCTAAAGGACTATTGTCCTATTGTGATTGAGATGGCCAGGGTGTTCTTCACAGAATTAGGTTATAAAGATTTCGACCTAAGTCCGCAGTGCTGGGAAGGGGGAAAATAATTGCAGCCGCTGGCCCCACAGGAGGCCACACCCCTTTGGTGGAGGCCACGCCCCCAGCCACCTGTTGGGGAAAGCAATGGAGCTAAGACTGCATTCACTTCTGGGGGGGGGGGGAGGGGGACTAGAACTGGAAACTGGGGTCCTGAGAGGCTGCAGGGTCCCTGATGTGCTGTTGGGGCAGGGCAGCTCCATCAGGCAGGGTGGGGCCGGGGGGGGCGGTCCCACACACCTGTCGGGACAAGCTGCGGACTGTACACTATCTTCTTATGTTAATTTTTTGAGAGCTTAAAAAGAAAAAATCTGTTCTACCTTGGGAAAAATAATGGGAACAGAAATATTTATATGTTTGTTTTTTGATTGGCTTACATCTGGCTGTGCTCAGGGATTACTCCTTGTTCTGTTCTCAGGAATCACTACTTGCTTGGCTGAGGTAGGGCTTAGGTGGGACCATATCCATCTGTGGTATTGGGGATTGAACTGGAGTCAGCTGAATGTAAAGCAAGCACTTTAATCCCTGCACTTTAATCCCCCCCAGAGAGCAAAAATTCTTGTCCACCATATTGTTGTGATAATACTTATAAGATTATTGCTTGGATTGAATAAGATAACATACTACCATAGCATGACCCTCAGGTTATACTAAGCACTCAATAAATTATAATTATTGCAATTTTTCCTTGTTTTGATGAAAGTCTCTCTGACATGAAGCATTCATTTTGACATTTTTACTGTTCATAAGTACCTAAATGTTATAGCTTGTATTTAATACTCAGTTGTCTTATTTTCCCAAATCAAACCCAATTTTCCTGCGTGTAGTCTTTAGTGTGAAATTGCTTGATATTTCCATATTACTAATGGTTTCATCATTTAAAGCCCTGTATAGCTAATAGTTAAAACCCTGAATGACTTTAGTTCTTGTATGGCTTTGGATGGTTTCGATTATGCTTTCTTGACAAAAGGCCCTCAAAATCGGTTTACACCTGGCTGAGGAGGGTTGGGAGGGGTCCTTCCAGGACCACGGCTAGCATATCTGTGTTGTACATGTGTCTCTGTAGTGTCAGTAAGTGAAAATCTAGAGCTCAGTTTGACTCATGTGTTTCTTGTTTCTACAAGTGACACAATCACTTTTATTTATATTCCCTTGGCAAAGCAAATCACTTAGCCGTACCTCACCTCAGATAGAATTGGTAAAGACAGTCTCTCATGAGCAGGGAGAGAAGAGTCACAACAGATACATTACTTTTATTGACATATTACGCTATCTGTATAACTAGGATACAGTTCATAGCCCCGTTTTGCTGATGGAAGATGGAGACTAGAAGTAGCACAGACAGAGGCAGAGCCCCATTTGGGTAGTAGGGACTTGATGCCCCTGGGCCCCCACGGACTTACATGAAGGGGAGAGGAAAGAGACGGTCGCTGTCTTCCCATCCACCTTTGCCATCCCTGGACCAGCTAGGAAGGCCAGATAGGACTGATAGAGTCTTCAGTGAGCCCTTGTGCTGCAAAGACCTGAGTCCCACCAGCTCAATAAGTAGTCAGCAAACCACACCTGACATCCACTTGTTCCGAGTGGCACCGGAGTTGGTCCCCACCACCTGATTTCTAGGGAGCCCTGGACTCAGGCTGGAGTGAGGAATTGCTCTTTGCTGGAAAGTCACTCAAAAGAGATGAAAGGAGCCTTGAATGGCCTTTAAGACCAGCTTTTATTATGATTTTTTTTGGGGGGTCACACCCGGCGATGCTCAGGGGTTACTCCTGACTCTGCACTCAGGAATCACCCCTGGTAGTTCTCAGGGGACCATATGGGATGCTGGGAATCGAACCCGGGTAGGCTGCCTGTGCAAGACAAACGCCCTTCCCGCTGTGCTATTGCTCCAGCGCCCCCCCCCACCACCACCAGCTTTTATTATGGATGTTCTTCAGGTTGCTTTGGCCTGTGGTTTTCTGTGGAGGTGAGAGTTGATCATAAAAGAAGAGCTTTCAAGTTTTTAGTGAACTCCTTTAAATCCTTGTTGGAGTCTTTGTCTCTCTCTGTAGGGGGCCCAGCCTCCTCAGGGCCTGCTGCAGGCACCAGGAAGGTCTTGCCAGGCTTTAATTCCAGTGCTCACAAGGTGGACTTTCACAGCCTTGGGACTATTGGTTTTATTACTTTACAGGAACTCCATTGCCACGGGGCCCTTCTCTATCTACCTGCCCACACCTTGTAGCTCGAGTGGGTCATAAGTGTGGCCTGGCTGCTGCCTCAGTAAGACTGGCACTGAGATGAGCTCTACGCCCATGCTGCTCACCAAGCCTGATTTTCCCAGAACCCGTTTCACCAGCAACATCCAGCACCAGAGAGAACCACACTGGAGTGAGAAAATAGCTTCTCTGGTGAATGCCTGCTCCTGGCCCTCTGTGCTTTGCCTTTGTGTTTCATTGGCAACTAAGGTGTAACTGAAAAGATAAGAACTATTTGTGTAAAAGTGGAATGAAAATGGTGATTGATGTGTGAATTTACAAAGCAGTTAGTGTTCAGGATTCCACTCTAAGGGAAATCTGGTCAAGAAAAACATGAGACTTGACCAAATTTGATCAAATTAGCTTCTTAACTACCTAGAAGCATTTGAATCTAAGCAGTTGCCCAACCTGACCATTAAGTGGTGCATTCATGTATCACTGTATCACTGTCATTTCATTGCTCATCGATTTGCTCGAGTGGGCACCAGTAACGTCTCCAAGTGAGACTTGTAACTGTTTTTGGCATATCGAATATGCCACAGAGAGCTTGCCAGACTCTGCCGTGTGGGCGGGATACTCTCGGTAGCTTGTTGGGCTCTCTGAGAGGGATGGAGGAATCAAACTTTGGTCAGCCTTGTGCAAGGCAGACGCCCTACCCTCTGTGTTATCGCTACAGCCTGGTGCATTCATGAATCAGAGACAAATCACACAAAAAGCAATTTTGAAAATTCTTTTTCATAGTAGTGTTGCAGGTGGGAATATTGAGGGTGCTGGTAATATTTGTTGAGAAAAGCAGTGTCTATAACCTAAACCAGCCCAAAGGCATGGATTGAACACGAAGGATCCCAGAAAGCCATTGGGATGCAGATTCCAGGCCTGAGAGAGGCGGGTGCACCCTCTGGAAGGAGAGCTCCATCACAGAACAAGCACCATGCGAGAGTATCAAAAGACCAGCAGCTGTTCCCAGCCCTTCACTTTGAAAGCCTTCTAGCAACAGACTGGGCAGGGGGACCATCCGGGAAAATTGTTTATACACTAACCTGGTGGAGGAAGAGGCGCACACATGCTCCCTGCATCTTCCTTCTTGGGATGTGTACATGCACACTCTAGCCACCTGAGCACTCCCCCTGCCGGTCGGCTGCCCTGTCTCTTTTGTGGAGGTGTATGCTTTCAGGGCGCACATGCTGTTGTGTGCATGTTGCCCACTTCTCCTCTCTTGAGTCATATACATATATACCTTGATACCCATTCCCCAGTTTGGGGAAGTGACCCTGTCATTCCTTCTTGAGATGTGTATTGGGGCTCTCTCCATTCTGAATAAGCTCCTGTTCTCTCTTTCTCTCTCTCTTTTTTTTACTATGCATCAAAATCTATCTCTCTCCTTCCCTCTTTTTATTTCACCGATAAACTTATTTTACTTTTTTTTTGCTTTTTTGGGTCACACCCAGTGATGCTCAGGGCTTACTCCTGGCTTTTCACTCAGGAATTACTCCTGGCGGTGCTTGGGGGACCATATGGGATGCTGGGGATCGAACCCGGGTCGGCCGCGTGCAAGGCAAACGCCCTACCCGCTGTGCTATCGCTCCGGCCCCGATAAACTTATTTTACTTTACTATTTGTTTCCTCCTCAAATTCTTTTCTGTAAGAAAAAGGTGACAGAGCTGAAAAGCAAAGAAGTGAGGGTGCTGCCAGGCATGTTCTGTAACCTGCAACTTGCAATACTGGGACCCAACTGGCTGAGTCCATACTCATCATTGAACTGTTGAACAATGTGGACAATTAATGACCTTTTTCTCGTAATAACTTTATTGCAATGCTAAATGACACAACTATCAGCACCCTAGAGCCCATGGGGCAGACCATATATTACAGACATGTAGTAGACACAGAGTTCTGAGAATTGTCCACTCAAGGGAGGAGTATTTCCAGAAATCCCCAACTCATGAGATGAATATTACAACCTTTAGTTGTTAGAGTAAAGTAGCAAGGCACCTTCCCTTCTTTTTTTTTTCTTCAATTTATTTTTTATAAAATTGTTCACAATAATTTATTATATTTAATATTCCAACACCAATCCCACCACCATTATACCTTCCCACCACCATTACTTTGAAATTTCCCTCTACCACCCAGGTCTTCCCCAAGAACAGGCACCAAGTAATTTATTTTGTATTGCTTGTTATGAATAATCTACTAAAAGTGATCCAAAAACCTTTCCTAGAGGAAACTATGTAAAGATTGTTGTATCTCACCATGGCACCATTAAGCCCTTATATATGAGATTACTAACATGTTGTTACAGGTTATACATACACACACACAACACACGTATATATTTATTTATTTTTTGAGATTAGTTGCCTTTTATTTCACATCCCATCCAATGTGGTGTGCTACTTCTGGTACATCAGTGGCATAGAGTATGAGATGTCACTCCAGGAATTCTAAAATTTTAAGTAGGGTGATAAAGTTGGAGTTAAATTTTTAACTGGATGGTGACTTTAGGGTCTGGAGACATCTCTGCAGCTTGCTGCTCTTTTCTAAGATTTATTTGTGAGCCTGTAGGTCATGGCCATTAATGAGCTTATATGGCACCAGAGGCAGTTCCCGGGCATGCCTGCCAGGCTCCTGGAAGAGCAGGGAGATGGGGGAGTTGTCCATTCCCGACTCTGTGAGAGCCTTGAGATTTCTGTCACAAAACCCGCATATCAGAGTTTTTTCAGTAGATTCATGTAGGTTGTGAGTATGGCGGCAGTTGGGTTCTGGAAGTTTTCAGCTACTGAGGCTCTGTTTGGGCGGTGGTTTGCTCACCCACCCTTTTCCGGGGTGCCCCAGATGAGACTCAGCCTGGCACAGGGTCTGGAGGCATATCTGCAGTTTGTTGCTCTCTTCGAGATTTATTTGCTTACTTACATTTTAAATGTTTTAACTATTCTTTCGTAGCTACTCAGAAGACTGGAGCGATAGCACAGAAGGTAGGGCATTTGCCTTGCACATGACCGACCTGGGTTTGATTCCTTTCTCCCTCTCAGAGAGCCCAGCCAGCTACCAAGAGTATCCCTCCTGCACGACAGAGCCTGGCAAGCTCCCCATGGCATATTCGATATGCCAAAAACAGTAACAACAAGTCTCACAATGGAGATGTTGCTGGTGCACGCTCGAGCAAATCTATGAACAATGGGACGACAGTGCTACAGTGCTACAATTACTCAGCATGTAATAACATTTAAAAATTCAATCATTTAAGAATTTTAACCAACAAATGCCTGATAACAGGTCGGAGATTACCTTATTCAGGTTTATTTCCAATTATGACCTGATTTAAGAAATTATTATTGAGTAGATATTATGTTCCTGTTATTATCCTTAAAGTACAAAAATGATGACAAAGTATAAAAGCTTTAGATTTTAAAATAGAAAACCTAGATACCTAGGTGAAATAATTGATAAACTGGACTTCATTAAAAGTAAAAACTACATGTAGATCCACTTATATGCAAACGTCATGACCTCATTTTTTCTAACAGCTGCATAGTATTCCATTGTATATATGTACCAGAGTTTCTTCAACCAGTCATCTGTTCTAGGGCACTCGGGTTTTTTCCAGATTCTGCCTATTGTAAACAGTGCTGCGGTGAACATATAAGTGCATATGTCACTTCGACTATACTTTTTGGCTTTTCTGGGATATATTCCCAGCAGTGGTATTGCTGGGTCAAATGGGAGCTCAACCTCAAGTTTTTTGAGAGTCGTCCATACTGTTTTCCAAAAGGGCTGAACTAGCCGGCATTCCCACCAGCAGTGTAGAAGGGTCCCTTTCTCCCCACATCCTCTCCAACAGCGGTTGCTTTTGTTCTTTTGGATGTGTGCTAGCCTCTGTGGTGTGAGGTGGTATCTCATGGTTGTTTTGATCTGCATCTCTCTGACGATTAGTGATGTAGAGCACTTTTTCATGTGTCTTTTGGCCATTCGTATCTCTTCCTTGGTAAAGTTTCTGTTCATTTCTTCGCCCCATTTTTTAGATCTACATGGAAAGTATCATGCTAAGTGAAATGAGTCAGAAAGAGAGAGACAGACATAGAAAGATTGCACTCATCTGTGGAATATAGAATAATAGACTATAAGACGAACACCCAAGAATAGTAGAAATAAGTACCAGGAGGTTGTCACCATGGCTTGGAGGCTGTTCTCTCACTCTGGGCAACTCAGAGAAGGGAACAGCAAGTAAAATGTGGTTGTTGGTCATGAGGGGGAAAGATGATGCGGGCCAAATATAGACTAGAGACTGAACGCAATGGCCACTCAACACCTTTATTGCAAACCACAACACCTAACCAGAGAGAGAGAACAAAAGGGAATTCCCTGCCATAGTGGCAGGATGGGGTGGGGGGAGACGGGACTGGGAAGGGGGGGTGGGATGTTGGGTTTACTGGTGGTGGAGAATGGGCACTGGTGAAGGGATGGGTTATCAAACTCTGTAAGGGAGAAACATGAGCACAAAAATGTATAAATCTGTAACTGTACCCTCACGTTGACTCACTAATTAAAAATAAACTATAAAAAAAAAAAAAGTAAAAACTACAGTGGGTGGTACGAAAGATGTCGTAGTGGGTAAAGCATTTGCTGTGCATGTGACCTACTTGGATTCAATTCCTGGCACCCCAGACCATCCCCTGAATGCTGTCATGATTGATCCCTACTCAGAGACCCAAAAGTAAATCCTAAACACTGTCAGGATGTGTCCCAAAAACCAAAAATAAAATGAGTGCATTTTAAAACAACAGCTTTGCAAAAGACAGTGCTAAGAAAATGAAAAGACAAACCACAAAGCTGGAGAAAATTTTTAAAGCATCGATAGAGTATTACTATCCAAAGTATATATGTAAATCCTAAAAACCAACAATAAGAAAACATCCTGATTATAAAAAGGACCAAAGATCTTAATAGATGTGTCACCAAAGAAGAGATCCAGGTGACTTATAAATATATGAAAAGATGTTATGCTTTCAGGGCAAATTAGAATATTAAGTTGCCACCACAGCCGTTCTCCACAGGCTTAGATGAGCCTAACCCATGAGTGAATCTGCAGAAAAACCCAGGTATGAGGGACCCATGACTGAAATCTCCAAACTCACTCTGAACTGAAATGGACCTCCTCCCTGCATCTCCCAAGTTTACCAGTAGCTTGGAAGTCACACCCACAAACAGTAACAACTGTTTGCCCCTGGAACCATATAATCTCATCAGTGGCCAATATTCAGAGACTGAGAAATAAAGCTCCCGGAATAGAGCAACATAGGCTTCACCCATGAGTGAATCTACTGTATGATCACTGTATCATGGTCATCCCGTTGTTCGTCGATTTACTCAAGTGGGCACCAGCAACATCTCTATTACACTCAGCCCTGAGATTTTAGTAGCCTCTCCTGACTTGTCTTTCCCAACAATTGGAGGCTCTTTCAGGGTCAAGGATGAGACCTATCTCTACTGTTTTTGGCATATCGAATTTGTCACAGGTAGCTTGCCAGACTCTGCTGTGCAGGTGGGATACTCTCAGTAGCTTGCCGGGCTCTCCAAGAGGTATATATGTATATATATCTTTTACTGTATTTGGGATATGAATACATCATGGGGAGCTTGCAAGGCTCTCCCGTGCGGCCAGTAGACTCTTGGTAGCTTGTCAGGTTCTCCAAGAAGGAGAACAAGGCTATTAGATGTTTTCTGCGGCTGTGCGCTTCCCGGAGCTCGGTCTCATAGTCTCTGGATGTTGGCTGTTGGTTAGATTACATGGCGCTGGGGGCAGTGTGAGTGTGGCTGCCAGGCTACTGGAAAATGGGGGGTCTGGGTGGAGAAGGCTCAGTACCAATCCGAGCAGGCTTGGAGATCTCAGCCCCGGGTCCTGCACATCTGGGTTCCTCTGCTGATCCCTTCATGTGTGAGGCTTGTCTGGATGTGTGGAGAGTGGCCTTGAGCATGGTTGTAGCTGGGTTCCAGAGGTCTTCAACTGTCAAGGCTCTGCTTGGAGTGGGTAGGGAAAGGCAACCTGTCCCCTCTGAGGGGCCCTGGTGAAGATAGCCAGGCACGGGGGCAAGAGGCTCTGTGTCGCCCTCTTCCGGGAGCTTGGTCTCATAGTCTCTGGATGCTGGCCATTGGTGGGATTACACAGTGCCAGGGTCAGTTTGTGAGTGTGATTGCCAGGCTACTGGAAAATGGGGCATCTGGATGGAGAAGGCTCAGTCCCAATCTGAGCAGGTTTAGGGATCTCAGCCCTGGGTCCCGCACACCTGGGTTCCTTTGCTGGTCCCTTCATGCATAAGGTTTATCCGATGTGTGGAGAGTGGCCTTGAGCATGGCTATATAATCATATTCTAAATTCTAGAATTCCTGGAGCATCTCATACTCTGTACCATTGATGTACCAAAAGTAGCACACAACATTTTATTGGGTTTAACAAACACATTAGTAATCTCTTATATAAGGGCTTAGTGGCTCCAGGATGAAATACAACAATCTTCACACAATTTCCTCTAAGGAAACTTTATTGGACCATTTTTAGCGGATTATTCATAACAAGCAGTATAAAATTAATTGTTTTGGTTCTGTTTTGGGGGGCATGGTTTGAGATTTGGGGTGGAAATAATCAAAATATGGTGGTGGGAAGGTGCAGTGGTGGTGGGATTGGTGTTTGAATAGTAAATGTAATGAATTATTGTGAACAACTTTATAAAAGGAAAATTAAATTAAAAACAAAAAAGATGCCACCACAGTCCTTTAGAAAGGCAAAAATCCAGGCAGTACCACTTGCTGGTGTGGGTGTGGAGCAGCAGTTGCTCACGTTCTTGTTAGGAAGGAATGCAAAATGGCAGTCTCTATAAAAGGTGATATGGTAGTTTCCAGCAGAGCTAAACACTCTGATTTGACGGGGAACTCAGATTCCTTGGTGTTTATCTAAAGGAATCGAAAAAATGGTATGTATGCTCACACCAAAACTTGCACTCGAATGTTAGTAGCAGCCCTATTCATAGTTACCAACAACTAAATAAGTTTGTGAATGAATAAATAGTTCATTCAGGGATTGGACTATTACCCAGCATAAAAAGACACGTGTGCTCTAAGTCATGAAAAAAACATAAAGGAAACTGAAGTATGTATTGCTAAGTGAAAAATGCCAATCTTAAAAGACTACATGATAGTCATATGGCCATCCATAGGGCTTTCCACATGAACCCAAACAGTGAAGACAGTATTAAGATCAGTGGTTACCAGAAGTTTGGGGGTGTAAGATGACTGAATAGGCGAGTATGGAGGACTTTCTTAGGGTAGTGAAAGTGGCATTTATGTTATTATAATGATAGATACCTGTCATTGCACGTTTTCCCAGACTCAGACCTGTACCAAGAATGGTCTCTAATGTAAAATATGGACTGTGGGTAATAATGATAAGTTAGTGCAGGTTTATCAGTTGTGACAAATAGATAGCTTTGATGGGGGGAAGTGTTAATATTTGAAGAGGTTGTGCATTGTGCATACACATCAGGGCAGGGTTATACAGGAATTATCTATATCTTCCTCTTAATTATCTGGTACCTTCCTGTCAATCCAAAAGTCCCTTAAAAATATTAAATAATGAAAAAAGAAAGATTAAGATAAATCCTGTCAGATAAACATAACAGTTAGTGAGAGGGAGGGAGGCGTGTCGGTGGGAGGGAGAGAGGAGAGAAGGAAACTAACAAGAGTTCTCTCAGTTGCTACATTGTAGAAAATCAAGTGGTAGAGGATTTTCTAGTGCTTATGCCTTCCAAATAGTTAAAAAAATTAAAAGTGTCTGTGAAAGAGTATTGGATAATATAGATTTTATATTTACTATTGGGCTGGAGCGATAGCACAGAGGCTGAGCGATAGCACAGCAGGTAGGGCATTTGTCTTGCCCAGGGCTAACCCGGGTTCGATTCCTCCATCCCCATCGGAGAGCCCAGCAAGCTACTGAGAGAATCCTGCCTGCACGGCAGAGCCTGGCAAGTTCCCCATGGCATATTCGGTATGCCAAAAACAGTAACAAGTCTCACAATGGAGATGTTACTGGTGCCCACTGGAGCAAATCAGTGAGCAGTGGGAGGACAGCGCTATAGTGATTGTTGTAGTTAAAGACAGGGAGATGTGTGACTCTGGGGAGGGGAATTTGTTTCCTTCACTTGCTTTGATAGAGGCTCTAAAGATTGTATTTCTTTGGGATGCACTTCTCTTTCTCTCCTCTGGCATTTCCTAAATAAATTTCTTTTGATAAAGCTATTTTGGTTCACTAAGAAAAGTGAGGATTGTATCTGAGGCTTGAGAAGTATTTACTTCTTTTGACTGTATTGACCAAGAAGCAAAAATAATGATTTCATGTGTGTTTTACTGTCCAAATCTTCAGGTTCTCTCCAAATAGTCCTAATAGATTTTAGTTTGAAGATGGGAAAATGTTTGGCATTAATGAAAATATCAGTTTGAAAGATCTGGGTTGTATTTAAAGATGCAATTTAATTTGAAGAAGCAATGTGTGGACTAACACAAGACATTGGTCAAATCTGACCCAAACCACAGCCAGGAAGTTATGAGACTCAACAATGTTTAAAGCAAAAACACAAAAATGTTGGCATTGTGATGTGAGACATATTTTCTTGTGTTTCTTGGATAACAATACTTATGATAGCAGTCATAATTGAACTGAACTTCTGAGACTGAATTCTTTTTGTTGATAAAAAATTGTTCATAACCAGGGTCCAGAGTAATAGTACAGGGTAGCTGGCTTGTCTTGCATGCAGCTGACCTAGGCTCAATCCCCAGCACACCATATGGTACCCTGAGCACTATGAGGAGTACCCCCTAAGAGCAAAGCCAGGAGAAATCCTTGACCGCTGCTGGGTGTGGCAACAAAAAATTATGTATGTATATATTCATAACCAGGCTAGAAGTTTTATGAACATAACAAGCTCTATATGTACCTCAGACCAACTAAGCATTAATATTCTTAGGGAAAACAAAAATTTTATTGTATGTTGTACATTGTTAGAAAACAATTTGTTACTCTGCAATGAGATGCAAATGAAATTGGACAAAAATGATTACTTGTCTTTAGCTGCGTAGCCATGAGGGTAGATATGGGCCCGAGGGAGTATAGAAGGTAAGGCGTTTGCTTTGCTCTCAGCCAGCCCTGCGGCTTGACCCTTGGCACCACACGTATTGTCCCTGAGCATTAGCATGAGTGACCCACGAGTGATCTTTGAGCACAGCTAGGTGTGCCTCCCACCTCCAAGTGAAAGAGTAGGTTTTGGCAGTTGGTCTAAAACTCTTATTTCAAGACACTGTAGCACTGTTGTCCCGTTGTTCATCGATCTGCTCGAGTGGGGTTAATAACTTGTTGTTATTATTTTTTTTTTTTTGCTTTTTTTTTGGGTCACACCTGGCAATGCACAGGGGTTACTCCTGGCTCTGCACTCAGGAATTACCCCTGGCCGTGCTCAGGGGACCATATGGGATGCTGGGATTTGAACCCGGGTCGGCCGCGTGCAAGGCAAACGCCCTACCCGCTGTGCTATCTCTCCAGCCCCTATTTTTGACATATCGAATACACCACAGGTAGCTTGCTGGGCTCTCCGAGAGGGACAGAGGAATCAAATCTGGGTCGGCTGTGTGCAAGGCAAATGCCCTACCCACTGTGCTATCGCTCCAGCCCTTCAAGACCCTAACAAAAATAGAAATACAAAAGAAGCATCTTAAGTTCTTTTGGAATGTTTTCTGAATTATATGAATCACAATGTTTTTCAGAAGTTTACTTTCAGTGTTTATTAAAACAACATCAACAATATACTCTGCCAGTTTTGTATTATATGTCGGCCAGATAGCGTGCTATAGAGAAAGATAAATGAAGCCTCTTTTTGCTTATTTGCCTCTGGGTTCACCCTGAGTGTACCAGTAGAATGTTTCTAACCACATGATTCAGTTACATGCAAAAATCTGAGGTCCTGGTGCTCAGAAAGATCTGGGTCTTATGAGTTCTGAGTGCTAGTTCTAATTGCAGTTCCTTTCCAGTGTGCTGGAATGTATCCTTAAAGGAAAGGGGAGACTGGACCTAGATCTGCCCAAGGGAGTCTACAATAGGTAAAGGGAAAGGGACTCAGCAAGGATGAGCCTTTCATCGTCTAGGTTTGAAGCCCGTGGGCCCCCGTGGTGGCTTGTGTGAGGCAGAGAGGAAAGAGACGGTCACTTTCTCCCTGTCCGCCTCTGCCACCCCGGGGCCAGCTGGGGAGGTTAGGGCTCACTCCAGAAAGTCAGTCCTAGGCCTTGCCCAGGGTTCACAGGTTCTTTGTCTTCTTGCAGAAAGGAATTTCAGGATAGATGAGCAGTGAAGTGAAAACAGGTTTTATTTGGAATCTTAGGAAAGGGAATGAGGGAACGAAAATGAGAGTGAGCAGTGCGTTCGGGGAGAATGTGGGCTTTTTCCAGAGATGGAGAGAGCCCCTGTACACACCCCAGCATTAGACTTGAAAGTATGAAAATCCACATCCCAAGAGGGGAGATGAGGGCACCACATGTGCTCTGGTACCACATGCAGTCTCTGCCACATAGGCACAAGCAGCTCATGGGTTTGGGCAGCATACGTACACACTTCCGTTGTTCAAGGTGCATTTATAGGGTTTTTCTCAGCGTGCCCCACCTGGGGCTTTCTAGCTAGGTGAGAGTCTGTTTCTAGGATGGCTGCCAGGAGGTAGAGTTGGGAGTGGTTGGTGGTCTTTGAAATTCCTTTTCTGTCCTTTTCTTCCTCTGGAGCTTCTCTTGGAAAGGGGGAGGTGGGGCCCAACCTTTTCTGGGTCTGTTGCTGGTACCCAGTAAAAGTCTTATCAGGCGTTGGTTCCTGTGATTATAAGGTGGGTCCTGCCAGTCTTAGGGTTAGGTGGTTTTATTACATTCTAGGAATTCTGTTGCCATTGGAGCCCTTCCCTGTCTACTCACCTATATCAGGTTTAGATAGTAAGTATTTGAGATGTTGTGGGTAACTACTCAAGTTTCCTCTTCTAATATGAAAGATTTATGCATACAACTGAGAGTGACTATTTAAGAATACTAATTATGGACACATATTTCATTAAATAACCTTTATTTGATTTAAAAATTAATGTAAAGTGATTTGTAGGTTGTATAAAATTAGGTGATAGGCTCGATTATGGTTTAGCTACAGTTTACTGATAACTAAATTATAGATAAGACTTGACTTCTCTTTTGTGAAAGATGTGGGTAGCATTCTTCCCAGGATCCTGGGTAAAACTTTCATGCTCCAGAGAATTTAGTAGTAACAGGTCTTTTGAGTATGTAGGCTCTACTCTACTTAATAAACCATTGATATTAAGAATCACAGAATGAAACCAAAGTCTGGAATGTAAATCGTTTGCAAAGCAGGCTAAAACTGAGTGAAAATGCTGAGAGTTGAATGAAGACAGTTGTGCATGGCAACAGAGTTGGGAGGAGTGTTGGAATGTTGGTTCTTGCCCACCTGTCTGGGGACTGTCGCCCCCTCACAGTTTACACGTCTCACTCAGAAGCTGGGCTTAGGTAATTCCATATTCTGTAAGAGAGGCAGTTGTTTTGCATGCACATATTTTTATCAAAATCAGTAAGAAGAGTTGCAGAAGATACATTATTAAAATGAAGATAGTGGAGGTACTTGGTAGACATTTCTCTTTATCACCACACACAGTTTTTCTCATATCTTCTCTGCAGAAGCTAATTCAGAAACTGCCTTTGTAAAACTCCAGCTAAGTGTAACAGAGGAATGTTCTTTCTGATGATCTCATTTAACGTCTTGGGACAACATGGTTTTTCTTATGGGAAAAAATGAATCTTCAGGTGTTTAAGTCCCCTTAATACTTTGAATCAACTTGCTAACCATCAAGTTCTCCTGAAGAACTTCCCATAATCTTTGGGCTTGCATCTGCACCTTTGGAGGGAAACTCAACATAGCACAATTGAGACCACAGTGAATTCCTTATCACCCAACTCAGCTTACCTCCATTGCTGGCTCTGCATCTTGGTGACCATATTTGTTTAGTTCATCCTTCACAATAATGTTTTTTCTTCTCTTTTCTAGCTTCCTCAAACTTCTGTATCTCTAGCCCTGTCTCTAAAAGATGATTTTACAGCTTAGAGAAAATTCAGGTTCTGTCAGATTTATGGGATGACCTTAACATTTCATTATTGAAGTTAAAAACTCTTTGTATCTATAACCATTCCCATTTTCTTCACACCTGTTCTAATATAGAAGGAATCCTTTCTCTCAGTTTAGTCTTTCATTGGTGCTCTGGGCTTTCTCCTGAATTACACCATCAAATATCCCCTCTCTTTCCTTTATATTCAGTGTCTCTTTCATGTTTTATCAGTGTTCAGTTTCTCCTATCTCAATAACAAAAACTCCCTTGTCACCTCTCACTTTCATTTCATCTTCTTTATAGCTAATTAAAAAAAAAAAGGCTTGTCTATAGTTACTGTCTCCATTTATCTGCCTCATATTCACAATGTATCCCATCTTATCTGGCTTGTGACCCTATTCCTTGCCCACACTACTCTGCCTATATTCATTAAGCTACTGAAAGGCAGCAAGCTCCACATTGCAAGACCAATTAACATCTTTGAGAATTTATTAACTTAACCTTTCAGCAGCATTTGGAAATGCTGATAGCTTTCTTATGAAGTGTTTATTTTTCCTTCCTGCTTGGCTCCAATACAATATTTTTTTCTGTTTTTCTGGCCATTCCTTATCTGTCTTCATTGCAGAAAATAATACTTTCTTATGAATGGTTTATAATCTCTGCAATTTTCTTCATGGCCTTGGCTTGACTGGTCGTTGTAAACCAGATGACCCATAAACTTAAGTCTTGAACTTCTAGATCTACACCTTAAACTTACCTTCAACATGTTTGAATGTTTAGCAAAGGAGTAATATTATTTTAATGGCATTTATAAAAATTGCTGGTTTTGACATGTGTAGAATAAACAGTAGAGAGACAAAGGTTGATATAGGACAACCTCTTAGAGAATATTAAAAAAAAAATGAGTCAACATATTTGCCCTGAGTTAGATATCTATTGGTACTGTTAACTCAGCCTTTCCAAGTTCTAGTTAATAATAATCTATTCAGGTCTCTCTTTTATCTGCATTACCATCCATTGGTCTATACAAACTGGACAAATCACAAGCCTAATACCTACCTGTCTTAGTTCATTTGGGCTACTATAATAAAATGCACAGACTGGATAGCTTATTAACAGTAAATTAATTCTTTCATAGTTTGGAGGTTGAAAATTCAAGGTCAAGGGCCACTTTCATATCTCCAAAACAAAAACAAGAAATATTTAGATTCTTACAGAATTTTATTCCTTTTCTTTTTTAGAGGACTGGAGTGAAAGCATAGCAGGTAGGGCATTTGCCTTGCATGCGGCCAACCCGGGTTTGATTTCTCCGTCCCTCTCAGACAGCCTGGCAAGCTACTGAGAGTATCCTGCCCATACAGAAGAGCCTATCAAGCTACCCATGGCATATTCGACATGCCAAAAATAGTAACAAGTCTCACAATGGAGATGTTACTGGTGCCCACTCGAGCAAATCAATGAACAATGGGATGACTTTTTTAGACATCGTAATTTACAAGTATCTACTCATTTAAAGAATGATTTAATTGCTCCTTTTTTTAAAGATATGAAAGACAGTGTTTTAAAGTTCTCCAGAGAAGGAGATCCAATCAGATGCATATATGTATAATGAGATTTATTAGTCATTGTTTTATGTGATTTTGGGATCTAGCAATTCTGAAATGTGGGGCATTGTGGCAGGGAGTAAGTGGGAAGAGTTGCTGTTGTAGCTTATGCCGAGCAGCAAAATGCATGTTTCTTCAGGTATTCTTGGTCTTTTCTCTAAGGACCTTTCAAAGATTGGAGGAGGCCTAGTCCCATTATCTAGAGATTTATAGACTAAATGTGTGTGTCCCCTCTCCCACAGATTTATATGATTAATTTCTAGTGTGATCGTATTTGAAGGTGTGGTTCCTTTGCTGATAGGTCATGAGGACCAAGCGTTAGGAATGGCATTGGTGTCTTTGTTATAAGACCCCAGAGGTGCCTCACAAGTAGGTTTGCTGACTCCCAGTTTCCCAGTTTCTGGAATTGGGAGAGATAAATTTCTGTTATTTATAGCCGTGTAGTGCATAGGATTCTAACAGCACAAAACAGACTAAGACAATTTACTTTAAGTTTGTTTACTTTGTTAATAACACCTAAACAATAACTTTGCCAAGGCAACTAGACTGACTTTTGACCAAAACACTAGATGCCATTGCTTAGACACGAAGTCACAAAATCAGAGTTGCTTGTTTTAGTCTAATATTCTGTATACTTAACCACATTATATAACATTCAGAAGTCATTCAACAAATCCTGATTGTGTATATTTGGGACTATTAAGATTTCTACATTTTTTTCTTCCCAGCATTCAAGACCAATGTGGGTAATGCATTTCATGTCCACATGAGTGACATGTAATTAGAGTTACATGCATTAGAGTTAGAAATATAATTAGAGTTAGAACTAGAGTGCAGTAATTCTTTGTGTAATTTGAAAACCATTTGTGGATGGCTCCTATTTTGATCGAGTTTTTGACAAGTATGCATCCTTATACAGTATTTGTAGTCCCTTTAGCTTCTTTCTTTGCCAAACTTATAAGGAGTCACATAAAAAAGACTTATCAGCTGTTTGATTTAATCATTCTCAGGGACTGGGGATTTGCCAGTTGCATGCAAGACAGACACACTACCTGTTTCTCTGGCCCTTGATTGGCTCTTTCATTAATTCCTCTTTGTGTCTTTTTCCTATTTTTCTTGGGCAGAAGCCAAGTTTGTTGCCAATGTAATTGAACCATTACTTACATAAAAGAAGATAATAGAATTGTTATTTACTGTGCTTTAATGCAGTACTGGTCATTTTTGCTATATTGTACTGATTATATGTATATATATATATATATATATTTGCACATTGTACTGGATTTGTTTTTTTTTCAGAATTCATTTTCTAGACCTTTGTTTCTGCACTTTAGTTTATCTTTTTCTTAAAACTTTTTATTTGAATCACCATGAGATAGACCCTTACAAAGCTGTTCATGATTGGATTTCAGTCAGACAGTATTCCAACACCCCTCCCTCCACCAGTGTACATTTCCCAGAACCAGTGTCCCCAGGTTCCTCGCATTATGCCACACCTCCCTGCCTGCCTCTATGGCAGGTGCTTTTCTTCTCTCTCTCTCTCTCTCTCTCTCTCTCTCTCTCTCTCTCTCTCTCTCTCTCTCTCTCTCTCTCTCTCTCTCTCTCTCTCCCCTCTCTCTCCTTTTAGGTATTGTGGTTTGTGATATCGATACTGAAAGGTTATCAAGTAAATCCCTTACCTACTTTTAACTCTCAGATCTTGACCAGAGTGATCATTCCCAGCTATTATTATCATACTAGTTTCTTCTCTCTTTTACCTAACCTCAGCCCCCCCCCCCCACCATTTGTGGTTAGGTTCCAACCATTGACCAGTCCTCCTAACCCTTGTTTTCCCTGGCTATTATATTAGTTTTTCACTATATATATATTTTTATATACCACAAGTGAATGCAGTCATTCTATATCTATTCCTCTCCTTCTGACTCATTTCACTCAGCATGACACTCTCCATGCCCATCCATTTATAGGCAAATTTTATAATTTAATTTTTCCTAATAGCTGCATAGTTTTCCATTTCATAGATGTGCCATAGTTTCTTTATTCATTCATCTGTTCTTGGGCACTCAGGTTGTTTCCAGATTCTGGCTATGGTGAATAGTGCTGCAATGAACATAGGAGTGCAGATCGTGTTTCTGCTGTGTGTTTTTGGGTCCCCAGGATACATTCCCAGAAGTGCTATTGCTAGGTTAAATGGGAACTCAATTTTTAGTTTTTTGAGAAATGTTCATATTGTTTTCCAAAAAGGCTGGACCAGTTGGCATTTCCACCAATAATAAAGGAGAGTCCCTTTTTCCCCACATCCATGCCAACACTAGTTGCTTTTGTTCTTTTGAATGTGTGCCAGTTTCTGTGGTATGACATGATAAATACCACAATTTGATAAAACCAAACTTAACCATCTTGACTCCATCTCCAGAGTTTTCTATTTCTTTGTACCAGACACCAAAACAGGAATGCTTGAGCCATTCATTGCTAGAAAAACCCTCTCTATTTCCATTCACTTACATGAGACTCTTTTTTTTTTTTTCCTAGAATAGTAGACACCCAGGCCAGTATTGCTCGGAGTTTACTTTGAGCTCTGGGTTCAGGGATATTTGAACTATATGGGGATCAAACCAGAGTTGGCTTCATGCAAAGCAAGTTCCTTAACACCTGTGTTATCTGTCTAGCTCTGCTCCCTGGAATTTTATTCTGCATCATATCTGCACACATTGCCCTTACCTTTATTGTCTTTGTTCAACTGTCACTTCTCAGTAATAACCTGTCTTGACCTCCATTTTAAAATTGTAGCCCCACTGCCACAGCATTTCTGACCCTCTCCACACTCTGCTTTGCATGTATGCGTCCCCTCACTCCCTGTGATGGAGCATTCACAACCTGTCTACA
Source organism: Sorex araneus (assembly GCF_027595985.1). Lineage (NCBI taxonomy): Eukaryota > Metazoa > Chordata > Mammalia > Eulipotyphla > Soricidae > Sorex > Sorex araneus. The sequence continues at coordinate 75,826,248 of NC_073307.1, forward strand.
TAGAGTTTTTCCCTTTTTTCTTTCACTGTTCTATAGTGTCCTTAAAAGACAGAGATTTTCTTCTTTCATTTCATTGTGTATCTTGAAATAAAATATTTGCATTTTATTTCATTATATTATTGTGTATCAAAAATCATTGTGTATCACAAAAGAGTGCCTGTTACAAAGTTGTCACTCACTGTATACACTGAATAAGTGCAAGTGAATTAATAAGTACACCACAATTTGCCCTGCAATTTAGATTTCATACTACTGTGTGACCACAAACATATACTGCTTATCCAGGCTCTGGGGGTTGGGATTACAAGGGAATTTAAGTCTTGTCATAAATACTCATTAAGATACTTTCCTCTTTGCTTGAAAGAGCTATGGATCTTTTGGCTCTGTGTTCTGTCCTTAGATGTCATCTCTTTCATGCTGACAGGAAAGGCACTTTCATTCTCTTACTTGGTTCTCTGCTATGAGCTTTCATGAACTCTCAGTGTTCCTCTTAATTCAGCTGGGGGTAAGTCAGAGCAGATTGATTATTTTAGATTAATAAATCTTCACTTTTCAGATTATTTTAAGTTTATGACTCTTTGCTCAAGTTTCTTGTTTTCATTGAACACATTTTCTTGTCTATATTTTATTTTTATTTATACCAATAATATGAAGAATCATCAAGGTACGGTGAGATTGCAATGTTTAAACCATTTAGTAATTGCCTTGGGATCTCGTACAAGTCATTTACCTTCTAGAAGTCACTATACTTCTTCACAGTAAAATGCAAAACTCCAGTATGGGGCAGTTCTCCTGGCCTGAGGGATGGGTGTTTGATCATTATGTGATCAAACATGAAAGCTTGTAACTGTCTCACAGTGATTCAATAAAATTAAAAATAAAATCAAATAAAATGCGAAACTCAGTTAGCTGCTGTTAGTGCTTTTTTCTCAGCAGCTTTGTTAGGGAGTTATTCCAGAAAGCTTTTATATGGTGTTTTACTTAATTTACACACAATGGTTAATTTACACACAAGTTTAGCCTATATCTGTTGGCACACTTGTAACTGTCTACTTTAAGAATGACTTGGCTAGATTGTAAGGAAGCATTATCAGTGCAAAGAAGTCAGAAGAATCTATTTCCTAATAATTTATCCTGCATTTATTAAATGTCTCTTGCCCGCACGCCTGGCTGTCTTCCCCAGGGCCCCTCGGAGGGCTCCAGCTTCCCTCCCCACCCCGAGCAGAGCTCCCGGCAGCCGAAGACCACTGGAACCTAGCTGCAGCCATGCTGGAGGCTCCTCTCCACACGTTTGGACAGGCCTCATGCATGAAGGTACCAGCAGAGGAACCCAGGTGTGTGTAATCCCATCACCGGCCAACATCCAGAGAGAGACTTAAAAGCAAGCTCTCAGAAGAGAGTGATGCAGAGAGTCTCTTGCTCGCACGCCTGGATGTCTTCCCCAGGGCCCCTCAGAGGGGATGGGCTCCAGCTTCCCTCCCCACCCTGAGCAGAGCTCCCGGCGGCCGAAGACCACCAGAACCTAGCTGCAGCCATGCTGGAGGCCCCTCTCCACACGTTCGGACAGGCCTCATGCATGAAGGTACCAGCAGAGGAACCCAGGTGTGTGTAATCCCATCACCGGCCAACATCCAAAGAGAGACTTAAAAGCAAGCTCTCAGAAGTGATATCTTTAGCCTACTTCTCCCTCTGGGAGAAACTGGCAATCTTTTGAGAGTTTCCTGCCCACATGGGACAGCCTTGCAAGCTTCCCATGGTGTATTCATATGCAAAATCCAGTAACAAGCTGGATCTCATTCCCCTGACCCTGAAGAGCCCCCAGTGCAACATTGTAGGAGGGCCGAGTTGAGATAGACTTCTAAGATCTCAGGGAAAGGACGAAATAAGATGTTACTGAGCCTGCCGAAGAAATCGGTGATTAATGGGATTTCGTGATTTATTAAATGTAGCTATTGAGTGATAATTATGTTTCAGACACTGTTTTGATACCAAGATATACAATGAACAGTTTATTTCTGTGAGGACACATCTCTTTCTGACTTTTGAGTTATTTTTCTCTAAAAACATCATATTCCCATGTCTTTGACTTTTACTCATTTGCACAGTTTTAATGAGCCTTCGAAAAGTCGTGTGGCCTGGTAGCTTTCTTAGGGATTATTTATTGACTGCCTCAGTGGCTGGCTCTTTTCTCCTCCCCCATTTCCCTAGTGTTCTCTTCCCTAATTCATCCCCCCATCCTTGCCCCTGTGCCAGGCTTTCCACTGAAGACCAGCTCACCTATTCTTTGATTCTACTGCCACTGGACATTTGATATCCCCTTATCAGGTTTCTTTATATCCCACATGTGAGAGAATCTGTTTCTCTTCCTCTCAACGATTTCACTCGCAAGGTTTCTTTATATCCCATATATGAATGTGTTTTTCTCCCTCTAGCTGATTTTACTCAACATGATACTCTCTAGATCTATCCACATTCGAGAAAATTGCAGAACTTTATTTTTTTCTTACTGCTGAGTTGCATTTCATTGTGTTTATGTATGTACCACAGTTTCTTTATTCAATCGTCTGTTCATGAGTATTTGGGTTGTTTCTATACTTCGATTATTGTATATAGGACTCCAGTGAACATAGGAGTGCAGATGTCTTTTCTGCTTTATGCTTTTGGACCTTTGGGGTATATTTCCCAAAATTACTGCGTCAAATGCTCATTCCTGATTTTGTGAGAAATGTTCATATTGTCATCCAAAAGAGCTGGAGCACTTGACATTCCCACCAGCAGTGAATATTGGTCCCTTTTCCCTCACATTCTTGTTGTGTTCAAAAACAACTGGTTGTTGTTGGTGATTAGCACCAGTCTTTGTGGGGTGAGATGATTGTTGTTTTTGATTTGCATTTCCCTGATGATTGATACAGAGCTGGGCCTTACCTGTTTAGCTGCCTGCCTGCAACACAATACAGATTTTAATCAGTAATTTATACGAGAGGCTTTTTTGTGAATTCTGCTCAGCTTGGATTTATATGGAGGTCATTTTAGAAGGTTGATCAGGGATGAGGAAAAGTGGATAAGCAAGACTTAGAATATTCAGGTAGTTGACAAATAAAAAGTGTTGGTCAGCATGCTTTTAGATCAATTGTGTGTTAGCTGTCAGTGGTGGAAGCAAGGATTTGTTCTCTCACAGAGACTGGGAGACAGAAACCATCCATCCTGGTGAGACAGTTTAAAGAAGTAACCTTCAGGTGGAGAAAGATACTCTTGAGTTGTAGGAGGTACATATGTTTCTCTAAGGGGCAGAAGAAAGATCATAATCATAGTGGTGTTGAAGCTAATACTCAGAGATTTCCCGTGGCCCATGGCAGGTTTGGCTGAGACAAACACTGAATTCTTCTGACAGTCAAGCAGGCACTTAAGGGGTGCTACCGTTACCCTGGGAATGTGGTCTTGAGTGTCAGAAACTGTTAGTATTTTTTTGATGTGGGGAAGGTAGGTTGGGGAAATCATTTTGCCGAGAGTCTGTAATGTTATAGACCAACACTGAGGCATAGTTGAGTGAAGAACTCAGAGAAGCTAGAGTTGAGTTAGATTTTGGTTCAGGAAAGGATCTTAGTCATCTCAGCCAAGTTGAAGCATTGAAAGTGCATAAAGATAATTTGCCATTGCCCGCAATTGGACTATTAAAGAAAATTGAGGCCAAGTCAAAAAATCACGAATCTTTCTTGTTTTGATCAAAACCAGGCCACAATTGGATGACTTTTCCTTCCGTCACAATATACAATTTACCCTTGGACAGTATGGGTTCTCTTATATGTGACTTTGTTTTTTGGGGGAAGGAGGATATCAGGCAGTGCTGGGTTTTTTTTTACTCTTGGAGGTGCTCAGGGAACCACATGGCTATCGGCCGCATGCAAAGTCAACTGCTTCCCTGCCACAGCATATATGTGATTTTTTTTTTAAACCAGTGAGTTCTGCATCACAGATTTAACCAACCGTGAATGGTTGGTTGGATCCTTAGATCCAGAGCCTGCCACTAGAGCCACCTAGAAGCATTTGCAGATTTTGGTATGAGAAAGGTCCTGAAACCAAATTCTCCTGGGTATCAAGGAAGTAAAACTGAGGAATCAAAAATTGTGTATGGATTTTGTGTGCTTGTGTATGGTGGTTTTATCTTTGCTCACTTTACTCAAGGCCCACTGTATGGTTTCACTTTTTTTTTTTTTACACTTTTTGATAATTTATGTCAACAAAAATTTCCTGGTAGTCTGTTTACAGAGATGTTTCATTTTAACAAATGCACAAAATACTACAGTGCAAGTATAGTCTTATATTATAATCTGGGATGAATATCTTTATACATGGTTTCTTTTTATACATATATATTAATTTTTTAAATTGTATTGAATCACTGTGAGATAGTTACAAGCTTTCATGTTTGGGTTACAATCTCACAATGATCAAACACCCATCCCTCCACCAGTGCACTTTCCCCACCACCAATATCCCGGGAATACACCCCCTTTCCCACCTTCCCCCTGCCTCTAAGGCAGACAATATTCCCCATACTCTCTCTCTACTTTTGGGCATTATAGCTTGCAACACAGACACTGAGAGGTCATCATGTTTGGTCCATTATCTACTTTCAGCATGCATCTCCCATCCCAACTGGTTCCTCCAGCCATTATTTTCTTAGTGATCCCTTCTCTGTTCTATCTGCCTTCTCCCCTCTGCTCATGAAGCAGTCTTCCAGCTATGGGGCAATCCCTCTGGCCATTGTATATACCATCCTTGGGTGTCAGCCTCATGTGATGCTACCCCACACTTCACAAATGAGTGCAGTCCCTCTTTGTCTGTCCCTCTCTTTCTGACTCATTTCACTTAGCATGATACTCTCCATGTTTATTCATTTATAAGCATATTTCATGACTTCATCTCTCCTAACAGCTGCATAGTATTCCATTTATAGATGTACCAAAGTTTCTTTAACTAGTCATCTGTTTTAGGGTACTCTGGTTGTTTCCATATTTTGGCTATTGTGAACAGTGCTGCAATGAATATATAGATACAGATGTCATTTCTACTGTGCTCTTTTGAATCCTCAGGATATATAAAAGTCAGGTCAAAGTGGATCAAATACCTCAATATCAGACATGAATCTATAAGGTTCATAAAAGAAACTGTAGACAGAACTCTCCATGACATTGAAGCTAAAAGCATCTCTAAGGACAAAGCAGCACTGACAATGCAAGTGGAAGCAAACATAAACAAATGGGACTACATCAAATTAAGAAGCTTCTGCACTTCACTGGTGAAGGGATGGGTGTTTGAGCATTGTATAACTGAGACTTTAACCTGAAAGCTTTGTAACTTTCCACATGGTGAATCAATAAAAGAATTAAAAAAAAAGAAGCTTCTGCACTTCAAAAGAAACAGTGACCAAAATACAGAAAGAGCCCGCAAAATGGGAAAGAATATTTACCCAATACCCATCTGATAAGGGATTAATATCCAGGATATACAAGATACTTGTAGAACTGTATAAGAAAAAAACCTCCAACCCCATCCAAAAACGGGGAGAAGAAATGAACAGAAGTTTCCTCAAAAAAGAAATACAAATGGCCAAAAGGCACATGAAAAAATGCTTTACTAGTCATCAGGGAGATCAAATCAAAACAACAATGAGATATCATCTCACACCACAGAGACTGGCACACATTCAAAAGAACAAAAGCAACCAATGCTGGCATGGATGTGGGGAAAAAGGGACGCTCCTTCACTGCTGGTGGGAATGCCGACTGGTCCAGCCTTTCTGGAAAACAATATGGACAGTCCTTCAAAAACTAGAAATTGAACTTCCGTATGACCCCGCAATACCACTTGTGGGAGTATGGTTTCACTTTTGTTCACACAGTTTCTGTTCCCACAGCCTAGTACTACCTGGAGGGCCTGTGTAGCCTCACTACTTTCTCAGACTGTCTTAGAGCTCTAAAGAGCAGAACATGATCTTCTCACTGCTTCTAAGGCTGTGCCCTCAATGGTAGAAACTGAGGAGGGAAGGAGTGAAAATTACTTGGCAGTGATGCATAGGCCTGAAATTGTGCCCTCTGTTAATGTAAGTTTTTTACACTGGCATTTTCTAGTGACTAGCTTAGTTTTGAAAGCATTTATATGTATGAATCATGTGATAATGAGGAGGCATAGTTATATATTTTACAGTTGGGAAGCTTAAACTTACATCCTTGATGCTCATAACTCTTTTATGCACATTTTGTTTTTGCTTGTACATATTTTTTTTATATTATGTAATTTGTTTCCCTTGGGTGGTATTACAGACACAGTTACCTTGAAGACAGTTAATTTTGTGATGTGTCAGGGACTCTGTCTCTATTCCTCAGATCACGCTTGATTTTATTCATCATCCTCTTTGAATCTTTATTTCTCTCTCTCTCTCTCTCTCTCTCTCTCTCTCATTTTTCCCAGTACCAGGACTTCCTCCTGTGCTCAGGGCTTGAGAGACCAGGTGGAGTGCTAGGGATTGAACTAGCAGCATGCCAGCAAGTTTCCAGCTACACTTTATCTCTATCCCCACTTTCTCTCACTTTAGTTGTTTTTAAACAATCACTCATATTAGGAGCTATTCTTTTGTCTTCTTCTCTCCACCTGCTTTTCTTACTTTCACCTCACCCATTGCTTCTTTCCATTGATCTCTTCCTTGCTTATTCTTAATTACCTGGCCACTCTGTGCTCTACCATACTTAATCTATGGACCAGATAGATAGTCTTTGTCTAGAAATAAATGCTGTGAATTTCTACAGCATTGGAAAGCTAATCAAAGGAAACTGAAAATTCTGTGATAGAATATAAATTTCACTTAATCAAGTAGGAAGGTCTGTTATGCCCCCTAGCATTCTGTTGGCATAGACAATACAAAATAATCTTTTTCTTTTTTTTTTTGCTTTTTGAGTCACACCCAGAGATGCTCAGGGGTTACTCTGCCCTCAGGAATTACTCCTGGTGGTGCTTGGGGGACCATATGGGATGCTGGGAATTGAACCCGGGTTGGCCGCGTACAAGGCAAATGCCCTACCCACTGTGCTATTGCTCCAGCCCCAATAATCTTTTTCTTTATGGTGTTTTTTTTCTAGAATAGTTTTCTCAGAATTAGTAAAACTTGGGGGTGCTTTAAAACAAGGAGAAATCAGTTTAAAGTATTTGTAGAAACTCAAGTTAGTAAATCCATATTGGAATCAGGGGTTCTAACCAGAGTTACAATCCAGGATTGCTTCCCTTGGCAACTAGCTCTTATCCTTAGGATACCTAGAGACTGTCTAAAAACAGGAAAAGTCACCACTGTGGCTTTTGCTAGTTTAAAAGTTATATGGTTTTAGGAGCTCTTTGCCAGGAATTAAAAAAAAAAAAAGCGAAGCAAAATATTCATTGTAAATCAAAGTAGGAAAGCTAATGGACACTGTTCAAACCTATTGCCTATGCTGTAGCTCTGGTTCTCTGTTGGAATTTGCTCTCTGCTTATTTATTACTAGCATTTTTTTCTTTCATAAATTTGAGCATGCTTATAATGCTGCTTAAAATCCTTTTCTGCTTGTTCCTAGCATCTAATTTTTCTCTCAATTAATCTCATGGGTTGTTGTTATTCCTATACCTGGAACTTCATTTCTGTCTGAAAACTGTGAATAACACATTCAGAAACCGTGGATGTTGTTGTATTTCTCCATAGAACATTGATTACTTTCTGGGGTCTTTTTTTGCTGTTGTTTGCAGTTATGACTGAATTAAAATCCACACTATCCTCCCTAGAGAAGCTTTCTATTTAATTTAGTCTTATCTGGGATATTTGAAGTCTGCATGTAGGGTTTAGGAGACAAAAATTTGGACAGAATTTCATACAAATTCAGGGTTAATTTGCTGTGAATTTGATTTTCTTCCTTACTTTTTACCTACTATGGTGTATTGAACTCTGCTATCTTGCACTTCAAGACAGTAACATTGACAATTTATGTAAAACTTTATCTTTTATTCATCATGTGGCTTGTGATGGGTCCTCATTAGAAGTTATAAGATTTATGGTATTACTCCGTTCGATTTCTTTCTCTGCCATTATTGCCTACTTATTCTTCAGTGCTTGAAGGTGGTCCTTTATTTGTTTGCTTAGATTTTATAGTTATACATGGGATGTTGTTCTGTTAGAAGATCATCTGTATTATTATTAGAAACATCTGACAATCAAAATTTTATAAGATATATTAAAAATCATATAAAATGTTGATGCATACCTTTATTGAAAGCTGAACTAACATTGATATGCTCTTTTGAGTCTGAATTCAATCCTGAGCTTGTAGGATATAGATTACCAGCTAAAGCAATACTGTCTGACACCCACCTTCACTTTCCATGAGTTTTATCCTATTACCCAATAGTAGTACTCTTCATTGTACTTATCACTTTAGACATTCTTTGTATTAATTTGTTTTTTTATCAACCTCTCTCTCCTTGCTATTTAAACCTAGAAGGCCAAGGATTTCTTTGTTAGTTTTTCAGTATTTTGAAATTTTTATCCAGAGTAGCCTATCAATCAATCAATCAATAAATAAATATATATTAGTTATCCTGGTAAATGTTTCATAACCCTCTGATACTAAGTTTTAGTATAATCATCTATTCCTGAGCAGACTGGAATTGGTTGACTCTCTACTTATGACACTTAATTTCCAATGTAATTATATTAACAGTTTTATTTTCGGTGTATTTATACCACTACGACTGGAGTGATATCACAGCGGGTAGGGCATTTGCCTTGCACTCAGATGACTCAGGTTCGATTCTTCCGTCCCTCTCAGAGAGCCTGGCAAGCTACCCATGGAATATTCGATATGCCAAAAACACTTAACAACAAGTCTCACAATGTAGACATTACTTGTGCCCGTTCAAGCAAATCAATGAACAATAGTACTACAATAGTACTACAGTGCTATACCATTACATTTCACCATTGCACACACAAGTTAATTCTGTAATTCCATAGAAACTCTCTTCTTAGTGTAACAAATCTCAGTGTGTTTATTCTGTGTAAGATTTGAAGTTAGTACCTGTTTGTTGTACAAGATCTAAGTTATAGGGCAGTATAAAAGAAACATAGCATAGTAACATAGCCTTCCTATATTTAAAGATTTTATTTTTTATTTACAAAAGCATACCTAAAAATATAATTGTAATTTTTGACCTTGTTTCTGAAGTTGGTTCTTCACCCCTTTTACAGACTCATGATAGAGACCAAAGATTTTTTTTTGAGGTGAAACTGTCCAACTGATGAATGAATATATAAATTTAAAGACACTATGAATGCCACTTAAACTCTTTGGCTAGGAGTTAAAATCTACTTGTTATTTTTTTTTAAATTTGGCTAGGAGTTAAAATACTACTTGTTATTTTAAAAAAATTACTACTTATTTTTAAATTGAAAAGTAAATATATAAAATGGTAATATTTTAGCAGTGGAAAATTTAAACATAAGCATTTCTCAACTCTGTATCCCTCAGTTCCCACTTCCCAGAAGCTGTGGCCTGACTGCAGGTCATGGTTCACTGCGTGTGTGCTTGTTTACCATATCCCTTTTGAAAAGCAAGGATATATATTGTACACTTGTGTATCTGTACATATTTACATACATTACTAGTTCATATAATATGCTTTTTAAAAAATTAGCTCTTGTATTTTTTTACCTGGATCCGTATAGAACATTTTATGCTTAAAACAAATTTTTTTTTTGTCTAGGAAAATACTGGACAGAGAAGTAGTAATGAAAATTATTTTTGTAGTATTTCTGATTACCTGACAACCTGAGTCATTCTGAAGTGCCATGAACCTCTTATAATGCCATTTTTGGAGGTAAATATATAAGTAAAACAGAGTTATAATTAATGAAAAGACTTCAATGGGGGAAATATTTAAAATTCTTTAGTTCTTTTAATGGTTGACATTTGAACTGAATCACTTATAATGTTGACTCATACTACAAAGAGTTTTAAGCGATAATTCAGAAGAAAACTTTTGCTGTGCTAGGGGAGAGCTGAGAATCATAGTATTTTTATGAGGTTAATCTACTTAACACGGTGACAGAATTGCTGAAGCACACCCAGGCCATTCCAAATTACATTTTGTTTGTGTTCTTAGCTTTACATAAAATACCACACTATTTAATTGACCCAAATTGATACATAAAGTTAAATACAATAATGATTAGGGATAACAGTACTTGATTTGGTGCAGAGTATGTTTTTACACACCAAAAAATATCCATTAAGGGTGCTCATGATGTGTGGATGGAGGGGTGGTCAGTCAAAAGTGGAAGTTGCTTTGTTTCAAAGGCAGTTTCTTTAGCATATTAATCTTTTTTATATTAAACAATTGGAGTTGAACACACTTAAGAAACTCATATAGCTGAGTAAACCTAGTTATATTCAAGGGGGGAAGTTACATGATCCCATTTTATAAATTTTGGTTGAGGTTGGTCAAAAATGCTTTGGCTAAGAAATACTTGGGTGAAGGAAAGGGAGAAAGTGTATTTGCCTTGACTTCTTTGCATTTTACTTTGATCTTCCTAATTTAACTTAAGTTGTTCTCTACTTCTTCTTTCAAAAGCACTGTCATTTTTATTTTAAGGTTAAAGATAGAATTTAACTATATTAAAAATCATTTGGGGGGCTAGAGTAATAGCACAGCGAGTAAGGCATTTGCCTTGCACGCGGATGACCCAGGTTCGAGTCCCAGCATCCCATATGGTCCCCTTAGCACTGCCAGGAGTAATTCCTGAGTGCATGAGCCAGGAGTAACCCCTGTGCATTGACCCAAAAAGCAAAATAAAATAAATAAATAAATCATTTGTGTTTATCAGGTTTTGTAATCATACTAGTTACTAGGGTTGCTCTTATTTGTGCTCTGGCTACAACCTTGCATTACCATTTTATATTTTTCCTTCCATGTGCAATGTTGTATACTGTGTAGTTTTCATGAAAGTATATATTGTGTTATAGCAGAAAAGTTTGTAACCTATAACTCTGAATAATACAGAGATGGTCAAACAAACAGCTATGTTTTAGAATGTGATCTTAAATAATGACAAACTGATT